>NC_056747.1:1074874133-1074939133 GCF_019279795.1 Protopterus annectens | reverse complement strand
TATGCCAGTGATACCTCTCCCAATGTTCCAAAGGAAAATGCTTGAGAAAGAAAACAACGTACAATGGTTGACTAGAAGAACCAGGAGTACATTGGAAAATGAACCAGTGACTAGATTTGGGAAATGAAGATCAACAGAAAGAAAACCAGCAACTCAGAAATTGATGAATAAATGTGGGATTACAAAGTGTTAATTGCATTTGTGAAGTATGACAGAACAAGAAAGCCTGGAAATATTGGATTTTTTTACCTTGTTAAACTTGTTGGGATGTCCAAAGCATATGGATTACTTCATGTCATTAATATTTGGAAGAAGAGTTAAGAAAAGTTAAAAGTAAGAAAAGAGTTAACTGTAATTAAACCAAAATTTCATTCTTAACAGTATTTTATAATACATGGCATGTACTGCATGTTATAAAGTAAAGCTGTTTCAGTTAATTTTGTGTGTAATAATGATAATTAAAATACTATATTTCCTTCTTCTTCCTTTCTTTTTTTCATTTTAAGAAATGCAGGCACTGCAATAGAAAAAGAGAAGCAAGCCTGCACATAAGAGCATGATATGAGCAAACCTGATATGCTTTTTTTCTTATTCTTGAATAGGGGAATGATTGGATTAAGGCCCTTGTCTGGATTTAATACCATGCTTTAAGCAGAAGCAAATAAATAAAAGAACACTGAATATGAGAATATTTGATAATGTTTCCCCTCTATTTCATAAATGTTTAAGTGCAATATGTGTAGAAGAATGCAACTGTGCATCTGGTTCTCATGTTTCTATGGAGACAATCTGATATGGAGCCAGTAAAAGCAGAATGTTTCTTTCTTTCAATGGATATGAGATAATGTTTTCTTTAAGTATTCAATTTGTTTTCTTCATTTGTAAGAGGAATGAAGATAAGAGAAAAACAAACAGTACTTAGTGTAAGTTGAAGCACAGGCTGTACCACGCATCTTAGCATTGATAACCTTAATTATAGGTTCATTCAAGTTTATGAATGCAGTTGTCAGTTTAGAAAAACTGTTCCTATCAGGAAGGTACATCTTCTTCTTCTTTCAGCTTTTCCCAGTTAGGGGTCGCCACAGTGGATCACCTGTCTTCTCATGATTGGCAGTGGAGTTTTATGGTGTTGAGTTGCCAGGCCAGCGCCCAACCTTCCATGGAAGGCACATGCATGCACACACTCACACCTAGGGCCAATTTGGAGTATCCAATCCACCTACAGCATGTCTTTGGGATGTGGGAGGAAACTGGAGCACCTGGATGAAACCCATGTGACCACAGGGAGGACATGCAGACAACGCACAGAAGGAACCCCAGCCAAGGATCAAACCGGAGAGCCTCTTGCTGTGAGGTGGCAATGCTAACCTCCGCACCACCGTGGCCGCCCATTAAACTTCTTTATCTGAAGACATACATAGTCTTGTGTTTTAGTACTACAGTAATAGTTTTTGAGAGTGTTCTGGAAGTGTGTTTGTATTCTTGTTTGAGGGTCTTCATTTAAATAAAATTTTTGTAAGATGTGACATAGGTTTGAATAGATATGGTAAGAAACAAGTGCATAAAAGATCAACCTGCCAAACATTAATGTATGCTTGTAACACAAAAGTTGAAACAAAACTTAAAAATATCTGTTATATATAACAGGTGGTAATAATAACCTCTTGTCATAATGACACCTTCCATACTGTCTTTAAATGTGAATAGTCACCCAGACATATACAAAAAAGAAAGACTAGTGAACTATACTGAAAAATGCAGAACTGCATATAGTTATGCCACAGGAGACACATTTGGAAATAACTGAGCATTTGAAATTGATAAAAGAAGGATTTCAGGATGGTTGTTGAGCAGAATATCTGGGACAAAAAATAAGGGGAGTAGTCATATTAATTGCAAGAGGAGCTCCAATGGTGATAGAAGAGGAAAAAAAAGATAGTGATGGTAGATTTGTAGTAATAAGGGGCTATTAGCAAGGGAGGAGGATTACATTGGCATGTATTTATATTCCACTTAAAACTGCTACAATGTAGCTTACGAAAATTCTGGGAGAAATAAACAGCTTTCAGCAAGGAATATTACTACTATGTGTGGACTGCAATTTGATTTGCAACACTGAGGATGTATTTGTGGGGTCTAGAAGGTGAAGTATAGCAAAAAAGGGTAGATTTTTGAAGATATTTATGAAAATATTTGGTTTGAAAAATGTGAATTCACTAGTAGGAGTTTGGAGAGAATTTACATATTATTCCCTAAGGTGCAAAAACTGTGCTAGGCTACTCAGAAATTATATTTCTCAGGAACATGTACATTTAATTGATAGTTTTAATATCCATGTAATAACTATTTTAGATCATGTGACAATAACAACTAAAATATAAATGCATGGTATTGAAATAAAATTGAGGCTCTGGCACTTACCCCACCTATCTCTTAAAAAGTGAGGACTTTAAATAATGGGTGGGGGAAATTATACAGGAGTTATTAGAGAAGATAGAAATGTTTTCTAAAAACATAGCTAAGGAGTGGGAAAAATAGAGTGCAGTATAAAACAGGGTGGAAATAAAAGAAAAAGGGATATGGTTAAGAAGTAGCAAGAATTATTTAAAGGAACTGACAAAGGTTAAAATATTGCAGAATAGATGAATCTCACAGAACAAGAAGACGCACAATTGCAAAATGCTAAAAATAAAATAAGGGACTACCTCAATAATATACATGAGTTTAGAAAGTTTGCTGTTAAGCAACTGCTTTTGCTAATAACTCCAGAGCAGAAAAACTTTTAGCACAGCAACTCAAGCAACAGAAACTAGAAAGGGTTGTCGCCAAGCTTATGGGGTATATAACAAGGAAAATAACCAGAAATCCTGTAGAGGTATTAGAAATATTTCAAAATTTTTATGAAAATCAGTAAAATGCAGAGAAATGTGGAAATCCAGAAAAGATACAAATGGAGATGTTTATGGAGGAATTAAATATGCTAAGGTTAGAGGTAGATGTGGCTCAATTACTAACAGTTAGGATAGGAGGAGATGAGATAAAATGGCACTGTATAATCAAGCAACAGAAAACTGTAAAGGAATAAATGGTATTTTGTAGAAGCTTGCAAGGGAAGAAAGTAATTGAGATCTGGAAGGTTTTGTTTAACAGTATTTTAACAGGAGAAGCACTAACATCCTGTAGGAAATCAGTGGGGCTATGATGCCTAAAGATGGTAAAGATCCAGCAGATCTAGCTTCTCATAGGCCCATTTTTATTCTAAAACATGATTGTAAAGTTTTTTGTCTATAATGGCTAAAATAATGGCAAAGGTAATGCCAAAATATATAGATATGGATCAATGCAGTTTTGGGGAAGGGAGGCAACCATTTGATAACATTAATAGAACAATAATGTTCCAGAGGGAAGCAGAATTTAAGAAAATACCAATGTTGTTTGTGGGTCTTGCTACAGAGACAGTATTTGAGAGAGTAAGCTGGGATTTTATGAGTAGGGCAATCATAGATGCCGGAAGCTGTTAAAGACTGGGGGGGGGGGGCGGAGGGTGACAGGGCACTTAGTGAAATAAAAAGGGAAATTTTATTATAACTATTTGCTACCACAGCATAGGTTCACTTGGAGGACATTTTAAGCTTAGCCACTTCCCTTTTGGTGCTGGAATTAACATTTCCTGATTGGTCTTAGCTATCCCCATGGTTGATAATTGTATATTAGCCCTAGTGAGAACAACTGTGATCATACCATAGATAATTTGAGGGGGCCATATAACAGGTGCAGCATTTAGTGTCTGCCTCTATCCATTAGTGGCATGAGGGGAAATCCTGGAGTGCATTTTCTATTACCCATCCTTAGATTCAAGTTGCATTTGAATATGGATGGATGAGCTTTGCTTTATTTTTATGGATAGTCTGTTCCAGAACAGTGGTAGCCTCTGTGATATATATCCATCTCTCCACAGCATTCAGTTTAGATACCTGGACTGAGTATTTCAGATGACATTTGATTTGCTGATGTTCAGTAGATCTATCTTTATTATGTCAGGGGATGCTTTGTATGCCAGACATGTCACCTTTAAGCACTCTGTAGGATACTGAGTATAGTAATAAATCTTTGAGGTGATCCATGCAAGACACATTGTTTAGGACTTGTATCCTTTTAGTAAGGTATCGCTGAAGGTATTCCAATTGTTGCATGGGGCTGGACAGATACATGCCAAAGTGGGCATTATACAAAATGATTGACATAATGAGAGCTTTGTAAAGGGGGACAACAACATCTCTAGATCTAGTCACAATCAATTTGTTTATAAGGTATGCAATATAGAAAGGCTTTCTTATGACTCTGGGCACATGTTGGGCAAAAGTTATGTCACTATACACACAAATTCCCAAATGCCAAACAATTGGATCAGTTCTCAGAGGGCATTGTCATGATTTTGACACCAATTATTATTTGGGACAAACCTTCCTGCATGATGATTAAGTCATTTGGGGATTCAATAACTTAGCTTGCAGTTATCTCAAACTTAGCTGGCCAAAGCTCTTTGGTATTTCCTTTTACTTTTGAGATGTATATGTCAAACAGAAAAAGTCTCAGCACTGAACCCTGGGGGACTCCATTGGTGACTGGTCTCTTCCCCTGTTTTGATCTCCTGCATCCTGTGAGCCAAGTTGACAATGCAGCTGGTGATGTAAGTGTTTGCTCCTACATTATTCATCTTTTGTACTACACCCGAGTAGGGGATTGTGTCAAAAGGCTTGGTCAGGTCAAGGTAATGTGGTGTGAACTGTTTTACCTTCATCCATTGCTTTGGTAACAAAAGTAAAGCTTAAAATTTGCCCATGATTTTGAGTCTTTCACCTCTGGGCTGTTTTCAAACACATTTTTAGGGCCATGCATACATGTATGCACTCCTTGATTCACCTTCCTGACTGTATTAAATTATATTCCTTGTATAATACAGCACACTTGTTAGACTTAAGTTAGATCACATTTTAAATTTATTGTTTAAACATTTTTCCAGTAGGCAATGAAACAAAAATGCATTAACCAATAATGACAAAACTGCCCTATTCAGAACATTTCCATGATAATAGTCTACCTCCACACACAATTGCATTTTAAAATTTATTGTTTGAACATTTTTCCAGTAGGCAATGAAGCAAAATGCATGCACCAATAATGACAAAACTGCCCTATTCAGAACATTTCCATGATAACAGTCTACTTCCACACACAATATATAAATACAGAATCACAGTACAGTGTAAGCCATAGGCATGTTGCACAGTTTCTTGAACTTATTTTCAATGGGGGGGGGGGGGGGCAAAAGGCCAAAAACCAGGGGCACATTTTAAACATTGCGTGTATAATTTTGGAAAGCTGCTTGCATGAAATGTTGTTGCTACCATGCATTTCACTGCCAAGTCTTGAACACAGAACTTTATGCACTACAGTCAGAGCAACATACCACTAAGCTAAACCAGCAGTTTCTTGAAAGACAGGAAGACAAACTAAAATGGCTATCATATCATTTAGTAAATTCAGTTCTCACTTCTCACCATAGCTCTCAACCTCTTAGCACAAAAATAAAGAACAAAGCCAATAATCGGGGAATATAGCCCCAAAATAGGGACACATTTCAAATACTGATTTTATAACCTTAGAAAATTGCTAAAATAAAATGTTTAGGGACACATTTCAAATGCTGATTTTATAACCTTAGAAAATGTTACCAGTCCAGAGGAACAGAACAACAATGCAACAATGTCAGTCCAGAGGAACAGAACAACAATGCAACAATGTCAGTCCAGAGGAACAGAACAACAATGAAACAATGTCAGTCCAGAGGAACAGAACAACAATGCAACAATGTCAGTCCAGAGGAACAGAACAACAATGCAACAATGTCAGTCCAGAGGAACAGAACAACAATGCAACAATGTCAGTCCAGAGAAACAGAACAACAATGCAACAATGTCAGTCCAGAGGAACAGAACAATGCAAGGTATAAATTCAGAAGTGATGGTGGCTAGGGACTTTAGGCACTTTTTACCTGTACCCAAGGTACAGGGTTTGAGCCTGAGTACCTCTAGCCACCAGATGTAGCCTGCATTTCACAAACACACACACACACACACACACACACACACACACACACACACACACACACACACACACACCTCTGCAACAATATGCAGTGTACTCACTCCATCCTCCTCATGTAGCATTCAGCTTCTGTCTGTCTGTTCCTGCTCCCACTCTGCAATTAAATCCAGACACTAACCCACTCCATTACAGGCTTCTGAGTTAGCAGCTTCTTAAATACATCTGTGTTCCCGCAAAACAAAATCCATTTCTGTAGGCAGCAGCTTGAATCTGTGTAACAACCTTAAATACATGTGCTGACGGCATTGCGGCAGTTGGAAAACAAAAGGGCAGAGTTATGGATGATCTGCAAAAGTGGGGGGGCTCCCCTCCCCCCGCACTCTATGGTTCAGGTGCCCATGAAGGCAATAGAAGCGTTTGCATTCCCTGATAAAATTAAAAGGGTGATTAGGAGGATATATGAGGGACTAGAGGTGAAAATTAAAGTGTGGGGGTCCTATCTGATAACTTCTGTTTGAGCAGAGAAAACAGGTAGGGGTATCTTCTTCCCCCTATGTTATTTGGGTTATATTTAGAAACACTGGCAAAGAAAATAAGGGACTCAGAAATTTAAGGATATAATGGGTATAGTAGTCAAGAAAAAGTAGCTTTATTTGTAGATGATAATATTTTATACCCGATAAAAACAGGAAAGGACATTTTGATGTTGTGGAAAATTCTGAGTCTGTTTTAAGTCTTTTTGGGATACAAAAATAATTAAGATAAAACAAAGGCAATAGCTGTAATCTATGTACCCAAACACAAATTGGTTTAGCAAAACCTATATTTATTGGAACATGGTGAAATGAAGTACTTAGTAGCATGGAATAAAGAAGGATTCTGTTTGGCAGCTAAGGATATGTGGGAAGAAACTAAACAAAAGTTAATGCAAAACAGAAATCGGAAGCCCTGTTTTATGGATATGGATAGCAAGATACAAGCAGTTTAAATGCTTTAGTCCCTTTAGTTTTATACACAGGTCAGACATGTTTGTGTTGACCAGAGAAGAAGTTATGGATAATAATTATTAAAGAGCTAAAGGATTTTATCTAGGAGGGGAACAAGGCAATAGTCAAATGGGATAAGTCGATCCTTCCAATAGAACAAGATGGTTTGTGGTTATCTGATTTGAAGGGGTATTTTAGAGTTAGACAGTTAAGGCTCCTATACGTAGCACAAAGCTATAATTCAAACTGGAAATGGCTGATGATGAAATAGGGGAGAAGCTCAAGAAACAATGAAAGACTGGGAATTTGCATGCGGATCCTTAAGGAGAATAACAATAACCATACAGAATAGTATATCCATAAAGTAGCAGAAAGTATTCTAAGAACTAAGCCAACACAGCGATGGAGAAAGGATAATTTGCCATTAGGGATGACTACAATTAGGGGTAATGAAAATAAGCAAGAGGAGGCTAGACTTTACTGAAGAAAACTGGCAAAGGAACCAAGGTATTAGAAGCAAGTAATTAGACAGGGAAAGGTCATAGAATGAGAAGAGGCCAACAATTCTTTTAGACTGCAGGCTAGAGATTGCCTTCCCTATCAAGGACTGATATCAAATATAGGCAAAGAGAAAGAAATAGGGGGATCCTAACCAAAAGACCAGCACTGATAGGGTTTTTAGTGGTATCTAGAAGAAAAGCTGCTGTTAAAAAATGGATTATTAGCAGGGTATATAAAATTTTGCATGATAACTATAGGAATCAATCAATTCAGATAATGTTAGAAAGGACTAGGAACAGAAACTGGATAAGAAATCCATAAATAAATGATGGAGGGATATATGTATGACTCCCATATGTGCAACAAAGTCTAAAGGATTTAGGATCTTTGCTTGTAAATGTTTGTGTAGGTACTTTTATACTGCAAGCTGATTCCAAACAATTGTCCTTGGGTAAATTGTAATTGTTGTAGTGTGATGGGGAAAAAGGAGGCAACTGGGAACATAGGGTCTATATTATAAGAGTGAGTGCTTAAAATAGCGAATGCTGTATAATCGACCGCAAAAAAAAAAAAATGAAAACACAAAATTCCGAACAAATGGAACAGCAATTTTTTTCGCCCCCACCCCCCCCTGATGTGGAGAGCTGTGCCCCCCACATCCCCTCTACTTAAATATACCAACTCTGAGCTCACACTCCAGTGGAGGAAATGACAAAGTTCCGAAAACAGCCCAGTGATTTTTTTCCCCTTGGAAAAAAATCAATGTTCCGTGTCTTCGGGTTTTTGCCGTTTCGACATTTAGCTGTCGATTAAACAGCATTCGCTATATTAAGCATTTGCTTACTTAACAGGGAACTGGGAACATATTATTTGAGAATGTAATTAGTAGAGTTTTAACGATTGCCTGCAAACTACTGTAACAGAAATACTGGGTGAACAAATTGATGTAACTAAGGAAATTATTTTTTTTTTAGCTATGATACAGAATCGGAATTCCCTAGACACCCTTGTGAGTGTAATTCTGGTGGCTGCTAAAAAGCAGTTACTAGAAAATAAAAATCAAAGTCTAAACCAATATCACTAGAAGTAATGAATACAGTAACAGGGATAAAGCAACTGCAAATGGGATCTTTAGAAAAGGATAGAGCAAATTAAATGGAAAAATGGAATTGCGGGGACAATACAGGAAGAATAATGTTTTGGAGAAGGAATGAGGTTTAAGGGGGAAAAAAGGAATCAAATGAGCTCTGTAATATTTGACTGGAAATCACTGGATATATTATATGTGATGTATAATGTTTGCAACTGAAAATATGTCACTATGGTTTGTTTTCATTGATATAAATTTATGGCTGCCTATGTCATAAGTGGTAACTTAGTAAAGATGTTTCTTGTTTTAAAAAATTAGTGGAATGACATTTTTAGCCTTTTGGAATGTCAGTGAAACAACATTCGGTAGTCTATATTTTAGACAGAATGAAATACATCAAGTTTCTACAAACTCACAAGAAGGTCATGGATAGTTGAAGTGAAAGACAAAGAAGCAAGCCATCATGTGTAAAAAAGCTTCATATGCTGATGTCTACAAAGATCCAATTTGTTCTGCAAGGATCATTAGACTATACTTGTTGTTTTGGGCACTAGCAGTCTACTAAAATAAAAATTACAAATATAGCTGACTCTCTACAGTTAAATTACATTCCACCAAAGTGAAGTTGTCACTACTCTTAATCTGGCTAAATATAGTTTAAAATGCAACAACTGTAAAAAATATAAGACAGGCTGACTTTGATAATATCCTGGGAATTGTTTTGGCAGTTGGCATTAAATTCCATTATGGTACCATGGTTTAATGATAAAACAATCATTAATTTTATGTTGAGCTTGCACACCATAAGAAGAGCTCATTGTGTTTGGCGGTATGATAGACTTGGATGATTTTAAACATGCTTTGGGTAAAAAATGGCATTTATTGAAGTTTTATGTAAGAGGTGGCTCATTCTGGTAGAGTTCTATATAACAGAATGAAAGCACTCAGTTAATTGCTAGCTCATGGTGTAGTATGTTTGTGTATAGAAGAAGCATTTATTTGATGGTTTACTAACAATCTTTACCAGTATTGTTACTTAGATGGTCGCATCTAAATGCAACATATTTATGACACCGGGACTCAGAAACTCTGGTTTTATGCAAATCTCACTGATACCAAATATATTCTGATTATGCTGTGAAGCCCAGGTTTTAATATCATCAGTTTTTCTTACTAAAAGAATCCTTTTTTATTTTTGTTAGCAGAAAACAAACAGTTTCAGGAAAGCCTCTCTACACTAAGGGTGTATTGGTAAATGATCAAGATGCAATGTCACTGGTAGCAGTGTAATCAATGTTTGGAGATTACCCATCTGAAAACTGAGTTACTAAACACAAATGTTTTGCAGTTTCTTATTTGTGATTTTTCTTATCTGCACATTTATTCTGCCATGTTTTGCAAACAAACCAAATGGAGCAAAATTGTAGTACTTGGTCCACACTTTGATGTTTGAAACTCATTCAGCCGACTTGTATGAAAAAGTCATATTAATAAGTTAATTTTACAGAATAATTTGTTGTGTTGAATCTGCTCATAACTTACAGTGCCATAGTCATATATCACTAAGTTAATTTTACAGAATAATTTGTTGTGTGGAATCTGCTGAAAACTTACGGTTCTTAGGTTTACTCCCTCCTGTTATGTTACAGTAGTCAATTTTTTTTAAGTATGATTATACAATAAGTTACCTTGCCTTCCATGATTCATATATGTATGTGTATGTAAACATGCTTTATACATAAAACAAGCAGAAATTCATATTTGCTATGTTCAATGAAAGGTTACTAAAACTTGCTGTATATGATACTCACATATTATTTTCCTTTTATCTTTGAAATGGAATGTTTACATACTGCTATCTGTAGTCAGTACCATGCTATGGACTAACACATTGCTAATGCATTTTTGATCTATCTTGAAGAAATCTCACTTCATCTTCTTTGCAAAGGATGAATGATATTTCATCTGTGTCTTGCTGCATTGACAAGCATAACAACAGATCAATCTTTCTGTGTAGGTAATTGCTAGAACCGGTACAAATATAAATGCAGTGCCAAAAGTTATTGCTCTGAAAATGCAAGACAAGTGGTTGTGCATGTGAAATAAATATGTGCAGATTCAGTTGCCTCAAAGGGCAGTCCACTCTGCAATCTGTATATGAATAGCTATCATATCTCTTAAAAGTATGATACAAATTATTTAGACAGACTGATAAGTGAAATGTGGTACTTTATATAGCCTGCATCACTTACTGTTTTTGCAGAGAGACTGCTTTAAGTACAAAAAAAATCTTATTAAGTTATTATTAAGTTTAAGGGGAAGGAATAACAGTGGGAATCTATCACTAGATACATACAGAGACAGACAAAGGAAAAGGCAGAATAATATGTGAATTTATGAAAGAAAATGTATGTACATAAATTCTATAAACCTCCCATATGTATCAAGTGCGAACTTCATGACTTCATATAAATATTAGCTGTGTTACCACTGGGTTCAAGCTATAAAGGGATGAAGCCTTTATTATGGCCAACATGAACCACTTTCAATTTGCAGACATTGGAGGAGTTGGCTGTGAAAGTAATGCAATGATTGGCCAATAACAATGTGCCTGGGGAAGGGGTTAATATACATCTTGATAGATATGGGCATGTTGAAACAATGGAGTAATTGCTTCATGTTTACTGACAACCACTTAATCCTATAAGAATTAGATATAGCATGCGAGAGCTGTGCTTATACAATGACAATGGAGGCTAAACTCTCGTATACAAGCCCACATCGGGTTGTCGAAAACACACACAGAGTACCCACCTTGCACAGCAAACAACACACACATAGACTAATACATGCTGAGACACTTAAAGGCAATCTTCCTAAACAACAAAGATCTTGCAGACCACCTGCTGTCAATGCTATGCCCCAACAAGTTCAAAGGCACTCAGAGAAAAAAAAAAACATCTAACATCACAGATACTGTAACTCTCAGTGGAGCTCCAAAGACTAAGCCCCAAAGGCAAGCAAACACACTTCACAGGACTCTCGTTATAACAGACTCCATTGTAAGATATACTGATGCCCTCTAACCAGGCTGAACAAGGAGAAGATAACAGTTAGTTGCTTATCTGAAAACAGGATCTGCCAAATCATGCATGCAACATATAGGTGTAAATTACCTTTAATGTGCCTCCCTGGACTATATGAAGAGAAACATTATGCAGCTTCCAGACTTTGTGTCTCAGGCTGGTTTGAGCCTGACACTGAGCAGCATATTACCATCACCAGGGCTGATGCCACAATATGAGCAAAAAATTATTGATTTCAACAACTGGCTTTCTTTCTGGTGCCATCTAAGGGGATAAAATATTTGTTACAGTGGGGGACGTGTGATAAACCACAGTGCTTTGCCAAGGAAGGTCTGCACCTTTCCCAGTAGGCTTTCAAATACTGAATAAAACTTAAATGTCAAACTGATAAACATACCAACTTTGCAAAATCAACTCAACTGAATCTCAAGGTGTTATTGCTCAATGCCAGGAGACTAAACAAAAAACTACACTCTTCCTCTTAGCTCTCCTCACCCTGGAAAATATAGATATCTGTGCAGTTACCAAGACATGGTTTAAAGCCACAGTACCACAGCAGTGTAAGGTTTCAGTGCCTTCCACTCTTTTAGACCAGTAGCTGTACAGATAGGGACTAAAGGTGTAGGTGTCTCAATATACATCAGTAACAAGCATACCTCTGCGGCCATCAAGCAGGATGAGATGCTGGAATTACATGATATACATCACTATAGACAGAATCTCATACCATATCCTAGCCAGCTATAGGTCACCCTCCCTGTCCCAAGAAACTCACAAACTCACAATGCATATTTGAACCTACAGGAGACACTTACTATCCAACCAAACCCTACTCATGGGAGACTTTAATTACCCGTCTATAGACCTGGAATCCTACATGGCCTCAAATCTATAGGCACAGAGGTTCCTGGACTTCATAAATGCAAACATCCTTGACCAAATAGTAAATACACCAAATAGAGGCTCCAACATACTGGACCTCATGCTCAAAAATATAGGGGGATGATGCCCCCCCCCCCCCAATGTCTTGTCCTCCCTGGTAAGATCAGACCATAAAAGTGTCTTCTTCAAAATCAAAATCAGCTCTGTAATTCCATTAAAACCAGTAACAGTTAGGAACTATTCCAAAGCAAATTACCTGTTGGTAAGTGATGGTTTATCAAAATCCAATGCCCTTCCAAACCCAGAGAACACACCACCCTATGCTGTATTGCTCTGTGAATCTCAGTACAACCATGTTAATGGCTGCATAGAGGCTGCTGTACCTGACAGAAGTAAGCCCAGAATTATCTGCAGAAGCAAAATGCCCTAATGGCATCCCAAATTAAACAGGATATACAGCAAAAGGGAAAAAAATGGGAAAAAGGTCAGGAATGGCAATTTCCATAAAGATAAAATCTCTCTCATAAAAGTAGTTAGGCAACTAAGATGGTTCAAGCAAAGTCAACTTTGAGGTTAAGATATCCTCAAAGATGAAAGAAAGCTATAAAACCTTTTACGGTTATGTCAGAAATCTCAAAGGCAACAACCAACAAAGTGCTGAACTGGTGCTTAATGATGCCACATTCACCGAGCCTGGCAATATAGCTAACCTGAAAATGGACAAATTCAGTTTCAACATTACCCCCCACCTTAACCATCCTTTAATAATACCCTCAAACATAACCCCACCAACTATTACTAGAGAGCATGTACTGGCTGCACTTACTAAAGCCAAGAACAGAGCTTCAGTGGCCCCCAATAACATCCCAGGTGGCCTCAAAAATAGTTTAAATATGACTTATCATGACCCCTGGAGTCATTATTTAATTATAGCCTTAAAACAGGCTTTGTGCCACATAAATGGCAGACTGCAACAGTCATCCCTTTTAATAACAGAGGGCTTTAAACAGATACTGCAAACTAAAGGCCCATTAGTCTGACTAGTCTCATTTGCAAAGCCATAGAAAGAGTCATCATGTAAATTACTAACAAGGGCATAAGAGACCTACAGAAACTAGATCCATCCCAGTTTGGCCTTTGATATTGGCTTTGATATCTGAGCAGTAGATGCCAAAGAGGAGTGGGGCTAGCACAGAGCCGTGGGGTACTCCACTGGTGGCCAGCCTCTCTGTGGAGGTGGTCTTACCAACAATAACCTCCTGAATTCACTAAACACACTGCAACAGAACAGTTAGATTAAAAGGCCTACATTTTGCTTGCAACATAAATAGGAAATGATGGAGAGACAGATGTGTTTCTCAGAGAATTACCATTCTCTGGAATGGGCTCCCCATCCATTTGAAGCAGAAGTCCGCCCTATCCCTATTAAAGTGCACATTTGACCAATGGATGGGTAATCAGAAATTCACCCCTGTCTTGCTCGTATGTCCTTGATGGACAGAGGTAGTCAGTAAAACACCCCTTGTAAATTAAATTTGCAGGGCACATTTGGGTTGCACGGCTAGGTTTTTAAGGGGCTTAGCAGTTGTTAGCCTTGTATACATCTATGAAACTATCACTTTACTCATCTTCACAGTGTTTAGATACTTCTTCCTGACATACTTTGCCCTATCTTCTGCATGTACCTGAATATATGAGATATAATAAGGTTTACAGGATATACAACAAAACTGAAGTATTAGTGGGAGTATATTTTTTGAATTCTTTAGTATTGAAAGGAGTTCATCTTCACATTCAGGTAATTTTTTTGGTATTATTAGAGGTGCTGTTTCAGGTCTTTATATCACTCTGTGTGTGACTGAGATGGCTGTCAGTAAGCTAGCTTGGAAAATTAAATTTCAAGCAGCAGCAACTTATAAGGAAATAAAACTGAAGCTTAATTCTTAGAAAACATAACTCTTCATATATTCATGATTGTGCTGCTTGATCACACAGCACAGTTGCAAGCACATTTAGTATATTATGTCCTGATTGACATTTCTGCTATGAAAAACATGAAAGTGATTTTTATGTATACCACCTTGTTAAAGAAGTAATAAAGTCCCAGACTTATTCTTGATTACTGTATTCTGCTCTTGTATAAACTGAAGGAGATTGATCTATAGCTGTCTGGAAAACTGCGAAATATGAGGTATATCCAAATAATTATAGCCCCACTACATGGGAGGTGTTCACAGAATGCGACTTGTGGTCTGTAGTTTTATTAAATCCTGCTGCAGCATACCTACACTCCCTAATAATTTAGCTAGGATAAGCTCTTTAGTCCCAGCTCATCCTCATATTTCATTTAGACAGACTTGGCAAGTGCAAAAAGAAAAAAGCCTTCCACTAGAATAACAAACGTTTAATTTACGTATTAACCAGTTTCTGTATGGTCTCTTTTCATTTTAGGAAACTCACCTGTTCCTTGAAATGAAAACTCTCAAATTTGTGATGGGAATGGCAATTCACTTCTGTGTTTGCTTGTATTAGGAAGTGATGGGAATGGCAATTCACTTCTAAGTGTTTGCTTGTATTGGGAAGTGATGGGATTGGCAATTCACTTCTAAGTGTTTGCTTGTATTGGGAAGTGATGGGAATGGCAATTCACTTCTAAGTGTTTGCTTGTATTGGGAAGTGATGGGAATGGCAATTCACTTCTAAGTGTTTGCTTGTATTGGGAAGTGATGGGAATGGCAATTCACTTCTAAGTGTTTGCTTGTATTGGGAAGTGATGGGAATGGCAATTCACTTCTAAGTGTTTGCTTGTATTGGGAAGTGATGGGAATGGCAATTCACTTCTAAGTGTTTGCTTGTATTGGGAAGTGATGGGAATGGCAATTCACTTCTAAGTGTTTGCTTGTATTGGGAAGTGATGGGAATGGCAATTCACTTCTAAGTGTTTGCTTGTATTGGGAAGTGATGGGAATGGCAATTCACTTCTAAGTGTTTGCTTGCAATGGGAAATCCATAAATACTTTTGTGGTCTGACATAATAAACATAAAATTTTCTCCACATTCTTTCACTAAATTTTAAGTTTAGATTTGGCAATAGATTTTAGTACAAAAATGCAGTTGAAAATAAATGAAAAACGAATATTTGTAGTTTTAACCTCAAAGCTTAAAGCTTAAAAATGATACTCAGAATTAAATTAAAGTACCAGAGTTACTGCATTGTGTCAGAACGGAAAAAAATATGATTATGGACTTAATTTTAAGACATGTAGCGTGTTTAAAATCCTGTGCAAAATGTATTGTTTATTGCCATGCCAGTGTTGGCTGTTAAGGACAGATGGACAATGATTCTGCAAATTAATGGACAAGGCATTTAAGTTTCCAAAAACAAAACAAAAATACATGAAATGAGCACACAATATGAAGCATATTAACAAGTTCTTCAAAAGCAACTTTCAAAAAATGAACAGAAGTCAACACTGAGACTGTTCCAGATACGCTGGGACTTGAACTTCCCTCAAGGTTCTGCAATCTCTGAGTAAATTATGGTAGATAATGATGTACAGAGGGGGACATCCCCTACATGAGGGGTGTGTTGGCCTGCCTCTTTGTATTACAAGATCACATTTTGTTTTGTTAGTAAACACTGAATACCAATTTAGTGGAAGACATTATGCTATTTTATGCAAATCTTTATTGACTTAATAAATTAGGTGCCTTGATAAGGATTGCAGATATGGAGCTGCTCTAAAATAATGCATCCACTGTATAGTTCTAAACCAGACTTATGGTCCCTTGGAGATGTCTTTCATCCCTGTGTCAACTCTGTTCCTTCCTGCTGGCATAATACACATTTGAGTGACTCCTGGTGTCGTTTCCAAGAAGGGACGTTCCCTTTTTTTGGAAAATGGACTTACCAGCCTTTTCTAAGTACTTAGTGATGAGGTAGAGAAACAGGTGGCATGTTATGAGGAAAACTGTACATTCTGAAAGTCAGTGGTATAACATTGAGCTAGAATTACCAGACAGGAATCCCAGATCCCATTTGTAATGCTATGCTCAATCACACAATGCAATGATAGAAAAGTTATAATGCTTTCCTTTCACTAATTGGTTCCTTTCTTTTATAGAGATGCTTTCCATCACAACCAGGAGTGACTGTATTTTTATAGCTGCATTTTTCACCCTAACTCTGGAAAGGTGAGATGCTTTGTACACTCCAACCTTCCCTCAATAGCTGCTCTTCTAGCTATATGGGCTTCTTCTCCTCTAGGCTAGTTGAAGTACTGTGAAATGTTACTTCAATAAGAACTTTACAGCTATACCATTATATTCGTAAATCACATTAAAAGTTTTGGGGAGCTACTTGACATCAAAGTTCGCAATGCTGTCATTTCATTTATTCATTTGTTAATGGGGAAAGTAATATGCTCTGTCATGGAACTTTTCCAGACATAACCTTGTTTACAAGGTCAGTGGTAAGGGCAGTGCCTATATGAGCTATTTACAGATGACAGTCAAACAGCAATTTTAGAAGGCAGGAGAAAACAGAAATACCACTATTTCTGCTTATATAATTCAAATAAAATATATATCCACCCACCCCACTCCACCCCCACACTCACACACACAGGCTTTTTAGTAACAAAGCCTTTTCATTTTTGAATTCAAGTTCTAAAAATAGCCACAATAATGTAAAAATTGCTGCTGCACCAACGGGTATGAGTGTCTTAGAAGAAACAGTGAGGGGCTCCTTTGTGATTTACTTGTCAGTTGCAGGGCCATGCATATGGTACAGGTTCACTATTACTTCTTTTTCAATCTTTTCCCGGTTAGGGGTTGCCACAGTGGGTCATCTGTCTGCTCATGATTGGCAGAGGAGTTTTACGGTGCCGAGTTGCCAGCCCGGCACCCAACCTTCCACAGAAAGCACACACACACACACACACACACACACACACACACACACACACACACACACACACACACACACACACACACACACACACACACACACACACACCTAGGGCCAATTTAGAGTGTCCAATTCACCTACTGCATGTTTTTGGGATGTGGGAGGAAACCGGAGCACCCGGATGAAACCCACGCAACCACAGGGAGGACATGCAGACTCCACACAGAAGGCACCCCAGCCAAGAATTGAATCAGAGAACCACTTGCTGTGAGGCTACAACACTAACCGCTATACCACCGTGGCCACCCTATTACTAACCATTACAAATGACATACATTTCTACATTAACAATGAGCAGCATGGCTGCTACTTTCATGACATATATTATACGTCTTGGACAGCATAACCTATACTCTGAATTGCCAATAACGTTTGGGACCGTGTTATGTTAGCCTGATTACTGCTGTAAATACCTCTGCACTATCTGCATCTGTCATGCTTTCAGCATATCCTGACCTTTATTTTTCATCAGAAATAAATTTCCTTTTTGCACAGTCATTCACAGCACACAAATATACAAAAATAAATTAAAGAAAGTTTTTTTTTTTTCCTAAAGCATACTTAGATTTGTGAAATAGGAACACTGCAGTTCAGAAATTCTACCTGTCTATACATTTCTCAAAAAATGGAGTAAGGCAAATGATTAACTTTTCTTAAAAAAAAAAAAAAAAAAAAAAACTATTTGTCTTTTTGGTGGCATCAAATGTGACTAGAAATTGAGTTGGGATGCACAGCCCATAGACTGAGGTGCAGTTCACCTTTCTCTTTACATAAAATAGTAATTTCAGCATAGATCCATTCAGGATCTTCTGAATATAATTTTGTGCACTTGAATTGTAACCTCTGCTATTTTTATGTTACTGTAAAAGAACAAACAAAAATAAATCAAACTATAACCATGCATGAAATCTTGAGGAGTTATGAAATAATTGCATCCAATAGCATGTAACTGTTGAAAATTAGTAACTTTATGAAGCTGCATTTACCACATTTAATGCATGATGATTTTATCAATATTTTCCAGCATATCTGTAACGGATATCTAACTGCTTTTTTTATAAATCCAGTCTGTGAAGGACACCAGATGCAGTTTTTATACCTTACTTAAACTCAGGTTTTCTATTCCACAAGACCTGCACTGAAAGTGTAATATATACAGAACAGTTTGCACAGTTGCAGTGACTGACAAAATCTGTTTAGCTGAAATGAAAGATTCAGCATTCCCTGTATATCTGCTAACTAGGCAGGTTGCTGTCTAGACGAAAAGGAAGAGATATGGAAGTCCTTATGCTTAGCCGCAAATCCTTTATTTTCATGACACTTCATTTGACATTCATGATACTTTTTCAGTAAGGAATCATTCAGCACTTGTGTCATGGCTGTACAAGTTCTGCAGAGTATCCAATTTAATACAATTTACTTTAGTGTGCTTTTCTTGTTCTGGGTATTTCTGCACGTTTTTTTAACTGTGGCTATTTGGCTATTTCTTTGTATTTGCCAATATTATGTCTGATGTTAGCACTATCATTAAAGCAAGAAACCTGTATTGGCAGCCCTCGAAAGATTTTAATTTTCTATTTCCCATTGAAAAATAAAAATCAAGTACAAGGCAAGTAAATTATTCCCAATTCATGTTCATCATTATGCACAATCTGCTTAAGATTTTTACATTTTTTGTAAGCAGCACATGGTAATTCATACGCCTAAATATACGAGTATACCAAGGATTTGTTAAATCAATTAAAATATTCTGTCTATAACCGTGGTTTCTCACTGACTGAGAATTCTGATGTTTAATGCATCCTGCATCTCATACATTTCAATACTTTTAAATACATTTTAAAATTTTCAGAAGGTTTAGTGATTTTTTTTGTACATCACTGAATTTAGTTGTTATTTAACTTCATTTGCTATAACTGCATTTTTTAAATATTTTCAGTCATCTGAGCTTCACTGACTTATTCCTCTGCAAACTTATTTGTAAAAAAAAATTAGGACCATTAGTTTCAAAGCTTTCATCTGGTTGTACAAAATAATGTGTTTTAGAGATGGCAACACTATTATGGGATAGAGCAGTGAAAACAAGTTTTAAAGTTTGCACATTTCTGAACAAATTATATAAACGAGATTTGGGAACAAAGCAATTTGTCTATAGACACTTTAAGTGGTTAGTTGTTCAGAGGGGGTATAAAGGTTTGGGGATATTAAGGGTGAGTGGGAAGTGAAAAGAATTTAGGTAGAGTACTGGGTAAGGAAGAGTTAAGTTTGGATGCATAAGTGCACTGGAGGAAGTGAGGTAAATGTAAGGAGGGGCTAAGGGGGTTTAATGTGAGTGTAGCTGAGTTGGGAGGCAAATTTAGACATGAACTTGCTACCCATCCTCCCTCCCTCTTTTTATCGTATCAAGGATTTGGTTATTTCATATGTGTATTAGTCGGTTAAGCAAAGAAGAGGGGCAGGCTTCTCCCTCTTCTGTCCCCTCTCTAGTGTTTGTGGCAGGGTAAGCGGGATATGCTGCCCTGAGAAATTGTTACATGGATGTTTATGCTGTGATTAATAAATCTAAGAATGTTTTTCAATAAAATTGTGATTAAGAAAGTTTTAATAAAGTCATCAAATGTCATTTTGGTGTAGTGTGAGTTATTTGAAGGGGATCAGAACAACTTACATTTATGATTTAACTCATTCTGTCATTAAAAACAAGACCTTTTACTAAGATCCTAAAATGGAGTTTGTGCTGATCAAGATTCAATAAATTGGATACACTTAGCACATCGGATTCCTCTCCATTTCCATGCACTGTGGGTTAGTTCGCCAGAAAATGAACCACCAGAATTCCACTTTTCAAAACTGACCCAGAGAAAACAGTCTTCTTGAAAGGATCTATATCAGAAGAGCGAACCCTTAAAATACTGAATGCTCTTCTGGCAAAATTAAAAACACGAAAACGGACAATGTCAAATACACAGATCACCGAATTTTTTTCCCAGAGGAAAAAATTTGCTGATCACAAAAAAAAAACCCAACCCCCCCCCCCAACTTAAATATACCAACTCAGAGATCACACCACAGTGGAGAAAACAGCAAAGTCCCAAGAACGGCCCTGCAATTTTTTTCCCTGGGAAAGAAAATTGCTGTTTGTGCCTTTGACATTGTCAGCTTTCATTGTTTTCAGTTCGACAAAAGAGCATTCGCTATTTTTAGTGTTCCCTCTTCTGATAGCAACTCTCTTGAAAGGTCTGCTTTCCTCAGCTCACTAAAAGAGGGGTACAACCCCCCCCTATTGTATACATGCATGTATGTGCATACACACTCAAAAGCAAAAAAGAAATACAAACACACAGCCACAGACAAAGAAGAAACTGCTTTCATTAGTGTTCAACTGTGTATCCCATTTTATGTCTAAATTTATTGAAAACATTCTTCATTTGAAAAAAAAACTTTTTGCGATGTCATAAACACTAATACAATATTCAGCAACTCATATTTTATCAAACTATCTGATTACTTTAGTCCAGAGATAGTTTGTATACAATGAACAGTCTGTGTAGATGTTCTTCCTGATTTCCTTATGAACAGTTTGACAGGCAAATCTTTATGTCAGGGATATCCCACTACAATTACTGTGACAGCTAGAAATAAAGCAGGAAGGACACCAAAACGTGGTCTCACTTATGAGTTAATTGGACACCCCTCTTAACTTATATACCAACTTCATGGCCATACCAATTTAAAAAAGTGAGAAATCTCCCAAGGAAGGGAGTTACTCCTGGAGAACAGTTGAAAATCACACTAACAGTTATCTCTCATAGACAACAACAACAGATACTGTGTTCCTCATTGTCTTGTGCTTTCAGTGTCTGCCTCACCTTTGCCATCTGTAAATACATTCCTTATGGACACAAGCAGGATGATGTTGGAAGTTTGGATCTGGGTACCAAACTATTTGGTAATACTATAATATTCACTAGAAGGGTTCATACCTTCCTTTCAGCATTCATCAAACTATGCAGTTACCAGATTTGTTAGCTTGATATGTGTACTACCTCTTTTAGATACAGAGCATCTTTTGCAAATGCAATTTTCCATGTACAACAAAAACTATTAGGTCTCTGAAAAGAGAATTCATGAACATCTTAGTAACATTATTCTTTAATTTAGAAATACAGCAGCTATAAAATTGAACTAATTATACAAATGTTGCTGACTTTATGTTGTTCTAACATCTGTCAGCCTTCAAGACCTCCATGCACATATCTTTCTATAGATGCAAGATTCAATAAAGCAGACACGTTTTGCACATGATATACCACCCCATTTCTATGTAGCTGTGGATCACATAATCTGGAAAGGCGCAAGTGCTCCTATGCAAGAATAGCACAGGAGAAATGTATAGTTAAGTGACCTCTTCACAGTCACAGAGGGATTCAAACCTAGGACTATAACATGAAGCTAATCATGAGCTCATATCTGATATAAACTTAAAATATTATTTCATTCAAACATTTTCATGACTAGAGTAGATATTACTTTTTAATTTAAACTTTTTCTTCTGGAGGAAAACATATTTACGTTCATCATATTAAAACACATTTACAAGAATTCTCAAAATGCTAGAACTTCTATTAGGAAGTATTATAACAAATATAATTTTAAGTTTATGATCATAAAATACTGAAATTCTTCAATTTTTTGAATGAGGTTTAAAATATGAAAATGTTTCATAGTATTGGCAGTTTTCAATGCTGTAAGAAAAATCCTTTACTATAGTTATTCTTCCAGAGACTTGTACAGAAATATTTATCTTCTTAAATTCAAAACACTGATTTACAGTCATGTTAGATGGTCTGAAGAAGTTCATACACTGGTTGTGGATGAAAACACTTACTTTTATTGTTTTTTTGAGTTTATAAAACTTTTTGGAAAAAACCCTTGCCTTTGTTTTGTTATTTTAGTTTGGTTAAATTTGATTTTTAGTATTTTCATGTTACATGAGGCTAAAGAGTAAACTCAAACAATTAATAACATTAATAATTTTAAATCTGTTTTGCATACCTTGAAAATAAGTGTCAAATAGTACAACATGCATTTGGTTCTTATGCTTTAGACCAATTTTGAGGTCCCTTATGGTACATTGTGTCTTTGCTTTAGTGTGCTACAAAGTATGTATAGAACTTATACATCAAAAATTGGCTCACTAAGAACCAGCTTATTCTAAAAGCAAAAGAAAAACTAAGCTCCTACTTTTCATCCCCAAAAGTATGAAGCATCTTAAATCCTCTATTTCTATCTCATCCCTCAAAAACACCACTATCTCTGTCGAATCACACACCAAACTATTAGGAGTCATAATTGATGACCATCTCAAATTTGATCTGCATGTCCTCAGCATCATTAAGAAAACCCACCAAAAACGTGAACTCCTTTACAGGAACAAAAACAATGTATACAATAAAGCTAAAATCTCACTATCCCTTGCCTGCCTCCTAGTCACCCTATTCTATGGCTCACAGATCCTTACTAACCTTTAAACCACTCTTCTAACAAAACTTGAATCCTTCTACAATAAAGTTGCAAGATTTGTAGAAGTCCATTCCTACCACTCATACCCCGGCCTTGCTCTAAAAAAATTAAATTGGCTAGAATTTCCTTACCAGCTGCTTCTCTCTCAACTTCAAATAATTAATTCTATGCTGCATTTGACCTCTATCTGTCCCAACATTGACTCAGTTGCCTCCCTCTACTCCCCTCCAAGGTCCTTACGAAGCTCTGAACAAAACCTTCTCCAAATCTACAAGCAAAAAACAAAAATAGGACAAAACCTGTACAGTTACTCCCCAGCCCAGTCCTGGAACAAACTTCCCCTAGACATTAGAAATACCAATCAGCCTCTTAAATTCAAAACTGCTACTAAAAACTATCTGGATCTGCCACTGTAATTACGCCCTTAAAGGATAATCCAGTACTCATCACCTCAATCTCACTTATCCCCCTATCTTTCTTCTACTTCAGTTATACTCTACAACTAATGTGTTATCCATTTATTTACAGCATTTATACTGCACATCTTTACTGAAATACTCAAGACTTATTCTCTGACAGGTGTGTACAGCTTGATTATATTGATGTAATAATGTATATACTCTCTGATTTATTAACCATGTACTTTTACTATGTATATTAACTTTAATTTTTGCTGTAATTTATGTTGTCATTTTTGTTTGAAATTATAAGTGTGGAGCTTTTCTCCTCAGGCCTCCTCTGAAAAGGGGCTTTGGCTAAGTCAGACTTACCCGGTCAACAAATGTCAAATAAAATAAAATAAATAAATAACTGTATCTGGGCCAAAAAAAGGATGAGTCTGACAAATAGCAGTAATTAATCATTCGGTACAAAATTTTAGGAAATTTGGAACATCTCACTTGGCACATATACATAGAGAGTTTATAGGGTCATCAGTAACAGTTGTTAATTATATGCCATTACTTTTCAACTTACACAACCAAACATGGCTTGCATTCAAAAATGTTTATCAACTTAGCATTATTCTGTGATTACATGTAAACTCATGCATGGAAAATAAGAAAATATTGCAAACAAGTGATTTTACTGAGTGTTTCATATTTTATGAAATGTGGGTAATGAAAGAAAGGAAGTATAACACACTTTTATTACTGACTAAATGAATACATTAAGTAGTAACTCATACTATGCCTGCCAAGGACAAATTTTATTTCTAACTGGTCATATGTGATTTGTATAATGAGTCAGTGTTTTATGACTTCAATAAGGTCCGTTTATTAAGCAAAATATACTGTAACATATTAAAATTAGGCAGATCTTGATAAACATAACATTACCCTTTTTCTGTTTTTCATGCAATGAAGGATTGACATTGTGGTGGGTGAAACGTAATACTTTTGAGTTAAAATACAAAACATGACAATCTGTAGTGTTCTCTGTGAGAGAAATGCATGGAAAGTAATAAATGTCCTTCGGTCTTCCTGTACATTTTATTTTAAGTAATCAGATGATCAGAGTAGTGGTGCTGCATTTTCCACATGTTGTAATTAAAAAAAAAGCAAACAAAAAAGTATTTTCTTTAAAATATTTACACAATAAACTATCCGATGGCTTATTCTTTCTTCCTTTATGTTTCAGTTCACACCATTATATATGAGTTACACATCAATGAATACAAAGACCATGGAAAGTTAAATATGCATAGATAAGCATACTTTTTGATTTGAAATGTTGTATTATAATATGTAGACTATAAATTTTCTAAAAGGGAAAGAACATGTACTTTGGGAGACCTGAATTATATTAGCTCTATATTTGCTAAACCTGACCATTATGCGCAATGTTTTGGAGCACACTGGTTTTCATCAGATTGCTCAAAGTGATTCTAGCAGATGTCTTGTCTGGTAAACCAAGAGATATATATCTCTTATATTTGGTATATAACAAAAAAATTATTCTCAGAGCCATATGATATCTTGGGGAAAGTACACGACTTGAGACTTTGCAATAAAAACAGGTACAATATTATATTACTAGTCTGTTTTATGTCTACTGTTTGAAGACAACACACAGAACAGTGTGACCATAAAGTTAACAACTCAAGAACTGACTTAGGTAATAAAAATAAAAGTAAAAATGTTTGCATTGGGCAAACTCCTCTATAGCCCCCATATGAAAGCAAAGGAAAATGTAATTACCCAAAATTACTGTAATCTTGAAAGCAGTGAAGTTTGTTGTGCTGCTGTGCTGAATTTCACCAAAATGGTTTAACGCTTGTCATTCTGGAACATGGCCATACACTATGTTCTCCTAAAAAAACTTGATAAGCAGCAAAACATTAAAAGCTACAAAAATAGAAAAAGAATAATATATTCTAAATATGTACGTATCCAGCTGTCAGTAATAAAAGTAGACCTGAAAAAGGAACATCATTTCATAGTTCAGTGAGTAAGAACTAGCCCAACAGTGTGCTGACTATTACCAGCCTAGCAAAAAACTTAAATTCAAAAGTTCCCTCTAGCCTGCTCATCCAATTATTTTGGTTTACTGTGAAGGTGTTAAGGATGCTGCTATATCTGAGATGTAACATTGGTTTATTTCAGAGCTAAGCGATCTTGGGGTATGGATCCGTCATGCAACATGTCTCATTTATTTGCTGATAAAGATTTTTTTTTCCTTTAACTGGGCATTTGAGATAGCATTTGATTTCTTTGACTGGGTATTTGAGGTACCATTGTTTGTGATGGAGTAAGAGGTCAAAGGTTACTCTCAGATCTCCATGAAAGAGTGTATAAGAGACTTGGTGCAAAGATAAAGCTGCCAGTATGTACTAATAACTAAGATTTTTAATTGCATTGATCTGTTTAGTTATGAACCTCTGAGGTCTCTCAATGTGATGGATGTGTTTAGACAAATACATGAAAATACATGCAAAAATGCACATTATATTCAGTAATAGTTCTGATGCGATACCCATAAAGGAAAATTAACAGTTAACTGTATTCAAGTGAGACACCTCTGAAAATTAGATAACCCAGGTAAAAGTCTTTCCAGACCCCTTCTGGAGACATGATGGTGAAAATTGTTGAATCATAAGGAATTATTAACAAAAGTGCCTAGATCCCTTACAATACTGTCTGAATGAAGGGATATGTCATCTATATGGGTTTATGAAAATGTTTTGTTTAGCAAAATAAACTATGCTACATTTTTCCATATTTCATTTGAGACAATTACTTTTGTACCAATTGTTAACATGAGCTAATGCCTGTTGGATCAATTGTGAGTCAGTGGAAGATCAAATAACAACACCTAATTTATAGTAATCTGCAAACTTAGATAACCACAGGCCAGGAGCATCAGACTGAAGGTCTGAGAAACCAAAGAAACCAATGTCAAATAGGAAAGGAGCCAACAATCTTTGCTGGGGTACACCAATAATAACTTTTTTTTTTTTACTTTCAGAAGTATCATCTACAACTCTACATGTTCATTTAGTCTGTAGGATCAACTTGAAATAGTGAAATTTAAATATTAACAATAAATACCCAAAGTAGCATGAACTAAAATAAAGAAACAAACACATAAACACTTTAACAAATAAATGAATAAATCATGTAATTCATTATAATGTTTCTTTAATACTTTATTCAAAAATGATTGATCTGCAAATTCATGCTCATCATTTTCAACTTACCATCAATATAAAATAGCCATGATTCATATAGTTAGGTCAACAATATTTCACATAGTATCCCAGTGTGTTTATAGTGCACTGAATCAGTAGGCTGTGGGTTGAATTAGTGAGTGGAGGAGAGGTTTAACACTGGATAACAGTCTGGGATATGGTCACTGTGGTGCAAACCTATTACAATGTTACTAAAGTGGAGTTTCTGAACAGATTTATTATGTATCACATCAATGTATGCACTGGGCACTACTAGGCAGTAAGCAATTGTAATAAGGCTTTCCCAACTGAGAGGCAAGGGATGGACCATGGGACATGTTGTTGAGGTGAGTGGGTGTTTGTACAATGTCATACCATACATGGTGGGCTGTTGTGTACTATAATTACTTTGATATCAACTAGTATGTAGAATGGGAGGGCTGGGAGGGAAAGAGTGTTCCTTGTCTAGGTGAGGAAGATGTCCTTTTGTCTGTATGGTTTCTGCAAAAGTCCAGTAAGTCATCAAAAGATAGAAGGCTTGCAGGAAAAAGTGGGAAACAGAAATGACTGACCAGGCTTGGAATGAATACTGGTTGGCTAAAAAGGAAGCTAAGAAAGGAGTTGCAGTAGCAAAGAACAAGATATCAGAGGCACTCTACCAGATTCTGGAAAGTAAGTCAGTAGATGGCACAAAGAAAGTATATCAGGTTGCAAGGCAAAGCTGGAAAGATAAAGAAGATAGTCAGACACCCTTCATAAGGGATGCCAGCAACAACCTGATCACCAGACCACAGGATATCAAAGGCAGATGGGTGCAGTACTTACAGCAACTTCTGAATGAATAAAATCCCACCAAAGCTGTACTGCCGCAGACACAGCCTACAATGAGAGTAGAGGAGGAGCCCAACATGGAAGAAGTAAGAGCAGCAGTAAGGAAAATAAAGTCAAGGAAACACGCAGGCTCAGATGAGATCACAGCAGATATGACAACGATGCTGGGTGACACTAGGGAGAAATGGCTCCTGAGCGCCTCATAGCAGTGTGGAGAGAAAGGTGTATTCCAGATGACTGGAGAACAAGCATACTAGTGTTAGTGTTCAAAAATAAAGGGGACACTCACAACTGGGGGCAGTACAGAGGTATCAAACACCTGCCACATTGCATGAACATTCTGAAGAGGGTAATTGATAAACAAATATACACAGTAGTAGAAAGTAAGATGGGAGATGAGCAGTTCAGATTTAGATCAGGATGCAGCACAAATGACCTGATGTTTCCAGTGAGAAAGATAGTTGAGAAGAACTTAAAGATGAGGGATGAGTCCATCAGGGCATTTCTAGACTTGGAAAAAGCAAATTACAAGATCCCAAAAAAGCAGATTTTGGCAATTCTGTGGTGGTTCAAAGTCATAGAATCATTGGTAGAATTAGTACAAGCTATGTACAAGGACCCAATAGCTCATGTACAAACAGTGTTCGGTCTTATAGAGGGATTCCCAGTGGAAGTGAGTGTGCACCAGGGTACAGTTCAGAGCCCACTGCTTTTCATACTGGTGATGGACTACATTAGCAAACAGGTTGGAGGGGACAGATCAACAAAGTTGCAGCATGTAGATAATGTGGCATTACAGGCAGACTCTGAGCAAGAACAACAGCAAAGGATAGGAGAATGGAATGTAAAACTGAAGGCACATGGGATGAAACTGAGTACAGATAAAGCAGTTGTAATGGCAGCACTGTAATCTCAGCAAATGGTGGAGAATTGAGATAGAAGGGAAAATAGTAGAACAAGGTTAACAGCTTCAAGTATCTAGGAGGGGGTGGTTGAGGAACAGGGATGTCTGAATGAGGATGTCAAAGTTAGAATCAGAGGGGTTTCAGCCGTCTGGCTCAGAGTGTCAGGCATAGTTTATGACAGAAGAATGCCAAAGAAGCTGAAATGTAAGGTGTACAAATAGTGGTGTGAGCAGTACTACTGTGTGGAATGGAAACCTGGGCAGTAAAGACAGAATGAGGAAGCTAGAGGTGATGAAGATGAAATAACTGAGACAGGTGGTAGGGTGCAGAAGCCAAACTAAATCAATTTGCAGAAAAGGTCAAAGAGAACAGATTACAGTGGTTTGGGCACATGTGCAGAGAAGCAGAAGGCAAGCTGGTGAAGAAGATTTGGGACAAACAGAAAGAAGGCAAAAGGAAACAAGAGCATCCAGCAAAGAGGTGGATGGATTGTGTGACAGAAGACCTGTGACACGAGTGTGGAACAAGGCAGGAAAGTGGCATTGAGTTGAGTGATGGCGACAGTTGACATGACACCGTGACCCCATGTAGGAAATGGGAAAAAACGGTACTGCTGATGATGATGATGATATTGTCAGTAATTTTCTCACACAGCAGGTATGTATGATGTATATATATATATATATATATATATATATATATATATATATATATATATATATATATATATATAAAATCACACTTTCTCAACAACCAGAATATGAACCCATTTAAGTAAAAGTGCACTAAATCAAAAGTGCAGTTTCGCTAAAGCCGGTTCTGTGAAGCACATTACAGTGGGGATAAGGAAATATATCCTTTTGCCCACTGTAGTGCCATCTCAGAGTTAGTATATTTAAGTAGGGGGGTGTGGGGGGCACAACCCCCCACATGGGTGGTGCAGTGAGGCTTGCCCCCCTGCAAAAGACTGTTTAAAGTATTTTTTTTTTCCGATTCAGAGAACCGGCTTTTGTGAAAGTGCACTTTCGATTTAGTGTACTTTCGCTTTAATGGGTCTCAATGTTTCTTGTTTGAGATTGTAAAATTTTGATCAAGAAACATAGACCCATATAAATATATATATATATATATATATATATATATATATATATATATATATATATATATATATATATATATATATATATATATATATATATATATATATATATATATATATATATATATATATAGACCCATATATATATATATATATATATATATATATATATATATATATATATAGTTCCACTTTAGAATCTCGAATTGCTGAAAACTCGAACTTCAGATGACCGAACCCAGAAGATCAAATTTTCAGGAACTCGAAATTCTAAAGGGTAGGGAAAAGACATTGCAAAAATGTCTTTACAATGTTTTTGAAGGGGGGCAAGCCACCCTGCACCTCCCACACCCTCCTACTTAAATATACCAACTCCGAGATCGCACTACAGCGGGGATGAGGGGAAATCTCCCGTTCCGCACTGTATGCAGAAGCGCACAATGGGAAGATTTCCATTCCTCCGCTATACTGCGGTCACAGAGCTGCTATATTTAAGCAGGGGAGTGTAGGTGGACTCGGACCCCTGCAAACAAATAATCGAACTGGTTTTTTTTTTTTCATTCTCTTCCCTTCACAATTTCAAGTTACTGAAAACTCGAGATTCTGGACTCTAGCTTATGAATTTTGAGCTTTCAGAAATTTGATATTTGATCTTGTGAAGGGGAACTCTATATATACATATATATATATATATATATATATATATATATATATATATATATATATATATATATATATATATGGGTCTTCATCGACAAACCGGATGAACAAAATCCTTTCTAGGTTAAGTAACCTGTTGGCCGTGAAGGTGAGGTTTGCCCTTTCCCAAACTTTAGTGTGATCTCAGAGTTGGTATATTTAATTGGGGGGGTGCAACCCTGCCCATTGGGGATTGTGGGGGGGTAGACCCCCACCTGGGTGGGTTTTGAGTGTTCCAGTGTTGGTTTTGTGTGTGTTTGGATGAATTAGTACTTACCCTGGGAAGGATTCGCTCATCTGGTCTGTCGATGAAGTGGGTTTTTGTGGATGTCGTCTTGATGAATTCGTCTTCAATGATGTTGGCTTTCGATATTATCAGGTAGACCCATATATAGATATATATCTTCTCTTTTCCCCTTTTTCCATATATATCTGAAGTCCCCTTAAATATTTTTCTTGCATGTGCTATATTTTCTGATTTTCTTTATGTTTTTATATTTATATTTAAAGTGAGTTATTTTGCTGTAATAATTATAGAAATTACAAAGAGATGAGTTCAGTTTTCAAGAATTTTCTTTTACCCTGCTAAACTCTTCTTCTGAACAATATCTATATTTCATATATAAACTAAATTCATATTCCTTTATGATATGCATAATTCTTTTTTTGACATATATCCATATATTTTAAATGTATAAGCATTATGACAAACTACATGTGTTAGCATGCAGAAACCATGAAAAAGCAAAAGTATTAAATTGGTCTGTCACAGTGACTGCAATAGGACACCATACAGTGTAACAGACATCCAAAAACTCTCATAAAGCACATTAAGGTTGAAACATAGCACCCAGTGAAACATAAATGTTGATATATCTAAAGATAAGCTAGAGTTGCAATCAAACCTGTCTTTCCTGCTCAAATCATTCACTCTTTCATATAGTATGAGGTATTAAAGCTCAGTAACTTAGATTCTAAAGCCCATTAAAGGAGCATTACATATACAATGCAAATCATAATTAAAGAAAAAGCAAATGCAGAAAAAATGTTAAAAGAAAAAAATGTTTATACTGTAAACCACTAATCATTCTGCCCTTGTTCTCATATGTACTTACCTTTGTTGTGAGGTAAAACTCATAGACCTCAAAGACTCATAGAATATTAGGGACATCCAGACAGACAGACCCCCCCCCACACACACACACACACACACACTCAGACACACACACACACTCAGACACACACACAGATGAAACAAAAATACAACTTTAATTACAGTTACCAGCCTTTCCCATTTTAAGGGCAAAATGCCAGTCTTATGAACATTTTGCATTTGGCATCCCGTTTGTATTACAGTTAATCACTTCATAGTTTGTGCGGAACATAAATTACATGAAACCTGGCAAGAATCAGTTAAACTCTTGAAGGACTACGTGCTTTAGAAAACAGATGAATGAGAATACTTCCTAAATGGGTTTAAATGGGGAAATTCTCAGGTCTATCATATCTCTGAAATGTAAAGTCCAGTAGACACATCAGTTCTTAGGTTAGGCCTTGTCCATCTATATCTAATAGGTTCATAGGTAAGTACTAGGCTCGCTGCCATTGTGGACCATTTCAAGCACAGACAGTTTCCCTTTTTGTACTCCAAATAACCTATCCCATTTAGTTAAAGACTGGCCTTACCCATCTCCTGGTCGATAATTATATATCAGCCATAATGAGAATAACTGGGATCATACCATAGGTAATTTGAGGGGACACATGCATGAGATAAAGCATTTAGGAGCTGCCTTTGTCCATTAGTAGTAGGGTGGCAGTACTGGGATAAAGTTTATGTTTATCATCCACAGATCTAAGTTGTACTTGAAAATAGGGATTGTTTTATGTTGATGGGGAGTCTGTTCCATAACAACTGTATCATCTGCAAAACACACCTGCCTATCCACCATTCTTTTGATGTTGCAGAAGAGGTTTAGATCCCTAGACTGAGTATTTCTGATACTAATTGAATCGCTGATGTAGGTATCATAACAGGATGCCTTGTATGCAAGACACAGATCACCTCTTAGCAGGCTGTAACATACTGAGTATAGTGACAGTGCCTTGATTCAATTCATGTAGAAAACATTATTTTAACCTTGTATCCTTTTATTAAGGTATTTCTGAAGGCATTCCAGTTGTTGCACATATCTGGACAGACACATACCAAAGGAGGCATTATATTTAATGACTGGCCTAATGGGGGCTGGGAAAAGAGGGGCAATGACATCCCTAGATCTAGACAAAATCCCTTTATTTATAAGCTGTGCAGTATAGAAGGACTGTCTTACAGCAATAGACACATGTTGGTCAAAAGGTAGGACACTGTCCACATATGTTCCTAAATCCTGAACAACTGGGTCAGCTCTCAGGGGCATATTGTCAATGTGGTCGTCCCTTGGGGTAGATAATGTCCCAAAGGACACAATAATGCATTTTTTTGGTATTTAGTTTCAGTCCATGATCTTGACAACAGTTATTTATTTGGAAGAAATGGATGGCTAAATCATTTGGAGATTTAATGACTGTTCCGAGCTTGCAGTCATCTGCAAACCTATTGAGCCAGAGCCCTTTGGTATTGGCTTTTACTTCAGAAAAGTAGATGCCAAATAGAAGATTTCCCAGCAAAGATCCCATGGGTGACTCCAGTGGTGACTAGTCTTGTTGTGGAGGTGACTTACCCTGTTTTGATTATCTCCATCCTATCTCTGAGCCAGCTGACAATCCAGTGGGTGACATAGGGGTTTATTCCCAGTTTATTTAGCTATTCTACTAGGCCTGAGTAGGTAATTGTGTCAAAAGCTTTGACCAGGTCAAGGTATGGGGTGAGTACCATTTTGCCTTGGTGACCTTTAAAAATATAAATCCAGCAGGTTGAGTAAGCATGACATGCCCTTGACAAATCCAAACTGAGATGGGTCCAGTTTTTGGAGTTACCCATGTTCTGATTGATTAATCAATCACATAATTTTGAAGTCAACATCAGAATAGAGTGGCTCAAATGCTATAACCATTTTACTGGCAAATAACTCTGTATTTATAAGCTCCTAGGTACATTATAAAGCCTAAATTAACTAAGTAAAAAAAAATCATATAGAGGGTGGATTCATTTTATGTCACCTTATTCAGTTGTACTTCACAGATTTAACCAGTGTTTGTTGGTGAACTGATAAAAATAACAGACACTGACTCTCTCCTTCAGCGCTCTTTACAATGCAGAAGAAAAAACTTAAATGACTCTATATTGTCAAAACATGATGAGTCTTACAACTTCATATAGTTATTATTATGACTCAACAGTTTTTATATAAAGAATAATTTTAAAATTCTCCTAGTCTTTTTCAGGCAAGGGTATAACTAGAAATGTGTATTTGGTACTCAGATCTTATATTGTTAGATCCCCTGCTCACTTAATTAAATATGTGCACATATTTCCAAATTTCCTCCATATACACTTAAGAAATGTGTACATTACTTTCAGCTATTGCGCTCCTAAATCCAAAAAGTACTGTTTTTAGAGGTACAGCCCTGTCTCTAAGACATTTTTGTATAGCTTGGTGTTATTATCATTACTCTATACAGTACTAAATGCTCTTGGATCTATAAGCCTAACGTTTCCAGTAGATGGTCAGGAAGTAAGTGTTCCCAGTTGCTTATCCATGGCATGGCTGGTTACTCCATCTTTGAATACAGAATTTGGGCAAATAAAGAGCATAAAATGCAAATGTCTCAGAACATATGATGGAATGATGAATACAAATTTGAATGTTTATTCAAAAATTCTAACTATACAGACGTTGGACATGCTCTTCATGATTTTGCAACATTTTCCATGAGAGCTAAAAAGCTATAGGAGGAAATTGTAAAGTCCTTGCTAACATTATTTTCCTGATATTGAACACTGTACATCATTTACAAAAGCATGTAAGATAAAGGTTTAAAAATGTAATTTTGGGTCAGTGCATTATATGTAACTCTAAAACTAAAAAATATATGCACAGCTACTCTGCATTTACATGATATGCCATAGGGCTATAACTGTAGATGGTATTTATAAATTTCTTGTAGTGACATCTTGTTGTAACACATTTGAATTCACACATACAGCCAATCATGTTATATTTCCTGTATAGGCCATTTATGGAACACAGGTATACTTTTTAACTGCTACTGAGATAGCCACAGAACTTTACACATCATGTGGAACTTTTGTTTTCTAAAGAGTTCACACTGAATGCACACATCATTAAAAGATTTGATAGTAGTCTCATAATATGCACCTGAAGCCTTAAGAAATCAAATCTAGGACTACTGTATGAAGGCCCTTAGCAACTTAAATCCTTAAACCTTCTGTGTTTAACTGATTCATAAGAATTATGGGTTTTAGCCAAGAGTAATCCTTATCAGACATGACAAGAGCATAGGAATTAAGATACAACGTGCATTATTAATATTCTATAGGGTAACACAGTCAAGCAGGCAAAATAAATAACAGAGACAGCATAACAATAGTAACTATTTGGAATCGTAGTCACTTGCTCAAAAAAATTGAGCTCACGTCATAGATACTCAGGGAGCTGAAGCTAGGATTTGCTCACATCTCATTGCTCTCTTCAAAGTAGAGTGAGTGTATAAGCACTTGCATTATAGATAGTAGTGGGTAGTCCAAGATTATTACACCTTGTAGAAGATGCAATTGTGTGACTGGTGGAATCATGCAATTTGAGTGTTCGTGCGATCAGAGTTATCATGCAAACTGTGATCATAAGTAACTAGAGTGATCATGTGATCACTCTTTATGCTGATGTAAAGAAATCCTGCAATGGATATAAATAATTAAAGTTGTGTCCAGTAGGGTGAAGTCCCCAATGGGCAGTAGAGGATGTCTAGTGTTTATATTAGTTAATAAATTACTGATGTTGATTACAAGCATTACAGGAAAGTGTGTACTCAAGGCTTTTATTTACAAGCTGCTGCAACAGTGTTGCAGTGATGCATGTTTTGGTAAATCAAGTGTGTAGTAGATTTGCAATTAAACAGTAACATTAATAATAGTACATTAAAGGACATGAAACAATTACAGTTTCATAGCTTCATTCATAGAATCTGCTTCTTTGTAACCAAGTAAGAATATTGGAAGCCGGAGACATCCAAGTCTAAAAATAGTAAAAGATTTTATTGAGCGTTTTTGTCCTGTAGTAGGACTTCATCAGAATAATAAAAAAATTAACTACTGTTTGTAAATAAGTCTTTTTTGTGGTTATGGTTTTATTTTAATGAAGTCCTATCACAGGACAAAAGCACAGAATAAAATCTTTTATTACTTTTAGAGTTGGGTGTCTTCAGCCTCCAACGTTAATCTTACACTGGGTACTTGTTTTATTAACATTTACAGCCATTGGTTTTAGTGTGTTGTTTGATCTTGCTTCTTTGGCCATGTGAAGATAGGTGAAGGCCTAGACAGATAGAATTTTGTAGATAATTCTGTCATTTGTAAATATTAAAATAAGCCACAGGCTTGTTCTCTTAAATGGGAAAAAATTGTGTTAAATGTGAAACTGCAAAAATGTAACAACAGTGCACTCTGCTGTAACAAAGCTGACAAGTCGATCCTTTGATATCAAAACTAGGAACCAAAATGTCTGGATGAAGGAATTCTGCCTACTGTTTTGAGGCCAGAGTTAATGGCTAGAATTTGCATGTATAATTTTTTTTATTGCTCTGGTTCCTGACCGGCTGCAACATCAAAAAGGCTATTAACCTCTGAGAGTCTGTTAGCCTTGGAACCAGAAAGAAATGATGTAATCTGAAATGAATCAGTGGCTCAGTGTTATCAATTTAAGGACAGAAATAATTAGAGCATGAGAGCAATTGTCTTGAGAACATCCAACTCAGCACTGCCTGTATCTAGATGCAAGTATGATTTTAGAACTGTGTTTTCTCTTAGAAATAGCTAGGAATTAGGAAAATTAGATTAAGTGTTTTTCTGTGTTGATGTCAGAACCTTTCTACAGTATTATTTTAAGTATTTCTCTGTGATCTCTGAACTCTTGAGTAGCACTGTGTAGTAAGAAGTACTGCCTTGTGTTTTTATTATTTATTATTAAATATTTTTAAACCTTTCAACTGTGGCTGTTTTGTGTAGAGATAATTTAAGCTCTAAGAGTACATTGCATGTTTATAGTGATACTGTACCACGTCACGCCAAATAAATCTTGACTGCTAGGTTGCACTTACCATTTGGATAATAATATTGCACAGTAATAACTGGACACCCTTTTAAGGGCATTTGAGTAGCTGATAAATATTAGCTGGATGGTGGCATTGATTTCTACCGTATACTCTGGGTAAAAGGGGCACAGCTGGAGAACCTGTGCTAGCCTTCCCCAGGAGTGTCTGTGTGGTTGTATATAACTCTTATCCCAAAGTTTGTGTGTCAGCTACTTGGCCAGGGACATGAAGCACTGGTTGGACAGAGAGGGTGCTGGAGGTTTTAGCTTGCCCACTAGGCTAAGATCTGGACCCTATAGCTGTGCCAGTGGGGAGTCTTATTGGGGACCTGGAGAGAAAGGGAAAACCCCGCTCCAGACTGACTGTGATCTCTGTATGCTCTTAAGAGAAATTGTACTTTACTGTGTATTTATTATCCTTGCCCTTTATGGACACCCCTCACTGGTGTTAGTGGTGAGGATTGAGACTCCTTGATTGCTGGGCCAGTGCATGGGCACCACAGGCCGATTGAGAAATGTGAAGTCCATGACCTTCATAGTTTATTTTTATAATAAATGCCATCTCATCAGCTTTGTCTTTGCAGGTAATTTCTGCTGGAAATGTACTATGAACACCATAATCAGGCTGATGTGTAGCATCTATTAGACATAAGCAAAGGAAGTCTTTGGTGAGCTCCGATTATTTTTCATTCAGTAAAATCAGTGTTTTGAACCTACAATGTTATGTTACTATATAGAGCAACTTCAGACCTTGGATTATGTATATAGCAAGAAGGAAGAAAAAAGCAACATGTTTCATTTATTCAGGGTAAAATAAAATAGCCATAGAGAAGTCCAGTTAAGGAGCATATTGTATTAGATTAGTCCAGCTTTGGAGCATATTGTTTGCTGTAAAAGTAGTTTTATAGTAGGTCATCTAAGGAGCATATTATGTGCTGTACCTTTAAGACACTGCCTTCATGGTATGGCAGAAACTCAAGGACTGAAAATGTTTTGATTTATTCATATCACAAATCAACACCTTAGGGTATTACTCAAGTCTTTGTCTTCTAAATGCTTTAAAATATTGTCACTCACAGGTTTCAGAGTCTCTTGCATCCGACTCAACAAATTGCCAAATTGTCATCTCGCTGTTTTAATTACTGCAGGATATGGCCCAGCTGCTTGGTGGGCTTTGCTTAGTATCCCCACTGTGAAAGGGGAGGCAACATGTCTCATCATCAAATCGAGCATGGCCGTGTCCAGATGGAGACCCACAAGTCTTATATTACCAGTAATTAGAGAATTAGTATAATGCATGTTTACTTCACTGATCATCACATTTAGCTCAAATACTCTGACCGGTTAGCACATCCAGCATTAGAGATTACACTTTGTACAATATAAAAGTACAGGAGTATTCACCCTGTAATTTTTGTGTAAAATGTATTCTCATAGATTGAATCACAGTTTCTTAAAATGTATCTTTGCTGTCATATCTTGTGATAGCTTCTGAATATGTACGGGGTAAAACCCATTCTAGAACTGCAGTTTACGGTATTCTCATAAATGAGGAACCAGTCATATGTTCTATGATATAACATGAGTGGTTCATGAAAAATTAATTTCATCAGTTCCAAAACAATACTTTATGCATCTCTTATGACATAAAAAAAGAGGCTCTATTGTGTTCACTGTCCGGCAAAAACATAAACACAGCCTTGCAATTATATCGCACAGAAAGTAAATTAATTTAATTTTGCAGAAATAAATATTGACAATATGTCAAAACAATTTGCTTACCTTATAGTTTTTTCTTACAAATATAAGTAAAATTGAATATATTTTGCACAAGAGAAATGCTTAAAAATATTTCCTAAGTTAAAATCAACTAATGACATGTAGTTCATTCCCATCTTTAAATCATTAACTGTCTTTAAGGGCTTTTTCAGAGAAAAACACTCATTTTTTTGAAACAATGATGTATGTCCCAAAGATAGAATTATTTACCTTACTGCAAGAAGAGATATTCCTTCTATGTAAATGCTGTCTAACCTTCCTGTGGCTGCAGGGATTTTAAAGGGATATCCAGTTTCCTTCCATATCATAGATATGCTAACAGGTGAAGCAGCATTCTTTTAAACTAAAACTGCTAAACTCCAAAAATCAAAAAGTCACAAAAGCACAGGACCACCACGAGCTGAAAACAATAATTTATTTAGTGCTTTTCTCAGTTGTGAACTATGACTTCTTCAGAATAAAATGCAGTAAGAAAAACCAACATATATAAAACCCCAACCTAACCATAATTGATTAATTAAATAAGTTGAGATTAATTTTTAAAGTGCCAACACTCATAACAAAAATATACATGTAATACAATGTATCATATAACACGACATGTGTTTGCCTTCTGTGGAAGGTTGGGCGCCGGGCTGGCAATTCAACACCGTAAAAACTCCACTGCCAATCATGAGCGTACAGTGATCTGCTGTGGCGACCCCTAACCAGGAAAAGATGAAAGATGAAGAAGAAGTAGCTACTCACTCAACACTGTGTTTTAGGGATAACATACATCTGTTTTATTTTTGTGGTTCACATTTTTGAAAACCCAAATGCCTTCCACTGAATATCTTAACAAAACACACGACCTGCAAAAGTATGAGGCATATATATCAAGGACAAATGCTACATGGTACTTGTGTAAAAGTCTAGATATTATTTACTTAAGTCTACTGCTAATAACTTTCATATAGGCCTTTCAGTCTTTGTTTAACTTTGAGATTGGTTCCAATGGCCCCACCTCAATTACCCAGTTTCCTTCCATACCTCTGGTCATTCCATAATAAATGGCAGGCCAAGCTGCGCAGTACTACCACAAAGAGCTGAATCAGTTTAGAACTAGCTATAATTAGCACATCCATCTCAGTGGTGAAGTAATCATTCCCAATGATCTTAGACTTGATTCACCCCCCAACAGTAACTGGCTTCATAATAGCTGAGCCTCTCCATGACCCATCATGAGGAACAACTTCACCAAAACTACCTCTTTTCTCTGAGACGTATACTTTTTGCTCTGGTATTAGAATCCATGACACTATAAAAAATAGATGTTCTATATCAGGGGTGTCCAACCTTTTCAGTTGCAAGGGCCGCATTGAGTCAACACAAATGGTCTGGGGGCAAATGGCAAGTGAGGACCAAAAAAAAAAAGGTCTCACATTAACTGAAGAGCAAAAAAAAAAAAAAACACAGGTTTATGCGGACTAATGTGGCTGTATTGTAGGTTAATTTGAACAATAAATAAATTAATAAATGCATAATATTATATTTGCCCTAAAATTCAATATCTCATAACCATCCTACGACCTTCATAGTTGAAGTTGTTAGTAAGCCATTAGTATGTGTTCCACATTTTGCCCATTTGTTCCACATTATAAGGGCTAGTGTTCCTCATTTTTGAGATCAAAGGTTGAGAGCTATGATACATACTGAAAGCAGAGAGTTTCTCTTTCTAAAAATAAATTATCTACTAATCTACGCCAAAGGCAAGTGTGTGACCTGTTGTGCCACTGACACTGCTGTATAGTAATGTTATTCCATGATTCAAGGATAAGAAAGTGGGTTTCATGAAGAAATGTTTTTTCACCCATGTATAATGCAGAATCATTACAGTAGGCTTAGTCCCCCCCCATACACACACACACACACCACACCACACCACACACACACACACACACACACCACAAGGATTTGAATTATCTTAATACTTTATACGAGATTACCCTTTCAGAAAGACCAAGCAAGCAGCCTTTTTATTGTTGGTAAGTTAATGTTAAATAATATATGCATTCAGCAAGTCTCTCTAACAGCAGTAACTGCATTAAACATCACAAAACTGTGACTTTGCAGGGATGACAATGCAAATATATGTTTTGCACACACACACACACACACACACACACACACACACACACACACACACACACACACACACACACACACCAGGAGCTTGTCTGATGACTCCAGTAGCCACAAAGCCCTTTCATTCTGGAGACATAGTAGCTGGGCATTTCATGGCTGACCAAGAGCCTATAACAATTTGTTCCCACCCTGAAGTCCCTTTCAGCCTTTCTGCTCCCTAGTGAGAGTTATTAATATGTATACTTATATAGGAAGCTGACAAGCTTTCTGACACGGTGTGGCCTACCCTCTCCTCTGTGGGAGAACTCCTCCTTATTAGTTCCTGTGAGCTTGCTATTGCTGTCTTCTGAGGAAGCATACTTCCACATGCTGAATTCCTCCACTTTGCTAGTGGTAAGCATTATGAGAGCAAGGCTCAGCTGTCTGAAACTACACCTGGTAACACCTAGTAATCCTACTACATGTCACCCTTGTGGAGAACTAGAACCAAGCTGGCATCCCAGATCATCCCCAACTTCCCAGTTTATCTCCCATAGGCAGCTGAGCAGCTTCTTGAACTCGGGTCATCTGTGCATAATCAGGGCTTTATCCTTCTACATCACGAAGCTGGTCAGGAACCATGTGAAAATACTGAGCATAGCATAATTATTAGAATGGGCAGACAGTTATGCTCCTAAGACTTGGGAACAACATAAAGATTCCTATGTTCCTTTGATAATGCCAGCAAGTTTTCAAGAAGCTTGATAAAATTCTGATCTAAGGTAGTGATACTTTGATTCTTTATTAAATATAGATTACCCTGAGATTATGTTTTCAAATTGTAGCACATGGCTATGAACGGCGTAAAAATACAAAGTCTGATGCTACAAATTTCAGTGCAATAACACACCATCCCAAGCATAGACAACAAAACACACTTTGCATTTCTGCAGTAGGAAGCTACACATACTTCAAACACTCATCCTCATTTTCATGACCTCCACATCTCCAAAATTATTCTGGTTACATCAAATACCCATAAACAATGAAGGCAAATGCCTTTTCCAACAGATGGATCCTGCTACCCATAGCTGCCTACATTAAACTGACTCCCTCATGAAACAGACCCAACAGAAAACAAACTACAGGGAACTCATGCAACAACCTTAGGTCAATATGCTTTTAGCAACCTTCATTTATTCTAATCATTGTACACAGAATACACAACCAGAATAAGTCTGACCACTAAGAGGTAGAGAGGTATGCTTAAGTCTCTCATTAACAGAGCCAAGACTTCAAACTGCTACTGCACAAGTAGTAAATACGCAACTTTGTCGCTAACGACTGCTGCATGTTTTTGATACTGCCTATTTACTCCCACCCACAAATTTGTTTTTAAAGCAGTCTCTTACCAAAATTTGCAAACCTGTAAAGCTGCTTGAATTCGTTTAGTTTCATATCGGAAGCAAGTACCCCTTTGAATGTTGGCTCTCCATATTTCTATTGTCCACATAAATTCCTAATGGATGCCATTCATACTACTACACTTTTCTGTCCTCACTTTTCATACGTTTTGCATTGGCCTCCTTTTACCTTCAGTGCTTCACCTCTCTCTTGCAAGCTGGCCTACTTCAACCCCAGTTGTCCGGGGCAACTAAACACCGCAGCACAAAGACTTCCTGGTACAGCGTTAAGTTTGGTAAGGAGACAACTGTTTGTCAAATTCAGAGAAAAACACTCATTTTTGAAACAATGATGTATGTCCCAAAGATAGAATTATTTACCTTACTGCAAGAAGAGATATTCCTTCTATGTAAATGCTGTCTAACCTTCCTGTGGCTGCAAGATTTTAAAGGGATATCCAGTTTCCTTCCATATCCTAGATATGCTAACAGGTGAAGCAGCATTCTTTTAAACTAAAACTGCTAAACTCAAAAGTATCAAAAAGTCACAAAGCACAGGACCACCATGCTGCTGAAAACAATAATTTATTTAGTGCTTTTCTCAGTTGTGAACTATGACTTCTTCAGAATAAAATGCAGTAAGAAAAACCAACATATATAAAACCCCAACCTAACCATAATTGATTAATTAAATAAGTTGAGATTAATTTTAAAGTGCCAACCTCCATAAAAAAAATATACATGTAATACAATGTATCATATAACACGACACGTGTTTGCCTTCTGTGGAAGGTTAGGCCCGCTGGCAATTCAACACCGTAAAAACTCCACTGCCAATCATGAGCGTACAGTGATCTGCTGTGTAACCAGGAAAAGATGAAAGATGAAGAAGAAGTAGCTACTCACTCAACACTGTGTTTTAGGGATAACATACATCTGTTTTATTTTTGTGGTTCACATTTTTGAAAACCCAAATGCCTTCCACTGAATATCTTAACAAAACACACGACCTGCAAAAGTATGAGGCATATATATCAAGGACAAATGCTACATGGTACTTGTGTAAAAGTCTAGATATTATTTACTTAAGTCTACTGCTAATAACTTTCATATAGGCCTTTCAGTCTTTGTTTAACTTTGAGATTGGTTCCAATGGCCCCACCTCAATTACCCAGTTTCCTTCCATACCTCTGGTCATTCCATAATAAATGGCAGGCCAAGCTGCGCAGTACTACCACAAAGAGCTGAATCAGTTTAGAACTAGCTATAATTAGCACATCCATCTCAGTGGTGAAGTAATCATTCCCAATGATCTTAGACTTGATTCACCCCCCAACAGTAACTGGCTTCATAACAGCTGAGCCTCTCCATGACCCATCATGAGGAACAACTTCACCAAAACTACCTCTTTTCTCTGAGACGTATACTTTTTGCTCTGGTATTAGAATCCATGACACTATAAAAAATAGATGTTCTATATCAACTCAGCATGAGAGTTTTACTCTAAAATCTGGGGTCTCAAGCAAAACTATTTTGTTTCTACCCCCCTTCCACTTGACATGCATTGTCACTGTCCTGACATGAAGATGTTCTGGCCAGTCTGCTAAATTTTCCTGGATGTTGGTGTTCTATCATTCTTTCTGATATCAGATTTACTATATTTCTAGCTGCTACAGTATCAGATCCTCCAGCTACTATCTTCTCAGATCCTCCAGCTAGTACCCACTCAGATCCTCCATCTACTACCCTCTCAGATCCTACAGCTACTACCCTTTCAGATCCTACAGCTACTACCCTCTCAGATCCTCCAGCTACTACACTTTCAGATAATACAGCTGCTACCCTCTCATAGGTTCATAGGTTCATAGGTTCATACTAGGCTATCTGCCCAAGGGCATTTATAAGCTCTCCCATCCATTGGTCAAGATTCCTCTTGAACAAGGCCAGCAGTGCTCTGCCTCACATGTACCAGCTTTTGTTCACAGCCACAGGATCTCTGGGGTGATGAATCTGTCCCGCTCCTCCTTTCTATTTATATGCCGTGTCAGGTAAGGTCCCCCCCTTGTGGTTCTGGGGATCTGAGGGATTGAGGTGAAGCATATTCATCAAATCTGGGTTTGACATGGCATCATTATATGTGTCAGCAGCAGTCACCCTGAGAGCAAGCGGTATGAGACTGATAAAAGCTGAGTTCTTTTTCAATGGGCAGCATAAGACATATTTTGAGACCCTTTATCCTTTTGGTGAGGAACCTTTGGGATAATTCAGCTGCCTCAGGTCTCAGATCAGACGGGCATTCGATTAATTGTAAATCACAAATGGTGATGAGTACAGGGGGTGGGGACCGATGACCTCCTTGATCTAGATGTGAATCCCTGATCAGGGTGGGCGTATATAGAAGTTTTCCTAACTACTTTAGACTACTGTCAACTTGGGTCCCCAGATCCCTGATGACTTTTTCTGTGCTCAGTGGATTGTCACCTATATGGTAGCTAGGGGTAACCTTGTTTTTCCCGAAGGGTATGACTATGCATTTTCAAATCCTACAGCTACTACCATGGCTCTGGCACCAGTTATCCGTCTACCCTCTCAGATTCTACAGCTACTACACTCTCAGATCCCACAGCTGCTACCCTCTCAGATCCTACAGCCAGTACCCTCTCAGATCCTCCAGCTATTAACCTTTCAGATAATACAGCTGCTACCCTCTCAGATCCTACAGCTAGGACCCTCTCAGATCCTCTAGCTATTACTCTTTCAGATAATACGGCTGCTACCCTTTCAAATCCTACAGCTACTACCCTTTCAGATGCTCCATCTACTACCCTCTCAGATCCTATAGCTACTACCCTCTCAGATCCCACAGCTGCTACCTCTCAGATCCTACAGCTACTACCCTGTCAGATCCCACAGCTGCTACCCTCTCAGATCCTACAGCTTGTATACTCTCAGATCATCCAGCTATTACCCTTTCAGATAATACAGCTGCTACCCTCTCAGATTCTACAGCTACTACCCTCTCAGATCCCACAGCTGCTACCCTCTCAGATCCTACAGCTATTACCCTTTCAGATAATACAGCTGTTACCTTCTCAAATCCTACAGCTAGTACCCTTTCAGATCCTACAGCTACTACCCTCTCAGATCCTCTAGCCACTACCTTCTCAGATTCTACAGCTACTACCCTCTCAGATCCCACAGTTGCTACCCTCTCAGATCCTCTAGCTATTACCCTCTCAGATCCTCCAGCTATTACCCTTTCAGATAATATAGCTGTTACCTTCTCAAATCCTACAGCTAGTACCCTTTCAGATCCTACAGCTACTACCCTCTCAGATCCTCTAGCCACTACCTTTTCAGATTCTACAGCTACTACCCTCTCAGATCCCACAGCTGCTACCCTCTCAGATCCTACAGCTAGTACTCTCTCAGATCCTACAGCTATTACCCTTTAAGATAATCCAGCTGCAACCCTCTTGGATCCTACAGCTAGTACCCTCTCAGATTCTTCTTTACATTTAGCACATCTTTGTGCATCTTTTTTTCTGCCCTCAGAATGTTGTGATGCATTTATATCTTCCATTGTTGCATTCCCTCAAATAGTTCTTCTCTGTCCCTTGTATTATAGAAGCCAGCCTTACCTTAAATAAATTCCGTTCTACGTTTAACTAGACCTTCCAGTTGTCAATGTGTTACAATAAATCACCAGTACAACTCATTAAATTTGTTTCTAAGTGTGACGACCACCACTGTTACCAACATGTGATGAGCACCAATATGTGTCATCCCCATCCTGGGTCAGTAATCAAGGAGCCTGAATCATCACCACTAGAATACAAATGGATACACTTAGTATTTCTAGATGCAGACCTCTCTGGATCAAGTATAATTTCCCTTAAGAGCACAAAGAACACACACACACTCAGCCTAGGGTCTGGATGTCTCTATATCTGCCACACTCCAGATCCCCAATAAGACTCCCCACTGGTATAGCTGTAGAATTAGATCCTCAGCTGAGTGCCCAAGCCAAGTCTGCCAGCACCCTCTGAGTAAACGCAGTGCTTTGAGTCCCTGCACCAAGTAGCTGACACACACCCTGCTAGATTTAATTTTTACACACACATACACCTGGGAAAGGCTGGCACAGGTTTACTAGCTATGCCCCCTTCTGCCCAGACTATAAGGTAGATTCACTGCCACCAGACACTCAACAATTAGCTACTCTAAGGCCCTTAACAAAGTGTGTCCAGTTATACTGTGTAATATTAATAATAATACAAATGGTAGTAGTTCACAAAGATGGCTAGGCCTTCTGGAGTAACCCACACAGTGTCACCAAATAAATATAAGTACTCTCAAAGTTTAGATACTCTCTACAAGAACCAGTCAAGATAAAAGATTTAAATATATTTAATAATAAATAATAAATAATAAAAGAACATGAAAATATTGAATATACATTTACAGTAAACAACAGAGTGCAAATCACAGAAAATATTGAAAACAACATTGAAGGACAGACTCCTACAAATAAAGAAAACAATCTCTAAACTAAGCTTCACTATATTCCTGACCAAATCTAAGATAATTGTACTGTTCCCTAGTAATTTACTTGGGCAAGACAAGTTGAAATATGTGAGCAGTCATTCTAGTCAGTCTCCCAAACAGAATACTCTATGCTCTGAGATTAATCCCTGTAAAATATAATATCCAAGATGACCTGCAGAATTACCTCATCTGGTCACTTGACTCTAAGTTCCCACAATATCTCCTTTTGAAGTTTGACACAGGACATTAGCAGACTGCTACAATACATATTAGAGCTTTTATGGCAATGCCTAGGAAGCAGAACCATTTACAACACTTCCCCCTTTCTTTACAAAAGCTAACAGATAATGGCTGCTCCCAGTCCTAGTGTCTCTGGTCGTACTCAGCACTGTGGTATTCATTTAATGATTTAACAGCTCATTGATATTTCCATTGCTGTACCAGTGTCTTCTATTAAAAGCATTTGCCACCTTCTCTGCCTCAATGGAGGATAGAGACACAGCCTCAGGGTATCTAAATAGCATAATCTACTAACACTAGGATATACTTCTTCCCTGTGAAACTTGGGGTACTCATAGGCTCCACAATATCCATAGCTACCCTCTGAAATGGCTCCTCAATCACAGGCAAAGGCATCAAAGGAGTGTTGACCTTGTATTCTGCCTTGCCTACTTTTTAGCATTGCTCACAGGTCCTGCAGGACCCTGTTACATCCTTGCAATCCCAGGCCAATAAAAGTTCTGTATAATAAATCTTTTGGTATGCTTTATACCCATATGACCTACAAAGGGAATGTCATGGTCTATGGCTAGAAGTGCCATACGGTAGGCTCTAAGCACTACCAACTGCTGTATTACCTCATCTTCTCTCCCTCCCTCAGGGGTCAACTCTCTATACAGTAACCCTTTGTTCCAGTATACAGGATCCCCTTTTCCTTAAAAATCAGGTGCCCCCCTGGCTACCTCCCACAGGCCTTGTAATGTAGGGTCTGACAGCTGAGCCTGTCTCAACTTTATCTTTATAACAGATACCATACTAGATGTATATTTCTCTTCATTTCAGCAGGGTGCACTGTTGATACATTTTAACACAGTTAATACAAGCAGAGCTCACAAATGCATCTTACAGTAAACCACAAAGTTCAAATCACAGAAAATATTGAAAACAACATTGATGGACGGACTCATACAAATAAACAAAAATAATCTCTGAACTAAGCTTCACTATATTTCTGACTGAATCTAAGAGAATTTTACTGCTCCCTAGTTCATAGGTTCATAGATGAGTACTAGACTATTAGCCCTGGAGCCTATGTAAGCCTAGCCCAAAAAGATTCCCTGGCATCTGGCTGCCCAACGTTAGTTCCCAGTGCCCCTATCAAGCAAGGCCACTGAAGTAATCCTCGGGGTGAATTTTATATTGCCCATCCACTCGTCAAGATCTTTCTTGAAGAGGGCTAGTGAGGTGCTCTGCTTCACGTGAATGGGAAGTTTGTTCTAGAGCATGGGTAGTCTCTGGGTTAGGAACCTGTCCCTCCAGCATGTTCTGTTTATTGTGGTAATGAGTTTGAGGGCCCTGGAGTGTATGGCACAGAGGGATTTCTTCAGCTGTAGCATATCTAACAGATCTGGGTCAGACGTGGCTTTGTAGTCAAGCAGAGATCACCGCTAAGTAGGCGATATGAGACAGAGTATAGCTGGAGCTTTTTGAGTCTGTCCATATAGGGCATGTGTTTACAGGCCCAGGATCCTCTTAGTGAGGTATTTTTGTGGCCTTTCCAGTTGTTGCATGTGTCTAGTGAGGTACATGCCAAATGGGATGTTGTATTCTATAATAGGTCTGATGAGGGGCGAGTAGAGAGGGACTATGACCTCTTTCTTCCTGGAAGAAAAACCCTTTGTAATGAGATTTGCCACATAGAATGACTTTTTGACCACAGAGGCAATGTGGTTGTCAAAGGAGAGGTTGCTGTCAACCTGTGTCCCCAGATCTCTTATCACACCTTCGGTGTTTAGTGGACTACTGTCAATGTGGTAGTTCATGGGCACCGAGTTTTTCCCAAAGGGAATGACGATGCATTTTTTGGCATTCAGCTTAAGGCCATGGTTCTCGCACCTGTTATTGGTCACAGTGAGGCCTTTTCGAAGAATGTCTACATCAGTTGGAGAGTCGATAACAGCTCCCAGTTTGCAATAATCTGCGAACCTGGTCAGCCAAAGTCCCTTTATATTGGCTTGAACTCCAGAGAAGTAGATACCAAACAGGAGAGGACCCAGGACTGATCCTTGTGGGACTCCACTTGTAACTGGTCGGTAATCATATTTGGAATCCGCTACTTATACAGTGTGGGTTCGATCAGTGAGCCAGTTTGTGACCCACCTTGTGACATAGGGTTTTATGCCTAGTTTAGTGAGTCTATTTATGATTCCTGAGTGAGGGATGGTGTCTAAGGCCTTAGCAAGATTGAGGTAGGCTGTGTGAACTACCTTGCTTTCATCCACAGCTCTGGTGACAGACTCGAAGTAAATCTATCAGGATGAGCAGGCATGATCTACCGTTCACAAATCCAAACTGTGTGGGGTCCAGAGTTTGGAGATTCCCTATGTCCCTATATATAAGGTCCATGATGATGCGCTCCATAGCCTTACATATCAGACTAGTCAGGCCGTAGTTCCCAGGGTCGGTAGTTGCTCCCCCTTTGTGGAGAGGGATGACCATAGCAGTGTGCCATTCAATAGGAACAAAGCCTGAAGTGAGGCTGTGATTGAATAGGACAGTCAGGTGTCATGCCAGTTCACTTTGTAATTCATGTAGAACACAGCCAGGGATATTGGGCTCTATATTATAACATTGAAGTCTTACAACTTTGAATGTTATAATATCGAACCCATTAGAGCGAACGCTGGAAATAGCAAAGCTGCAGAACACTGAATACTTTCCTAGGGAAAGTATTTGGTGGGCCGTTTCTGCAGCTTCACTATTTCCTCGACTGTGGAGCGATGGTTACGGACTGGGTTATGGTAAGTGTGTGAACAAAGGTGAGTGTGCGATAGGGACCTTAGGCTTAGGGAGTGGGTAAGGTGAGTGTGCGATAGGGACCTTAGGGTTAGGGAGTGGGTAAGGTGAGTGTGCGATAGGGACTTTAGGGTTAGGGAGCAGGTAAGGTGAGTGTGCAATAGTTAGGGACCTTAGGGTTAGGGTTGGGTTAAGGTAAGTGGATAGCTAGTGGTGTATGTATGGTTTAGTGTAGGGTTTTGTGAAGTGTATGTGTGTGGATTATTTATTTTGGTGTGCTTGTGTTGTGTGTATTTTTGTCTGAACAGCAAATTTTTTCCCTGGGAAAAAATTTGCTATTCTGACTGTTCAGTTTTCTGGTGTTTCGCTCTAATGGGTTCGATATTATAACATTCGAAGTTGTAAGACTTTGATGTTATAATATAGACCCGGATATTGTCAGGTCCCATGGAAGCTGTATTCTTGGCTTGGACAGTGCGGTTTTAACCTGTGCAGCAGTGATATTAGGAACTTGGCATTCCTCTGGTATTGTGATAGGCCCTTTAGGGGGTGAAAGGGGGGCAAAGTTCATACTGAACCTATAGGCCAGTATATTGGCAATATCAGTTGGCTCAGTATATGTTTTGCCACTGTGCTGTAGCTCAGAGCAGATCTGAGTACTGTCGTGTAGGTTCTTGACATAACGATAAAATGCCTTGTGGTTGTCTTTAGTATCCGCTGTAATTTTGTTTTCATAGCTAGCTTTAGAGGATTTGATGAGGGATCTCAGCTTTATGCTGAGGCTAACAAGGGAGTTTTTCCAGTCTTGGGACTTCACCTTTCTCTGCATCAGTTTCTTCCTTTTGTTGTAAAGTTTGTTAATGGTAGGGGAGAGCATCTTGGTTCTGTTTGGTATGGCCCATTCCATGCACTTATGTATGTGTTCATACAGTGCATTGGTGTATGATTCAGCAGTCATACACCTATTTTCCATTTGCATGGGCATCGTGAAGTTGGCCACGTATGTTTTTAGAAACCCAAAGTTAGCTTTGGAGAAGTTTTTCATGGTGGTTTCCTTTACGGTGGGGGGGGGGGGGTGAGGGTGGGATGTGGATATCCATGGTGATTAGCTTGTCGTCAGATCTGACCAGTGAGGAGTCGATTACTGGTGTAGAGCAATGGTCACCCATGTTAGTAATGACCAGGTCAAGGATGTTGTTACCCCTGGTGGGGGTAAGAATGAGTTGGTCCAAGGCTCTGAAATTTATGAATTCCAGAAAACGTTGAAGCTAGTGTGTTGGTACATGAGTAATTTCCCAGTTAATGGAGGGGTAGTCAAAGTCCCCCAGTATAAGGGTATTGGGTTGTACCTTAATATTTTCCAGGGTGTTTAGGAATGTGGATTGGGAGTTTTGGGGCACGGTGGGAGATCTATAGCAGGCTACAACCTGGATTGCAGTCTTGCCCAGTGTTAGTTGTACCTAAAGTATCTCTGATGCGTTATGTTGGGCTACTAGTCTGGAGGTGTCCATATCCTTTATGAATATGGAGACACCACCACCTTTAAGGTTTCGGTCCAGGTTTTGGGACCGAAAAGTGTGGTATGAGGTATAGCCTGGTAGTGCAGGGGTGCTCTCCAGAGCCTTAAACCAGGTCTCTGTTACTGCACAGATGTCAATGTTCTTCATTTTAAGGAGTGCTTTGAGCGAGTGCATTTTGAGATTTAGACTTCTAGCATTGAGTAGCATAACCCTCAGATTACATTTGCTTGTATCTGTTGTGGTGGATAAGTTTTTTTCAGGACATTGCCTAAAAAAGACAGTATAGGGGTGGCAAGAGCCTTGATCAGTATCAGGAATCCCAGAGGTGATAGGTGCAGGCCATCTCTAGCAAAGCATTGAGGTCTGTCGATCATATCATCTCAGGCAGACAGATAGTGGATCCCCTTAGAATGACATCAGAACTTAACCAATTGTTGAAGCCAATCATTTTCTGCTTATACTGTAGTATCATTCTGGGTGATGGTAGGATGCTACTCAGGGCTAGGGTCATACCTGCCTAGGCTACAAGATCCAAGAGCTCCTCCATGTCTCTTTTCATGTAGTCCAGGGAGATATGTCTCAGGTCATTCACACCAACATGGACAATGACAGAGTCATATTTGTATCTGATGTGGAGAGTCCTAAGTGCATGCATTATGTGGCGGATCCTGGCACCCGACAGGCAGCTGACCATAACTTTTTCCTTATTCAACCTAGTCAGTGGGACATCAGTGTGCCTTACTATTGAGTAACTTACTTGGCCAAGGCAAGATGAAATACTTGAGCAGTCTTTCTAGTCAGGCTCCCAAACAGAATACTCTATACTCTGATATTATTCCCTGTAAAATATAATATACAAGATGACTTTTAGAAGACCTCATCTGGTCACCTGACTCTAGGTTCCCACAATATCTCCTTTTGAGGTTTGACACAAAACGTTAACAGACTGCTACAATGCATATTTAGGGCTTTTGTGGCAACACCTAGGAGGCAGAACCATTTACAACACTTCCCTCATTCTTTACAAAAGCTAACAGATAATGGCTGCTCCCAGACCTACCATCTCCAAGCCTACTCAGTATTGTGGGGTGCCATTCAATGATTTAACAGCTCAGTTACATTTCCCTTATTTTTCTTAAAATAAGCCAGATGGTTAACCATTGATTTGCCAGTGTCCTGTATTAAGACATGTACATTTAATTCAGATACTATAATACAAGTACATTTCTCTTCATTTCAGCAGGGTGCACTGCTGATACATTTTAACACAATTAACACAAGCAGAGCTCACATATACATTTTCAGCACAAGCATCTGTACAAATAACTTGATATACACATGACATATAATTATTTATAAAATTCCAGCTAGCTGTGATATCACAAGTCCTACATCAACTGCCCAACTTCTTCCTGGCAGTACATGCTACTGTCACACTAGGCAATGTGCCTGTTAGCATATTTGGATGCAGCTTCTAGTCCCTCACCTACTTTTTTGAGCCAAAAAGCAGGTAAAGCATACAGGGGACCATGGTGCTTTATCCAGAGTCCCTACCTGCTTGCATAAGGGAACAGGGACACTGAAAAAGTAGTGTGTGGACAACCATTTTAGAAAATGAGCAAATAATAATTCCAGTCTGACTGACGGGTGATGTACTCATGTATGGATATCAGTGACAGATACCAAAATATCTAACTCTGTCAGTGGTGGGTGACATGTTCATATTAGGAGCAAATATTTTTAAAATTCTTTTGAATGTCCAATAGCCTGATTCCAGAAAACAAAGCATGTTCAATTAAATGACATCTAAAGATCACATAATCATTTTTTACATGTTTTTATTTAGCATTTGTTGCCTGCATAAGAATAGTCAGGTGTAAGCCTGCAAATCACTCTGGATGACCAAATAGCTGGTCTATTGATTTGCTGTAAAACACAATATGAAATGGATATTAATGCAGTCAAATATAAATTTGTATGATAAAACTTGCAAGCTCCCAGTTCAGCTCTGTTGCATTTTGTACAGAAAAATAAGTCAGAATTCAAAAGGTTGTAGAAAGAAAATAAAGTTCAGAGGGAGAATTATAAGGGTATATCAATGAAACAGTAGCAGCACTACAAGGCCCGATAAATAATTATAAATGCCACAGTACTGCTATAACCTGCTTTAGCATCAGTAAAGGAAGTAGCGAGTCAGTGTTCTGAAATCAGCACGGCCATTATTTCATAGTATATGAAATGACATGCATACATTTATTTGCAGAGTGTTGTACAGAATCCTAGAGGAGTAATTGCAGACCCTGTGGGTGTTATCAAACATCTCAAATGTCAGACCTATAATGATGGTGACCTTTGAGTTTATGGCCAGTAAATACAGGTATAAAAACATCTCCTGGTGTGATCCCAGCCTCCATCACAGCTGTTGGGCATCATATTAATGCAATTGAACACAGTATGTTTCCTGGAGGATGTTAATTACATGCAGTTAAAAGACATTATGTTACCCATTGTTATACATACAGAATGCATAGCAGGTGATTGTGAATATTACAGTAAGAGAGACCTTAGCTGCAATGTTCCAGTGGTATCATAAAACATAAATAACAAATGCTTGAGGCGATGCTTTGTTATAGGCATTTTGTGTAAAATAAAATAAAGATGAGATTTTTTTTTTCATAATGTGGAAACTCAAGAAAAAGAATGCTTCTGGCATTCCTTTTATAGTACAGCTTCCTATTGTGACTTTTTTTGTCTGAGTTTTTCATTGTCTTACTTCATCTAGACAAGTTCTTCAGAGTACTTGTATAAATCTAAATTGTAATTCGGTTGTTTGACCTATACATCATAAATATAGGCTTGATTTGTTAATGTTGGAGCAAAACATACTGTTTCTGTTGAGAATTGTGCTTGTTGATGGAAAAGTGACAATTCACAGTAAGAATTGTTTTGTTGGCTGTTCTCCATACAATAAATGGAATGGGATAAAGCCCTGATTGTGACCCACTCTGAGTTCGATAGCTCACTGTGGTAGTGGAGGAAATGGAACACAGGAAATTGAAGTGAAGTGCTAGATGCTGAGTTGCCCACCTTGTGTAAAAGAACCTGAGCTCTGTGCTACTGCAGGAGGACTGAACCATCTATGACCTGACCAGCAATACGTAGCAGTGAGTAATTGTATATACACACGCATGTAAACATCTAAGCAGGATTACAAACTTCAGTAGGGATTCAGAGACTGACAGCAAGCATTGGCAATGGGAATATGAACTGCTCATAGGGTTCATGTGTATTTAATAGGCTTATAGCTCAAATTGCTAGTTACCCCCAGCAATATTTAAGTAAATGACTTGCTCAAGGTTATTCAGCAGGTAAAAGAAGCTTGAGGGGAATCAAACCCAATAATGCAGGAACTACAGCTCATAGCCTTAACCCTCTGAGCCAACTGCCAAGCTAACCCTATAAGGCAACCGCAGACCCTGCCCTGATGGAAATGCTACATATTAGCAAGACAAATGGTGCCCACTAGACTTGCTCTAGCAACCTCCACATGAGAAATGACATTAACAGAACCTGCTAGAAAGACAAGTTCATCTCCCAAAGGCTCTACCTACTTTGGAATATGCTTTGAATCTTAGTAAAACAAATTCCTTCACTGGCACTCTTCAAATGTAATCTGGATAATTGGATGGGGAATTGCAAGTCAACCCCTGGGGTTTTACCTGCATCCCTTCTGGACTCGTCAGGTCTACTAAGAGCACCATTAAAAGTGGGAAAAAACTTGGGTGGGCTTGTAAGGTCTTCAGGGCCACTAGCCTAGTAACCTCCTATGACCCTATGAACCCTCTCTGCCAAATGTCACACAAAATAATCCACGACCCTACCATGGATGACTGCACTCACACAGATCATTATTATCATCTCAAATGGAATAATACGCCAATAGGCTCTCAATTCAGATGGGATTAAGGGGTCAATGGGATAAATGGAGGAAACGGTAGATGGTCATGGCTGATTCAGGAGACATTAAAAAATAAATAAATAAATGAAGAAAAACAGACAAAAAATGCCTTTAGTGGCAAAGTGAATGTCTTGCCTACTTTTGTTTTATGTTGTCTCAAAGATTCCTTATAAGCAGCAGCATAGTTAGGGTAGGGTGCAGGAGTTAGCCGACCCGGACATAAAGACCTAGGGGAAGGGATCAGCAGATGCCATTCAAATGTCAGCATTGAATTTGTGTTCACAACTGAAGCAATTAGTGTGCTGTAGTGAGCAGTTTGTCCGGTTTATAAAATAAAAGGCAGTCATTCATTTGTTAATTTATTTATTGGAGCATAATGGCTTTATTGCACTTAGTGTGGCATAAATTGTAACAGCTGATTGTTACATTGCAATAAGCAATTTGCTACAGTTTAAAAAATAAAGAAGATTTTTTTTTTAGAAATGAAGCACTATAGTATAAAGTGTATGTATGTCAGCTGCATACTAGTTTGGTACAAATTAAAGAAAAGGAAGTCCATTGCTTAGAACTGAACTTCTTAATGCTCCATGGCAGAGCACTTTTTTATTTTACTTTTTAATATTCAGTTGAAAGGGATTCCAGATTGGGAGACAGCACTGGCCTCCAGAATAGCTAGTTACACTTTTGTTAATAACTATCAAGTTCCAGTGTCTGTTTTCATTGTGGACTGACTGCAGTCAGATCGGTGGGTGTATAAAGAGACTGTGTGCCTGATAACAGACAAATGTTAATTCATTACGCTTCAATCAATGAACTGCAATTATGAGCTCATGGGAAGAAGCTAAAAGAATCATGTGCTTGTTGACATCAGTGGCTGCTGACACTGTTACCTGAATGTTTGTGGGCACGGTTTAGAATACATGATATTACATGGAATTCATAATAATAATGAAGTGTTGAATCATCTGATGAGATTCCTTGTCCATAGGTTCCTACTGACAGCTATTTTGTAAATGATTTCTTTCTATTTAAAACTATTATGCATTTATTCGACTCTGGACATTTTCCTTAAGTTGAAACATTTTGATGGAATGAATGTTCAAAACACAAGGCAAATGCTATTTTGTGACAGACGGTAGACTTCCAGGAAAGCTTTGAACTGTCTCTCTGTGCCATTTGATTAGCTATGCTCTGAAACAAACATGATAAAACACCTCAAACTGCATGCTTAACACATAACAAAAAATAATTTTCACAAAAACACGTTAAGTTACAACTGATGCAACTACATTTATTCTGTCTTTAGAATTTACAAAATTGATAACACTGGCACATGTAATATATACAGCCATTTTGAAATATCTTACAAGAAAAGCAGCCATATGTCATATCTATGCAAAACAGCAATGATACACTGTTTTATATTACAGAATCATGAATGTGCTTAATCAGGTAAAGACTTGTATACACTGCTGGGAGTATGATTCCTTAAGTAAAATTGTCTTCAATGATCTAGAATGCCACTGCATTAATTCATTTTTAATTCCTTCATCTACAGCAGTTCCTCATGAATGATACATGACAGAGTCTAAGTAGTGCTGTATTTCTGTAGGTCTATATTACATTATTGAAACCTTAGGTTATCGAACACCTATAGGTCAATCACAAAATATCGAACCCTTAAGATCGAAAATGGCCGTTTCCACACAGGGAAACAATGCCGTTGGCCAAATAAAAAAAAAAAGTTATAAACATAAATAAAGTGGGGGGCTTTGGCCACAGCCCCCCCACACCTCCCTAACTAAATATACCAGCTCTGAGATCTCTCTACAGCAGAGAAAGAATAAAATCTGCTTAACAGCCAAACAGCTCATTTCCCTGTGTGGAAACGGCTATTCGCAATTTTCAGACTTCGACATTTTGTGATAACCTAAGGTTTTGATCACGTAATAGGGAACCTATTTCTATTATTTCAAATCTTCATAATTAAGATATTTCAACACCAGCTCAAAGTGTTGTGGAGTTATTGACTTGTTAATGTTAACAGACCTCCTTGCCTACTGACCCAGTGACAGGACTATTATGCATTAGCTAGTAGACCAGGTTGTGGCTTTTGTTTCTTTATTATACACATTCTGGGAGTCATACAATATACATTAGGCTCTCATTTTGAATCATCAAAGTATGTAGTTAATTAATAAAATAAATAATAAAAATAGTGTTAGATGTACTTTATTTACAATATTTACAATATTTTGCTACTATAATATTTCACAACTCGGCTAAGTAAAACATGATTCCATATTTATTTTAAGACTGATGAACTCCTCATAGTCCTTCCATGGATTTATGAAATGGGACCATCTTACAACCTAATCTTAAAAAAACTGCAAAATAATTTATGGGCATTACGTCTGGATTGCCTAACATCTGGCATGATCATTGAATGGAATTTATATTCTTACCATAATGGTGCATTCTTTTATCCTGGTCATTTCATTTTGACTGCTTGCCATATCTAATATGTCCACATTTCTGCTCCAAGCCTTAAGCTTTCCAGTCCAATAATCCACCTGCATATTGATTCTCTAGGCTATGACATTTGATCAGAAGAACTGTGCATCTTTTATTTCAATATCCATGCACACAAAGCATCCTCCTCTAATAAGGACCATATTCTATAATTTCTTGCATTCCTAGACAAACTCTCTAAATAGGAACTAGATTCTCTGTTTTTATTTTTTCTTCCTTATGGAACTCATCAGCATTAACTAAAGCAAGAGTGATTGTGCCTGATTAGGACAACAGTCCTGTACCATAACCTTAAGTCAATGCATCAAAAATTATCTGCATAATTGCAAGATATAACATTAGTTTCCAGTAGCCAAACTGCCATTTTGGACCGTATCTATAATAAATGTTAAATGGTTGTGAAAAAGGCAAATGGAAATAAAAATGTTCATCAGAAATTAATGCTCCCCCCTACTCTTTCTCTCCACGAGTCTGTCTCACTGGTATTGTAATGTCTGACCTACTTGAATATAGCCCATCTCAGTTATAAACTCTGTGTTATACTACTTGAAATAATTATACTATCTATAGCCTTAATGTAGTTCTGTACTTTACTTTCTCAGTTGACATATACATGACTTTTCATACTTATAGATTCCACAATTTTAAGGAAGGAAAGATGAAATAAGGAGAACAGATGACCATAAGCAAACTTTCGTTTACTATGAAGTTACATAGAATCTGTGTAACTAAATACATACTGAAGCTGTGAAACTGTATTCATACCATTGTAATTTTTAGGCATCTTTTACTTTCTCTTCATTGTAATTACATTTTTTCAATTAAATTAAGTTGTGGGCTTTTGCTGAAATTAATCTTTTTGGGATTGGTTCCCAGTCTTGGCTAACAAGCATTAAAAAATAGAAATAAGTGCAGTAAACAAAAGCTCCTCAGTTGAATTCATGATGACTTCTTATTAGCTGATGAAGGACAAGCTTAGATCCTGTCCATTAAAAAATACAGTGGCTGACATAGTATAAAAATGGTAGAAGGGTTCAAATTCAGAAGATAGCAGGTACATATCCCTACTACCATCCCATAAATCCTGCAAATTGAGCATATACTTTTAGCCATCCTTGAGAATTTAAAACATCAATTTTGCTTCAAAATATTAAAATCCAGTGAGTGCTTTAACCATTTCATTTAGAAGGATATGAAGTTTATAACATAGACATCTGCATCCTTAAATTCAAAAAGGCCTCTTTGTAACCTGAAACAATGCTACTCTTTTTCTAATATGGCAACCACATGCATGCATTCATTCATTTGCAAACAACACAATCCAATTAAGTACAGCTCTCTGCTAGAACATTAATGATAGAGCTATTATATTTACCCTAAGAGTGATTGCCTATTTCTCAGAGCAATAAAATGACAGAGAAAAATGATGAACCATTCCAGAAGGATTTCTAAAAAGGAGTAGTGAAGTCATTCGCAATCCAAAAAAGCAGTACTTTTATTAATTCATTGCGGCTCTTGCAAATTAATGCAAAGATTGAGGCTACAAATAAGATGAGTATTTTCTTCTTGCAAACTAAGACTTTAAATCATGAATCTTATGTGCTCTGCATATAGAAACAACTTTGCAGTACATGTGTACTTTACCTGTATATATATATATATATATATATATATATATATATGTGTCTATATCTGTATACAGGCACGCGCGCACACACACACACACACACACACACACACACACACACACACACACACACACAAACACACACATTTTTATTGGCATTTGATTACCTGGAAAGTCCGATTGGGTAGGAGTCCATTTACAGCTTAGGCCTTGGAAGAAAAGCGCCAAAGAATTACAAAACATTTTAAGAACAATAATTTTGCCTTCTTTAAAAGTAATAGAAAAACAACTATAGTTTAAATAATTTTACAGTATTAGATATAATATGAAAATATTGGTTGAATACTGAGCACACCAGATTGAATTTGTGACCTTTTATTATATAACAAACAAGGACAACCAGTAGTGATGCCATAAGTAATTCATACGCAACATATCAACAAATACCATCAGACCATCACCTCAGGTCGGTTAGCATACACCTGCCTGTTCTGGCTGCCAGCACAAAGAAAACTGGGTGTGTATATCTGCTAACTTGGGCCTGGTGGCAAACCCATTTAACACATACTTACAATCCACATACCCCTTGATGTGGCCACCGGTCAAATCTCGGTCCAACTTCAGAAGAGCTGAAGCTGCTGAACATGAATGGGGGAGGGGCACAAGGGGGTTAAAGCCTTAAGGCTGCCTCCAAACCCGCATGCCATGCCATTCCACCCCAAATCAAGGGCCTCACAAATAAATTCTGGGTTATAAACAAAACAAGTTAAACTTTGAAAAATTCTTGAATAGCAAAAACCATATCCAAATTAAACAATCAAAACCTGCGTCATTTAAATGAACATTGTTCAAATCATAGAACTCGGGCCCCAGTCTGTTAGTATCATTGTGCTCAATCACCTGAAAACCAATTTGGCTAGCAGCACACTTGAATGTTTGCTTGATAAAATGTCTCAATGGCACTAAGCCTTCTGGCACCCTTCCAGTACTGTCTAGGGAAGATGATGGACCAAGGAAAGCTACTTTCGGATATACCTGCTGTAAATGTTCCATATCAGATAAGATTTTGCCCAACAATATCTTCTTAGGGGCTTGACCCAGATCATTTCCACCGAGGTGAATTATCAAAATGCTGTGCAAGGCTTCTTCCATTGTAATCGTACACCATATTTCCCAAAATTGAAACCAACTAAGGGCCTGGAAGCCAAAAGATAAAATTGTCCACTGGTTGCTATCAAAAGAACTTGTGTGACCAACCAGGCAGGCCAAGGCCTGTAAGGATGCTCTCTGAATAAATGAACGGCCCAAAAGTCAAATCACCTCCTCCCCTGAAATATAAATAAAAATTAATTCCTGATGTTTGACAAAAAGTCATCAGAGACCCATCTTTCTGTTCTTTGAATGGCCTGCACAGATTGCCCTTTCATGGCCAAGTCTGAAGTATGACCTATTCGAAAGGAATGGAATGAGTAACCTAGTGGGTGAGTTCCTTTCCCTGCCAAGGCCTGCCTGAAAAATGTGTTAATCTGTGATAGATTAAAAGGTCTGCCAGAGGCTTACACAAAAAAACAAGCCCAACCTCTTCTCTAAGGGGCTAATATTAAACTGCAAAGTAACTCAGTGCACAGGGTAAGTGGCTAGTCCAATGGGCTTGTTCAGTTGCACTGGCTGCCCTTTATCTACTTGACCAGTCTTGGATTTTTCCAACCAACTCATGACAAGCTCCCTGTGGATGAAAAGATCCTCCCAACAAAGTTAAAGGAGAAGTTCCTTGGCCGAAAAGCACTTGCATAAAAAAGACGTTAGCAAAGTGGCTATGGAGACAAACAAGTTAAATTCACCAGTGGTCCTGTAAAGACCTTGAATAATAAGGGCTAAGAAGTTGTCTTCCAATGGGTTTACTGGGATAGAGGGCAGGTCCCCACATGTTCTCTAGGTTCTTATGTATCATTCCCATAACCCAATGTCCTGACAATGCATGAAGGCCCAAAAATTACTCCAACAATACTAAAGCTGCCAAGTGTACTCTGAGAGTTTTAGGTGAATCCCCCACTGTGGACCTGGCCACTAAAAATTGTAACAACAACTGTACTCCCCATGGCCTGGGACCAGGGATCAAAGAACTGTTGAATATCTTGAAAACCTGGAGAGATGATGAGTAAGCTTTCCTAAAGCTACTGGCTCAAGAATTTGTCAAAACCAACAATGCTAGTCTTCTCCAATTAGCCAGACTCCTGGAAGAACAGGGGTTCCCTCTGGATTTGAATGGTTGGCCAAAATGTGAAACCTGGCAAACTGAAACTGGAAGAGACTGTCTGCTATAGGATTAAGATGACCAGGGACATGAACACACAGAAATGACAAATTAATCTGTAAACTCAGAAAAACTAAAAGCCTGATGACTGAGTAGATCCGATTGGACCTGGAAGAACATTTTTTGAGACTGTGAACCACTGCGATATCTGAGTGAAAAATTATCTTCTTGTCATGTAATCTGTCGTTCCATAATAACACTGCTACCCAAATGAGAAAAATGTCTAGAAACATGATGTCCCTCCTCCGCTCCATGGACCAAATGTCTGGCCAACTTTCAGCAAACTGGCTACCCATAAAATAGCCCCCCACACCAGACCCCCAGGCTGCATCAGTGAAAAGCTCAAGTTTAGTGGCCATAATCCAAGTGGACTGCCAAAAAGAAATGCCATTAAACTGGCTCAAGAATGTAAATCATAACTGAAGGTCCTTCTTAACCTGTCTGGTCAACCTGACCAGGTGGTGGTTGGGCCTATTACCTTTCAAGAAGTCAGACACACACCATATGCAGGTCTTCTCTGGAGAAGCCTCCCTACAGGCAAAATTAAAGAAACCATTTAAATGCAAGATGTCTCCTACCCGTGCTTTGCTGAATTGCAAAAATCTCCCAAGTAACTGCCAGACTTGATGCAGTTTGGATGGAGGAAGCATGAAGGAGTTATCAGTGGTGTCTATATCTAAACCCAAGAAAGTCAGAATTTGGCTCAGCCCCTCTGACTTGTCATCGGCCAAGGGTACTGCCAACTTGCTGCAAAGCTGCTTGAAAATGGACATCCCATCCAAAGAACCATCCTCACCCTCCCCCACTATCAAGAAAGCATCTAAGTAGTGTACTGCTGACTGGCAGGGAGCCCGTTTTTGCCAACACTAATGTAAAGCTGTACTAAATATTTCAAACATTACACAAGCCAGAGAATGCCCCATTGGCATTGCAGTGTCGAAAAATAAGTTCCCATTGAACTAAAAACCTAAATAAAGCCAATCCTGTTGTCTCACAGGGAGAAGACAGAAAGCAGAATGGATATCCATCTTACAGAACCAGGGGTCCATATAGCCCATGATGACTTCTGCCACCTGATCCAAGGAAGAGTAGTGTACGTTGGTCAGTTTGGTGTCAATAAAATCATTGATTGATCCCCCTGCTGGATGAGATAAGTGATGAATCAAGCTGAACTCACCTTTCTGTTTCTGAGGAACCAGCCTGATAGGAGACATTTTAAATAAAGACCATGGAGGAGATGAAAATGGGACACTTATCCTGCCAGCTCATTGCTCTTACTCTATTAACCTGGCAGTAGTGTGTTCATCTCCTTTGATCAATGACAAATTGTTAACTAGTTTGGAATCTAATGGGGCTGTGGAGTGGATTGAAAAGTGTATGGAAACATCTTTAATAAGGGTGGCTGCTGCCATTTGATTTGGGTAATCTGCTGGCAAATAGGATAATGTATCTAGACTAATGTGGGAATAAACCCAATGTGACACATTCAGGTCCCTTCCCAATGGTCCCCCTGGGTCCATGAAAAGGTTGCTTGGCATGAAAGGAAAGGTTACACCCCTTACCAATCTCTCTGTATGTCTGAGATGTGTAAAAATTCCAACTGTCCTTAGACAACAAACCCCAACATCTGAAAACAGGATGACCCTTCCCACATCCTGAACATAAGTGGTTATATTTGTAAGCGGGTCAGATACATTTTCCCTTATTGAATGCCAAGTAAAATCGTATATCTTTTGTATTACCAGCCCCTCTCTCTCTAAGCATAGGTGCCTGTTTGTCAATCATGGCACTGAGCCATATGTCAGGATGTCTAGACTCCCACATTAGGCAACTATCAAGGGCTTTCAGCTTCCTGAAGCACTGGTCATAATTTAACCACCCCAAACACCCTCTCACATGGTGGGCTTCCCTTATGGCTAAAAGTAAGCTAATAAAAGCAGTGCTTGGGTGGGATCCTTTTCAGTGATTATGCCAATAAATACCACAAAACCCAGAGACCAAGAATCACAGTTCTTCACAGGTGTCCTAGCTGAAACCTTTTTCTCGATGGCCACTAAGGCTGCCATCGAGTCCTTGCTGGACAAGACATCAGTGTCCAGTATGCTCTTTATTCCCTCATTATCTATAGGTCAAAGATACCTACAGACTCCTCTTTTATAATCTTATCTTTGACCTTAGAGGGAAAGTGTGCTGTGATATGAGACCCAGGTGAATTGGAATATGTGAAGCCGAGGGTAGCCATGGGGGACAAGAATTGGGAGATACACTCACCTAATGGGGGATGGATCTCCCTCTCTGAACCCATGACCTCATCAGATCCCCCATGCAAGTTGGGTAAAGGTACCTGCAACACCTGGTCAACATCAGTACCTGCTCCCATTCCTGGACTCAAAGGTGTAGAAGAAGCAAAGTTCCTCTCTAATTCTAAGTCAAACAGCCTAACTCTACCCTCTTCAGGCAAAGTATTTATAAAATCCTCTAAACAATTATGAACAGTTTGGCCCCTACCACTAATATCAAGTTATGTAGCCCCTGTAGAGACATTACCTTGAACTTCTGTAGCTATGTTGGATGAGCAGAAAGGTCTCACCTTTTGGGCATTGGCCAGAGGCATCTCTGACTGTGTTTTTCCGAGCCTTCTTAGCTGGAGTTGGTCCCACAGCTGCACCTTCCTCCATATTAATTGAAGGTCTCCAGGAAGTTGGGTTTTGTTCAGCTGCCCCCCCCCCACATTTTTAAATCAAATAGCAAGCTTTGCACTTCCTGCAATAAATGCAACTATTTCTCTTTAATGGAATGGACCATGGCTGAACCTGAAAGATAGAAAGAATTAACACCAGGAATAATATACAAATGAAAAAAAAATTATTATGGGAAAAGGAAAATATAGCTATTAGAAACCGCAGGTAAAATCAAAAGAGTGGATGCCTAGAAGCTGTGCAGCTGCAGCAGTTCCAGAATGTATAGCCCTCAGGATGTTGCACTTGCTCCACTTTCTGTAACAAGACCAGAGTGAACAAAACCAGGAAAGCTGTTGCGAGGGTTCTGGAATGCTCTGCTATATCCTACACAAACAGTCTGCCACAACCAAGTATGTGTACAACCTAAGAATCAACTGCTGTGGTAAACATTATACACTACCAGCCATCCAAGTTGCCCTGCCCAAAAACCCAATAAAGCTGGCCCCAAATTCACAATTGTTATTATGAATTCATGGTACCCAAGAGACCACTCCATAATTAAACATACAGCACTACTCAACCTCATCACAAGTCCCATTAAAACAAAACAAAAACCAGGCTAAACACCTTGCTATAGCTCCCAAATCTTCTGCATAATAACTAAAACAACTGAAAAAATGAGAAGCAGCTACCAATTAATGCAAGCTCCTCACCACATACGATAGTTGAAATCAACATGTTAAAATAACACCTGACTGTATACAAGCCCCACAGAAAACTCTCAATGCACCACCCCCATTCCATCACCAACCTGCCACTACCAGACAAACATTCAGCACATTAATAAACTTCCTTATACAAATGAAATAAAAAAGCTTGTTTAAAGTGCCCATCAACACTGC
>NC_056747.1:1074814133-1074869133 GCF_019279795.1 Protopterus annectens | reverse complement strand
TATGCAGACAGTTATATATAGATATATATGATATATATGATATATCTGCTGTATTTTATTATATCATTGGTTGCTATTTCTACTTTTAGGTTCCCAAGCTGGTGATAACTGTCTCCAGTTACAAAGCAACTGAAACAGTAGTTAATACTTAAAACAAATTTATTTGAGTAAGCACCAATGTTTCCACATTTGTTTATTTTATTTAATTTATTTTGCTTTTCTCTACCTAGTTTGACTTGGTTTAGTCAAAAAAAAAAACCTTCAGTGGAAGCCCAGAGGTTAAAGCTCCAGTATATTACAAGTATATTTAAGCAGGCATTCAGTAACATACACAAAGAGATATCAAGTGATATACATTAACAGTTATACATACATTTCTGAATTAAATTACTTTCATATAAAATAAAGGAAACAATTATAGTATAAAAGATACTTATGCATTTAGTAGATGTTCAACATTGAGCATTTGAAGAGGTATATTAGAGAGTTTGTCAAGCATATCTTCTAATTAGTGGTTAGAAATATAAATAAGTGAGGGAATAATGTGATACTGCAGAAAATGCTAGTATTGGAGTTAAGAGGTGGGAATTAAGCAGGTTCTGACTCAGTTATATATGCTTATTATAATTTTTACATTCGTAGTAAAGAGGTGCAGTGGTGAGTTAATGTTGTAAAAGTATATATATTGTTGGAAGATGCTAATAGAGTCATTGAGATATTGGAGAAGACTGCTTGTTTGACATAGGATTCTCAGTGAACGGAAATTATCTCAGGATATGTCAGTTTAAACATTCCAGTGGCATTTATCCTTGAAATATACAGGAGCAGATCAACTGATGTAATGGCTGATGTTTTAGTTGTGTTTTAAATGAGTTTACTTTCTGAATAGATATTTCTGGTTATGAGATGTGATTCCATAGATTAGCTACACTACTTGAATATAGAGTTACCTGCAGTATTAGATAATTTGATTATAGTGATTAGTGGCTTTTCCTCTAGAGTATAAAACTCTATTATGAGAGTAGTCTTACTAAGGGCTGGGTAACATTCTGGCTTATAAAGAAATCTGTATATTGTAGTTAACTGAAAAATAACCAAGTAATGTGATCATTCTAATCAGTTTAATTCTCTGACTGCTAGGTAATGGTATGTTCTAGTGTTATAATTTACTGCAAATTTGGTTACTTTATTATATTATTGCTCATGTTTGGAGAATTGTAAGATTAGAAAGTTAGCTAAGTTTGGAGCAACACAGTGGCGAAATGGTAGTAAAAAGAAGAGGCTATACATATTCTGGTGGGTTTCTACTCAGTATAATGCAATTAAACTTGTATGACTTTTTTAACCACGTTTCCTATATGGTGGTCAAATTGCAATTGGTAATCTATGATGACACCCAGAAATTGTGTGTAGTTTACTTGTTCTGTCGTGGTGTCATTGGCATAGGCACTTCTGAAAAGTGTTGTTTTGCTAGAGGTGCACTTTAGTGTAAATCACAGTAATTATTTTTTAAGGTTTAGAAGCACTTGGGAATTATCTAGCCTGTTTCAATCAGTAAGAAGGATTGCTGTGTAAGTTCTTGGAGTTTTGAGACAATTTTGGCAAAGCAGATTAGGGTTGAGTTTTTAGCATATTGAACTAGGATAGCTTTTTTTTTTTTGTAGCGGTGTAGAGGTTATCGATGAATATGTTGAAAAATGTGGGACCTAATATATATAAACCAGGGAAAGGAAGCCAACAAACTACTGAAACACAAAAACCAAGTCAGCAGCACCAAGACCCACCACAAGAAGTATCAGGAATCCAAAAAATATAAAATAAAACAATTTATTGAAGCGCTTTTCGTTGCTTGCAATGAAGCAACTTCTTCAGAAAAGATACACAGTTTCAAACAGTAGTTTATAAGTAATTGAGACATGTCATGTGATGACCACACCTCCAGTAAGTCAAGTTCTTAAAGAAACATTTGCTAAAAAACTACATGTGTTCATAAAACCTAAATACAAAAGCTGCCAAGTTTGTCAGATTAAAAATGTCATCAAAACTATTATAAATAGTTATACAGAAGGCATTAAACTGTTAAACTCAAACAATAACAAAATTAGAGTGAACTTCAAAATTACGGAATAATCAACCGGGTATATCTCTCTAAAATATTGTAGAGCTAAAATAAATAGAATTATATTTAAGCAAAATACCAATTACCGTCTCAAACTTCTTAGTTTCAGAAGACAGGCAATGTTACAAGCATCATTTAAACCTGGTACAACAAATGCATTCAAACGGATTTGCCATTCCAGCTCATGTTCCTCTAAAAGTAAATTCAGTGGGCCACCTCTCAAATTAGCTTGAACTTGGTCTATAGCTTTAAAGGAAAATTTGTGGCCCACATTGTTTGCTATATGTCTTGCTAGTGGGTTGTCAATTTTATTGACTGAAATAGCATAGGTGTGTTCATAAACCCTGTCCCGCAGTCTACGTTCAGTCTTCCCCACGTAGAATGCGGGACAGCAGACACATCTTGCTATGTAGACTACTAGTCTAGAATTACAGCTGAGTTTAAATTTAATATCATACTTGTTGGCACCTATACAAAATTTATTGCCCACTTCCATGAATTTACACAGCCTACAAGATTCACACAAATTCATTCCAGCATACCTATGTGTTTTAAGTTGTTGCCCCCCACATTCAAGTAAGTTTTTAAGGTTGTGGCCTCTACGAAATACAATATTTGGAACTAGACCTAGTTTACTAAATAGTGAAATGTCAGTCAAGATAAACTGCCAGTTTTTACATAAAATACGTTTGACTTGGCCACTATCATTACTTAAGGTAGTGATAAATCCGCCTTTGAAGTTAGGGGCTAAAGTTTGTGATGAAATTTGTGTTGGGACAAATACACTGTTTTGACAATCTACCATGTGAGGAACAAGACTGTCCTGTTCTAAACTGTTTAGCCTATGGATGGGAGAGACGATTCCAAGTCTTCTTTTATCAGAAACTTCACTGACTAAAGTTCCAATAAGGTCACTAGGATACCCACGCTTTTCAAACATCTTCCTAAGTAAATCACACTCTTGATGGAAATCGAGCTCAAGTGTGGTCATTCTAGATGCCCTTATCAATTGGCCTTTTATAATGGACCGCTTCTGGTGGAACGGGTGGCAGCTAGAAAAGTGTAGGAATGAGTTACAGTATGTGGGTTTTCTAAAAATCTGTGATACATATCCCCTATTGACTTTATCTTTTGAAAGTTTCACATCTAAATAGTCAATCATGGCTGTGTGAAATGTTGATGTAAATACAAGGAAATCAGTTGTGGAGTTCAGAAATTAAATAAAAAGCTTAGCCTGAATGCCATCTCCATTAAATAACACAAAGATGTCATCCAAGAAACGGGTGTAGTAAACGAGGTTCGCCCTGAAGTGCTCAGCTTTGAAAACAAAAGTTCTTTCCCAGTACGCCATCACCAAGTTGGCAAAGCTGGCACCACAGGGTGACCCCATAGTGACCCCTCATTTCTGTAGATAAAAGTCCTTATCGAATAAGAAGTAATTATTAGTGAGAATGATGTCTAATAAAGACTCCACTAAAGTAATTTTGTGTGAAGGAGCTTTCTTAGATTTTAAGCAAAAGACTCACCCATTCTATGCCCTCTAAGTGTGGAATAGATGTATACAAGTCCTTAACGTCGATAGTTAAGAAATTGTGTTTGGGGTTAAATTCCAAATTGTTAATGTTCTCTAGGAAGGTCCATGAGTCTTTGCATACTTGGGGTTCTGACACCAAGTATTTTTTCAAAATATTGTCCACTACCTTGGCACAAGGGTAAGTTAATGAACCCCTCCCATCTATTAATGGTCTCATGGGGGGGTTTTCCACATCCTTGTGGATTTTTGGTATCCCAAACATAATTGGGATTTTTGGCCAAGGGAGGGAGATAAAATTGAACGTACCAGTGTCAATGATGGCATCAATGAAGAAGTCATTGAAATAGCCTCTTATCCGTTTATATGCAGTGTTGACCTCACTCAAGGATGCTTTAGAGTAAGCCTCTGTGTCTAACAGGTGCCTCATTCTCACTGTGTAGTCATGTTGGTTGAAGACTACTAATCCCCTACCTTTATCTGGTTTAACCACCATGACATTAGCGTTCCTCATGGATTGCATTAGTACACTTTCCTTACGACTCACATTACTTAGTCTTTTTGATGGACAAGAATGAGGATTCGAAAGGAATCGAATATCCAGTTTGCATACTTGTTCAAACATCTTCAGGGTAGGGTGTAGTGGGGGATTGTAAGTACTAGCCACCCTTAACTCATGGTCACCAGAGTTACTATCACTGAATAATAAATTAAAGTTTAACTTTCTCACATACAGTTTAAGATCTGTAACAGTTTTGACTAAGTTAAATCGTTTGTCAGGTACAAATGTACTACCTTTAGCTAATAAATTCACCAACGGCAAGTCAATAGAAAATGATGAAAAATTGTAAATGTTAAAGTCACCGTCACTGTAAGTAACAATGTTCAAACGAGGATGGTTATTATTTATAACTTCCTGCATTTGAAATTGCGTCGATTGTTCTTCTGGTTCTGTTGGAATGGTTTGTTCTTCAGAATTGTTCCTGTAGGATTGTCTTTCTGAAAATTCACACAATTGTTAACAGGGACATTGGTATTGTCAGTCACTTGTTGTTGGTTGTAATCACAGTTGTTGCTGTTGTTGTTACGGATCCGTTCACTACGTGTAATAACAGTCTGGTTATTATCATCAGATTGCACAACATTGTTGGATTGCTGTACAGCAATAAAGGATTTCATTGCATTAGAAATTTGAGCTGAAGATGGTTTTGGATAGGCCGACCCATTGTCATAAGCAAGCCTGTCCCTTTTCATTTTTTTGACTTTATTGCTCTTCAGTCTGTCCAGCAACTGATTAATACTAGACAAGGAACGGTCATAATCATACCCGCATCTGAGAAATTCACAGTCCGATACTATGTCATTGTTCAACACTGAAACCTCACAGGACAAGGCATCTATCTGTAGCTGATAATGTTTCTTCATAAGTTGCATGAGGTCAAAGCCTTGTTGGTCGAACAAGGAATTTAATTCTAAATGAAACAATGAGTCCGGGATTAAACCAGTTGGGTACCGGTGGACACAAAGCCCTTTTGGAACTACGTGTTGCTGCAAGCACTCCTTGAAATACATCACTTCAAGGTGTAATTTTTTAAGTTTTAATAACTTTACATCAAAGATTTTAAGCTTCTCATTCAAGCCAATAGCACCAACTTGTTGTCCATTGTTAGTCTCGGCCGGTTGCTCCTGGTCAGACCGTGTCTTGAAACAAAGTGTGGAAGTGTCTTTAATCCACTCGTTAAAATCAGGAGCTCCAATAAGCCTTCCATTGTTGTCGATGAATGTATTAAGTACAGGTTCATCCATATTCCCCGTTTGGCAGGCTTCGGTTGGAACCCGTTGGCTTGATGTAATATCCCTACAAGTTGCGCCAATACTGACTTCAACTCTGTTGGGTAGAGTGGATCTCAAAGTACTAACAGGAGTGCCACTCACCGATGATTGTGGAACCACGTTCTGAAAAGAACGTTGTTGTTGAGATAAAACAGTATCCACCTTCTCTAAACGAGCAGAGAGGCCGTCCATACGTTGGTTCATCGCATTAATTAACTGAGTAAGATTTCCCAATTCGGTCTGCAGCTGTGAACCGAAAAGTGTGGGACTACTTGGATTGCTGCTGGTTCCAGATGCCATACTACAAGTAAACCAGGGAAAGGAAGCCAACAAACTACTGAAACACAAAAACCAAGTCAGCAGCACCAAGACCCACCACAAGAAGTATCAGGAATCCAAAAAATATAAAATAAAACAATTTATTGAAGCGCTTTTCGTTGCTTGTAATGTAGCAACTTCTTCAGAAAAGATACACAGTTTCAAACAGTAGTTTATAAGTAATTGAGACATGTCATGTGATGACCACACCTCCAGTAAGTCAAGTTCTTAAAGAAACATTTGCTAAAAAACTACGTGTTCATAAAACCTAAATACAAAAGCTGCCAAGTTTGTCAGATTAAAAATGTCATCAAAACTATTATAAATATTGCATTTACATCAACATTTCACACAGCCATGATTGACTATTTAGATGTGAAACTTTTAAAAGATAAAGTCAATAGGGGGTATGTATCACAGATTTTTAGAAAACCCACATACTGTAACTCATTCCTACACTTTTCTAGCTGCCACCCGTTCCACCAGAAGTGGTCCATTATAAAAGGCCAATTGATAAGGGCATCTAGAATGACCACACTTGAGCTCGATTTCCATCAAGAGTGTGATTTATTTAGGAAGATGTTTGAAAAGCGTGGGTATCCTAGTGACCTTATTGGAACTTTAGTCAGTGAAGTTTCTGATAAAAGAAGACTTGGAATCATCTCTCCCATCCTTAGGCTAAACAGTTTAGAACAGGACAGTCTTGTTCCTCACATGGTAGATTGTCAAAACAGTGTATTTGTCCCAACACAAATTTCATCACAAACTTTAGCCCCTAACTTCAAAGGCGGATTTATCACTACCTTAAGTAATGATAGTGGCCAAGTCAAACGTATTTTATGTAAAAACTGGAAGTTTATCTTAAGTGATATTTCACTATTCAGTAAACTAGGTCCAGTTCCAAATATTGTATTTTGTAGAGGCCAAAACCTTAAAAACTTACTTGAATGTGGGGGGCAACAACTTAAAACACATAGGTATGCTGGAATGAATTTGTGTAAATCTTGTAGGCTGTGTAGATTCATGGAAGTGGGCAATAAATTTTGTATAGGTGCCAACAAGTATGATATTAAATTTAAACTCACCTGTAATTCTAGACTAGTAGTCTATATAGCAAGATGTGTCTGCTGTCCCGCATTCTACGTGGGGAAGACTGAACGTAGACTGCGGGACAGGGTTTATGAACACACCTATGCTATTTCAGTCAATACAATTGACAACCCACTAGCAAGACATATAGCAAACAATGTGGGCCACAAATTTACCTTTATAGCTATAGATCAAGTTCAAGCTAATTTGAGTGGTGGCCCACTGAATTTACTTTTAGAGGAACATGAGCAGGAATGGCAAATCCGTTTGAATGCATTTGTTGTACCAGGTTTAAATGATGCTTGTAACATTGCCTGTCTTCTGAAACTAAGAAGTTTGAGACGGTAATTGGTATTGTGCTTGAATATAATCCCATTCATTTTAGCTCTACAATATTTTAGAGAGATATACCCAGTTGATTATTCCGTAATTTTGAAGTTCAGTCTAATTTTGTTATTGTTTGAGTTTAACAGTTTAATGCCTTCTGTATAACTATTTATAATAGTTTTGATGACATTTTTAATCTGACAAACTTGGCAGATTTTGTATTTAGCTTTTATGAACACGTAGTTTTTTAGCAAATGTTTCTTTAAGAGCTTGACTTACTGGAGGTGTGGTCATCACATGACATGTCTCAAGTACTTATAAACTACTGTTTGAAACTGTGTATCTTTTCTGAAGAAGTTGCTACATTACAAGCAATGAAAAGCCCTTCAATAAATAGTTTTATTTTATATTTTTTGGATTCCTGATGCTTCTTGTGGTGGGTCTTGTTACTGCTGACTTGGTTTTTGGACCTAATATATATCCTAGAGATATACAGGAGCAAATCCATTGACTGGATTGATGGCAAGAAAGTGGAAAAAAATATTTTCTATTTCACTGCCTGTGCTGTTTTTGAGAGCTAGCTATGGAAACACTGTTGTAAAGAGTCAGAACCCTTAGGATGCAAGTTTATGTTAGAGTTTCTGGTGGAAAACACTGTCAGCAAATTTTAATAAGTCTAGGAAGATGGCAGCAACTAGGCATCTGGCATTTTTATGAGTGTTGACAGTATTAACAAAATTAAGCAAACAGTAGCTATACTCTGAAGAGGACAGAAGGCATGTTAGGTTGAGGATAGCAGCTATATATCAGACAGTTGAGAAGTTGCATATGGAAACATTTTTTTAAGATTTTTTTAGGGGAGATAAAGTGGCAATTGGCCCAAAGTTTTAATTTTGTATTTATTTTGTCCTTATTTGGTGAAACAATTTTTTACATAACATGGGGGCTTTATTTTCAGGCATGAATTAAAATAACATAATGTGGCAATATGTGTGCGTGTGAGTGCTATTTAGACATTTCTAAGTTTTTTAATGCACAAGCAGAGAAACAGGTCTACTGCTTGTGCTGACAGCACGAGGAGCTTTCTAGCAGCCAGGACATTCAGCAGCTGGCAAGGAGAAGGAGTAATGAGGTTTTTACCTAATCAGCCCCCGCAAGGTTGTGGGAATGGAGGATGTTTTGGGGGATATCTCTTACTAGTGAGAGTCCTTCACTAGACAGGATATATTATGAGTGAGTAATGTCACCTCATTTTGTCAAAAAACATTCATTTCTTGGGAATATGCTCAGATATGTGAGCAGGAGAATGGAAAATTAAGAAAAAAATACAATTTATGCAGTCTAGTTTTATGGTCACTCCACTGTAGAAAAAGGAAATACTCCTATTCCATTAAAAAAATAATCCTTACTCTCTGAGGCAGCATAGCCTTGAAATAAAAGTATACAAAAAGAGCAGCAGTAGTTTATTGCTATATCTAGAAGGTGGACATTTTAAATTGAAGATAGAAGAATAATATGCTCACCACACTGTTTAAACTATTCAGCTTTTTCAACTTCTGTAATTAGCTCTTTCATTTTTTGAGTTCTTCAGTATTTATTTTTCAATCATTTGACTTGTCAAATTAATATTTTTAATTTTGAAATGTGTGTGTGTGCGCATGTGTGTGTGTATGTGTGTGTGTGTGTGTGTGTGTGTGTGTGTGTGTGTGTGTGTGTGCACGTGTGTGTGTGTGTGTGTGTGTGTGTGTGTGTGTGTGTGTGTGTGTGTGTGTGTGTGTGTGTGTGTGTGTGTGTATGCGTGTGTCTGTTTGCACAACTTGTTGGGATTTTACATGTATATGTGTATATAATACTATCACTTTTTATAAAATACCATAACCCATATGTCCTCTCTCTGTCTGACTAGTGTTATCTAAGTATGGCATCAGACACCATCTGTGCACAATATAGCTTACTCTGAATTGTTTTAGCATTGTTAGTTGCACTTTGGAGCCCATTCCAAACATATTACACACCATCTACGTGCTTTGTGTTCACTAACATATCAGTTCCTGCTAACACTGAGCCTTTATCTTTGAATAGTAGGTTTGCCTTTCCTCCTAATTATCTGTTTGCATGCTCCACTCAGTGAGAGCCATTCTCTGTCTCTTACCCAAATCACTTTAAAAAGATGCAGATATAACCAATGGCTTCATGCTTTTGTTTTTTTTTTCACTACAGACTGAATTAAAATGCATAATTACTGCAGCAAGTTAAAGTTAATTTAAAACATTGATTAGAAGGTGATAAGAATGTTATATTTTTTCTTAATTTGAAGTCATTTAATTTGAAAAAAACATATGTTCTCATGCAAAAACTGAGAAACAAAAGTAAGAGAAATTTACATTTTTATACTACTTCAACTGCCAATCATTAGCCGACCGGAGTTCCGCTGTGGCGACCCCTAACCGGGAAAAGCCGAAAGACACAAACAAACATACTACTATAGTTCACACAAAGGATGTTAAGGTTTATTGTACTTTATAGTCTATTGAGCCCAATTAATTTAGAAAAATGCAGGGAGGTCAGACAAGATTCATAAGCTCAAAGGAAGAAAAGCACTTACAGAGCTTAAAGTAGAGCACATAATGAGAAGAATAGCGCTTACATGCTAATTACATGTGCTGTTAATGTGACTTATTTTTGATGCATATGAACATATAGATTTAATTCATAACATTGGCACCTTTTGTGGGTAATATAGCTTGAAATTCCCTCAAGGAAATATAAGACAATGTCTGGGGTCTTTGAGAGATGAAAACAATAAAAATGCAATCAGTTAATTCAATGCATTTTAATGCTGACAAAGAGGGGTAAATGTATTAAGAATAAATGAGACAGAACATGTTTATAGAATGTTTTAAGTTGCAAGAGATATAATGATGCATATAGGCAATAGAAGTTAGCAAATTTCTGACAATTAGTTTAAAGCACAGGGAAAGTACATTATCTGTCATTCCAAAAGATACACAACACAAAGAATCAGAGGGCTATATCTCTTTTTATTAGAAATAAGCTAAGCATTTAGCAGATTAATGCCCAAATGACATATTTTTAAAACAATGCTAGGCATTCAGCTTGAAGAATCAATTTACAACTTTATATGTAAGCAAGAAATCCAAATGCAGTATTTCAATAAATTAACATTTTTTTTAATTGAAATCAGAGATTTCAGCTTTACAGTAATGTAGCCATCATACCTAAAATTAAGACATGGCTTACAAATTTTTCTAAACGGATATGCTGCTGTACCTTAAAATACTTTACAAACTTAGAAGACAAGGTGAATGTTGAAATTACTATTTTAATTAAAAATAAAACTATAAAGTTCATGTATGTTAATCTTCCGAGCTCAAAACTGCAAGAAAGAAAACAAAAACTTAGAAATAGGAATATCCTGTAGATAACAACAAGAGGCAGAAAACTAAAAGGGCATTTACAAGCCCTCAAAAAGTAATAGAGAAAGAAAATGTCAACAAGTTATTGCATGTGCTGCAAATGATGGGAACTGATATGCAATATCTTTGTGACTGATCTGCTTGCATAAAGACATCATACTAGAATACGACACTTGCAGCCTGCCTCTGTTAAATAAACAAGCCTAACATTTGGGGTGTATCCAGTAGGTTCCAGGTGAGACACCACTCTCCTGCTCTCTTGTTGATAGTAGAGTGGTAGACCTCAGGCATTTTTAGTGTTAATTCTCCACTGCATGCATGCTGAAGCACCCCCACAAAAGGAATCTAATGTCCTAGACTTAGTATTCGCCAACATAGGGTGTCTCTGCACTACCCCCTGTATGCTGCTTTCTCTGGTAAGGTCTGATCATGAATCATTCTTATTCGAAGTAACGATCATTCCTGACACCCCCTCAAGAGCAAAAAGGATGAAAAATTTCTCCACAGCAAATTATAGCCTCTTAAACAATATACAGAGGTGTACACAAATGCACTGTCTAAACACCTGTACAAATGTACAGACTCTGCTATACCTGAACCAATCAAAACAACGTCCTCACAAATAAACAAGCCATTCTTTTGGACATCAAGCATTAATAGGTTATACTACAAGAGGAAAACACTGATGTCTAACAACAATAGGGAACTGACTCAGCAGAGGAAGGAAACCCTCCACAGTTTGAACAAGCAAATTAGATATCTTGTAAAGTCCTCTAAAATTATGAAGCTAAACTAGCATCCCTAGCTAAGGATAATCACAAGGTATTCTTTACCAGTGTCAGGAATCTAAAAGGGAAGGCCCAGTTTGTGCCAAACTGGTAGTGGATGGTACCACTCATACTGACAATGAGGGCATTGCCAACTTGCTACCAGACAGATTTGGTGCAAACTTCACCCCACTTTCCCCACCAGACATACCCTTAGGCATACATGTCACCAGTCATCGACCTAGTATCTCCAAAGAGCAGGTCATAACCACACTCTCCATGTCCAAAAAACACAGTCTCTATGGTTAATATCCCAGGCGGCCTACTAAATGGTGTAAACCAGGACCTAGTGGAACCACTTGGTACTCTCTTCAACCACAGTCTTAGTACTGGAATTGTCTCTGCAGAGTGGAAAACAACGACAGTAATTCCCTTGTACAAAGGGAGTCCATTAACCGACCCTAGAAATTATAGACCTGTAAGCATAACCACCGTTATCTGCAAGGCCATGGAGAGAATCATCATGGACCTTATCAATAAAGACATAGGTGACCTTCAAACTTGTGACCCAGCCCAATTTGGCTTCATTTAGGGTAGATCATACTTATTAAAACTGTGTACTTCTTTGAAAATGTCACCAAACCCTGGATTAAGGCAAAAGAGTACATTCAGCCTATCTTAATTTGGCCAAGGCTTTTGACACAATCCTCAACTCAGGCATCATTGAAAAACTCATCCAGCTGGGAATTAACCTATATGTCACTAGATGGGTAGCCAGCTGGCAGACAGAATGCATACAGTCAAAGTTGGGGATTCCACCTGTACTAGCAGACCAGTTACCAGTGGTGTACAACAAGGATCTGTGCTGGGTTCCCTACTATTTGAAATCTATTTCTCAGAAGTCCAGGTGAAAATAGATGGTCAAGTTCACAGATGACTGTATAATCATTGAGTCCTCCATTTATGTCGACATACTACTAAAAGGGCTTGCACAGATAAATAATTGGTGCTAAAGCTACGAACTTAAAGTAAACACAAAAAAATGTGTTATCATCCCTTTCAGCAAAGGGGAAGTCCCTGAAAATTACAATATTAGCAGTGCCCTCCTTAGCTCAAACCATGTTGTGAGACATTTGAGAATGCAGGTTGATAGCAACCTTAACTTTGATCACCATGTGTCCACAGTGGTAAGGAAGGCCTTGTATATTGCACATCTCATAAATAAGGGTATTGCATTCAAAGCTAAGAATGTTATAATTCCCCTGTACTCAAACTTCATCAGACTCTAATACAGTATAATGCTCCCTTCTGTATGTAACTCACCAAAAACTTGCAGCAGTTGGAGAGACCTCTGAGGTTTCTCAACAAGAAAATTCAGGGCCTTCAACACCTGTCACTGTACTCTGTATCTTATACACTGCTGAGAGGCAACTAGTACCTGGCCTATAGAGCAGGTTTAGACCCTGCCCTAATGAAAGTGTTGCACATCCACAAGTCAAATGGGACAAGATTCACTCAATCTGAGGATCTTAACTTAGCCTCCGACATTAACAGGACATGCTAGAGAGACAGATATGCCTCCCATAAATTGCCACTCTTCTGGAATAAACTCCCAATTCACATGAAACAGAGATCCTCAATGATCCTATTTAAGCATAACTTAGACAACTGGATGGGAGACCGTAAATTTATCCAGAGGGTGTCACCTATTTCCTCCTTGGATAAGGGCAGTTGGTGCTGATCATAGACTCTCACTGCAAATATAGACCATACAACTTGGTTAATAAAAGAGCAAGTGTATAACATGGCTAGGCTTATAAAGGTCACAGGGCCAATAACCTAGTAGCGTCCTATGAACTTATGAACCTATGGTTTATGGTATGATGCACAGCGACTAACAAATGAGAAGAGATCTGAGTTAACCTCTATCTGATTATCATATCTGTAATAATCTACTGTCACAGGGGCATCTCCATAGATGAGAAAGGTCATATAGTGCAAAGGAATTGTGTTGGTGGAGCTACATGTGTGTAATTAGCAATGCATAACAATAAAGACATTACAGGCATCTTATGATGCAGTGTGTGTGCAATAACATATAGTTTCACAGTAGGAAGAAACACAGTATTTTGAAGGAGAAAAGAATGACAATGAAAACATTTAAAGCTACTAGTCTAAAAAACAGAAATAAGAAATCTGCTAACATCAGCAGGGAAGGTTGTAAACATCTCATTTATTAAGCAGGTTCATAGGTTCATACTAGGCTATCTTCCCTAGGGCATTTATAAGCCTAGCCAGAGTGTGTTTGACTTTTGCCACCCATTTTAAATTCATTTTGCTATGCCCTTTTTCGAGGTTAGTATACTGCGCCTCTGTCTAACAGTGACACAGAAGTGATACCCGGGGTAAACCTACGATCTCCCATCCACTCATCAAGATTCCTCTTGAAGAGAGTCAATGAGGGACTCTGCCTAACCTGGACTGGGATTTTATTCCAGAGTGAAGGGAGCCTCTGGGTTATGAATCTGTCCCTCCAGCATGTCCTATTTATTTCAGTGCTGAGGTTCAAGTCTTTCGAGCGCGAGGCTCGATGGGATTTGGATTTTCTGAGGTGCAGCATGTCCATTAATTCCGGGTTGGACATGGCTTTTTATGTCAGGCACAGATCGCCTCTGAACAGGGGGTATGCCACTGAGTAGAGCTGGAGTTTTTTAACCGGGCAGCATATGGCATCTGTTGGAGCCCTTTGATCCACTTGGTGAGGTACTTTTGGGGTCTTTCCAGTTGCTGCAGGTGTCTGGTAAGGTACATCCCAAAAGGGGCATTGTACTCAATTATGGGCCTGATGAGGGATGAGTAAAGAGGCACGATGACCTCCCCTGATTTAGATGTGAATCCCTTCATGATTAGGTGGACTATATAAAATGTTTTTCTAACCACTTTGGCCACGTGGTTGTCAAATGAGAGATTGCTATCAACTTGGATCCCCAGGTCCCTAATTACTTCTTCTGTACTTAATGGATTACCACCTATGTGGTAATTTGTGGGCACTTTGTTTTTGCCAAAGGGGATGGCTATACACTTTTTGGCGTTTAGCTTGAGGCCATGGCTCTGGCACCAGTTGTCTGTTTCTATGAGGCCCTTTTGGAGGATGCTTGTGTCGGCTGGAGAGTCGATTATGGCCCAGTTTGCAGTCATCTGCGAACATGGTCAGCCACAGTCCTTCCGTGTTGGCCTGTACCTCGAAATAATATATACCGAACAAGAGAGGTCCCAGGACTGAGCCTTGTGGGACGCCACTTGTAACTGGTTTGGAGTCTGACATGGCTCCAGCAATTCTAACCATGTGGGTTCTGTCCTTGAGCCAGTTTGCAACCCATCTAGTGACATAGGGTTTATATTTAAGCTGGTGAGCTTATCTATAATGCCCAAGTGGGTATTGTATCGAAGGCTTTTGCGAGGTCCAGGTAGGCTGTGTGGACCACCTTCCCCTCGTCAATGGCCTTGGTGACTGTTTCAAAGAAATTGACCAGGTTTAAGAGGCAGGATCTGCCCTTAACAAAGCCAAACTGGGTAGGATCCAGTGTCTGTAGGTCCCCAATATCTTTATTTATGAGGTCCATGATGATCCTTTCTATAGCTTTGCAGACCAAGCTAGTCAGGCTTATAGGTTCATAGGTTCATAGGTTCATACTAGGCTATCTGCCCGAGGGCATTTACAAGCCTAGCCCATCGTTTTGTGGCTTAGGCCACCCCTTAAGTATGGGGAACTATACCCATTATTTTTCTGTGCCTCTGTCGAGCAGTGACACTGAGGTAATCCCTGGGGTATATCTACGATCTCCCATCCATTGGTCAAGATTTCTCTTGAACAAGGCCAGCGAGGTGCTCTGCCTCACATGTACCGGGATTTTGTTCCACAGCATAGGGAGTCTTTGGGTGATGAATCTATCCCCCCAGCGCGTCCTATTAATAGCGGTGTCAAGGTTTAAGTCTCCGCCTTGTGGCTCTGATGGATCTAGATTTTTGAGGTGAAGCATATTCATCAAATCTGGGTTTGACATGGCCTTGTATGTTAGGCAAAGGTCACCTCTGAGCAAGTAAGCGACTGAATAGAGCTGGAGTTCTTTCAGTCGGGCAGCATAGGACAGATTTTTGAGACCCTTTATCCTTTTGGTGAGGAACTTTGTGGCCTCTCCAGCTGCTGCAAGTGTCGGGTCAGATACATTCGAATGGGGCATTGTACTCAATCATTGGTCTGATGAGTGATGAGTAAAGGGAGACTATGACCTCCCTTGATCTAGATGAGAATCCCTTCATGATAAGGTGGGCAATGTAGAAGGTCTTCCTAACTACTTTAGCTACATGGGTGTCGAATGACAGACTACTATCAACCTGGGTCCCCAGGTCCCTGATAACTTCTTCTGTGCTCAGTGGATTGCCACCTATTTGGTAGCTAGGGTAACCTTGTTTTTCCCGGAGGGTATGGCTATGCATTTTTTTGCATTTTACTTTTGGGCCTGGCTCTGGCCCCCGTTTTCCCTTTCTGTGGGGCCCCTCTGAAGGGGATCTGTGTCAGATGTGGTTTCTATGGCCCAGTTTGCAGTCATCTGCAAACTTTGTCAGCCATAACCTCCTGTGTTTGCTTGTACTGGAAAAGTAGATGCCAAACAAGAGTGGGCCCAGGACTGAGCCCTGTGGGACACCACTTGTGACAGGCTTTGAGTCTGACATGGCGCCAACAGCTCTGACCCTGTGGGTTCTGTCACTCAGCCAGTTTGCAACCCATCTTGTGATGTATGGGTTGACATTTAAGCTGATGAGTTTTTCAATGATACCGAATGGGGTATTGTATCGAAGGCCTTAGCCAGATCGAGGTAGGCTGTATGGACTGCCTGTTCCTCATCAATGGCTTTGGTGACTGTTTCGAAAAAGTCAACCAAGTTTAAAAGGCATGATCTGCCTTTGACAAAGCCCAACTGGGTTGGATCCAAAGTCTGCAAATTCCCTATGTCTTTATTTATGAGGTCCATTATGATCCTCTCCATGGCTTTGCAGATAAGGCTTGTCAAGCTAATGGGCCGGTAATTTCCAGGGTCGGTGGAGGCACCGCCTTTGTGAAGTGGTACCACAGTTGCAGTGCCACTCCTGGGTATCCAGAGGTAAGACTTTGATTAAACAGCTGTCCTAGCTGTGGGTTTAATTCCTCATTGAGTTCATGGAGCACACAGCCGGGGACACCATCAGGTCCCATGGATGCTGTGTTTTTGCTTTGAGAGCAGTTCGCACTTGGGCGCTGGAGATGTTTGGGGGGGCTGCAATCGTTTGGTATAGATATCTCTCCTTTTGGGGGCGGGAGAAGTTTGCACTGAACCTGTCAGCCAGTATGTTGGCAATGTCTGTAGGATCAGTAATCTTCACATCATTTTGAACTAGCTCTGAGCATATCTGGGAGTTTCCTCCCAGGTTTCTAACATAGCTAAAGAAGGCCTTATGATTGTCTTTTGAGTCTTTAGCTATTTTTCTCTTATGGGGCGATAGTTTCCAGGATCCGTTGAGGCACCACCTTTGTGGGGAGGGACCATGGTTGCTGTATGCCACTCTTTGGGTACATATCCTGTAGTAAGGCTGAGATTGAACAGTAGTTTTATGTTTGGGTTTAGCTCTTCTTGGAGTTCATGTAGGACGCAGCCTGGGGCACCGTCTGGTCCCATTGATGCTGTGTTTTTTGCTTTGAAGAGGGCGGCTCTTACCTGAGCATCTGAGATATCAGGGGGGCAGCACTCTGCTGGGATAGATATTTGCCCTTTTTGTGGGGGGGGGGAGTTTGCGCTGAACATGTCAGCTAGCATGTTGGCAATGTCTGTGGATTTGGTGTATTTTTTGTCATTTTGGACTAATTCTGAGCATATCTTGGAATTTCCACCCGAGTTACTAACATAACTAAAGAAAGCCTTGTGATTATCCTTAGTGTCCTGTGCAATTTTTCTCTCGAAGCTGGCCTTAGACGATTTTATGAGTGCCCGTAGTTTTTTGCCAATACTGATCAGAGATGCCTTCCCTTTTTGAGATTTTGCTCTATCATGTAGTAGCTTCCTCCTTCTATTGTATAGTTTGTTTATGGCTGGGGTCCACCAGACAGGACGTCTGCCTTTGGAGGATTGGGTCTTGGTTTTATTTGGGATTGCATGATCCATGCATTCCTGAAGGTGTTCATAGAATGCATTTATAAAGGATTCTGTGGTCTGGGCCATATTTTCCACAGGCCCGGGGGCTTTGAAGGATTCCACCTCAGTTTTGAGGAGTGTGAAATTTGCTTTAGAGAAGTTTTTCACTGTGTTTTTCTGGACAGGGGGTGGGGTCGGGATGTAAATATCCAGTGAGATTAGTTTGTGGTCCGATCTTACCAGTGAGAGATACACTTCTGGTCTGGAGCATAAAGTCCCCATGTTGGTGATGATCAGGTCCAGTATGTTTTCCCCTCTTGTGGGAGTGGTAACAAGTTGTTCCATAGCATTTGAGTTTATAACTTCTAGGAACCTTTGGGCTAGGGTGTTGGAGCTAGAGTAATGCTCCCAGTCTATGTTTGGGTAGTTGAAGTCGCCCAATGTATTTGGAGAGACCTTCATATTTTTCAGTGTTCTCAGGAAGGCCGAGTGGGGTTCCAGGGTTTGGGACAGTGGTCTGTAGCAGGCTATAAACTGGAAGGCAGTTTTACCCACTGTTAGTTGCACATGGATAGTCTCTGATGCTTCGTGCTGTGCCACCAACCTGGAAGTGTGGGTATCTTTGACGAATATTGATACTCCCCCTACTTTTGTGGTTCGGTCCAAGTTTTGGGGCCGAAAATCATGGTATGAGGTATAACCTGGTAGTGCTGGGGTGCTCTCAGGAGCCTTGAACCAAGTTTCTGTTACTGCACAGATATCGATGTTCTCCATACTAAGGAGAGTTTCGAGCGCATGCATCTTGAGGTTTAGACTTCTGGCATTGAGTAGCATTACTCTTAGTTTCTTATCCCTTGTGATACCCAGGGAGGTGGGTTTGTCTTTTGAGCCTTGCCTAAAAAAGGCATTATGGGGGAAGCAAGAACCTTTGCCAATATCCGAAATCCCAGGGGTGACAGATGCAAGCCGTCCCTAGCGAAGCATCGTGGCCTCTCTGGTTAGTATAAGCAAAAATAATTTAAAAGGATGGACTGATTTAATGCTATGCAAAAGGGCTACTTCATATAAATTATAAAAGACAGAGAGCTGTTTATTTTAATAGCAGTAACAAGCATTATAGTTGTAAAATCCATTCATATTTATTAAATATAAAGCTGAACAACATCTAATGCACTGCAAAAGAAGAGTCTAATATCCTTGCATATCAATATTAAGCTACATGTTAATTAAAAACTTAAAAAGGAATATAGCTGTACTTCCACAGTAGAAATCATTCAATGTTTAAACAAATTCATTCAGCTCAGGATATTTCTTGTCATTATTCTTACATATCCAGACTACTTCTTTTTTATTAGTCACTTGATTTAGTATAATGCACTTTATATTTCTAATTATTTAAAGTATCAGTGCCAAAAATGTAAATGATGTTGGCAATTTCTTCAGTCTAGCCTTTATTAAAACATTCACACCATTAGGTTTGTTCTTCAGCGGTGCCTTGGATAGTCAAAGATTCTCGGCTTAAGTTCCTTACAGCTTTTCTTCCACCTTAAAGTCCTTAGCAATTACTTAAACCATATAAACAACCATTTTACAATTATAGCTTTTAAAATAATGTATATTAGAAAAACACTCATTATTATTATTGGTGGTATTGATTTTCTTACATGCCGCACTGCACTCTGATGTATCCCACTTGGCAGGCATGAAGGCACTTAGACCATGGTTTTGTTTACTATAACACATTTTAGTAGCTTTCATCACTTTGCTTTTTCATTATGCTATGTAACAGGAAAGGTCTCCAAGCGAAGATTGGTTTTGTTTAGAGATGCTTATCCATAGTTGAACTCTCTAACAATAATACACCACACCCTTTTCTTTGCTTGTGTACCCTATATTAGATTTTGAATGGCACCCCTACTCTTTTTTAAATAGTGAAATTAACAAATAAACAGATTTCCTGGGGATTCAGAAGTGGTTACTGCCTTAGAAGGTTTTCCTAGTTTGGTGCCCATGAGCCGTTCATAGAAAGATCTCTTGCTGGTCCAATCTCTGGGCACAGGTCATAGCAGTGACAGTAGTCTCACTGGGAAAATTTGCAAATGAAGCTTTCTTGGGAAGTGACTAATGCAAATTATCTAAGTGCTCTTCAGTATAAATTGTGCCATCCTAGAAATAGCTTTACCAAGTTATTTATTTATTTATTGATTTATTTTTCACAATGAGGAAAATGTTGCTCATATCCTGACTACAAGTACGTTTAGCAGAACTGTGTGTGTGTGTGTGTGTGTGTGTGTGTGTGTGTGTGTGTGTGTGTGTGTGTGTGTGTGTGTGTGTGTGTGTGTGTGTGCGCATGTGTGCGTGCGTGTGTGTGCATGTGTGTGTGCGTGTGTGTGCGTATGCATGTGTGTGCGTATGGGTGTGTGTGTGTGTGTGTATATATGTGTGTGTGTGTGTGTGCGTGTGTGTGCATGTGTGTGTGTGCATCTGGGTGATTACTGTCCATGAGGGTATAGCAAAGTCATCAAGTCTTGCGTGTGTGTGTGTGTGTGTGTGTGTGTGTGTGTGTGTGTGTGCGCACACGCACATTGGGATTTAGCCATGCAAGTGCAATATGTGTGAATCGGTAGGAAGAACAATCATGAAGTCATTACTATCAGCCTTAAACTTCATTCCCTATTTGTCAAGATTGATCACAAAATGGTTCAGGGATAGAATATGCATGTTGCAGACACAGACACATGATAACCAGTGGTGTTTCTCTGGGATCTGTGCTTGGACCTCTCCTCTTTGGCATTTACTCCTCTGATATTAATAATGACAACACTGGTCTCTAGCTGACAAGATTGGCTAATCTCTGTGAATTGGGCATAATTGTAAAAAGCCTTGAATATACTTAAACTTCTCAAAATGAATTTTAATGAATAATCACCTAGTGCATAGGAAGAGAATGGAAAGAAAATGCCAAGAACTATAGTATTATCCCATCTGAGAAACATCATATCACTACAGCCTAAACAATAGACAACACTCCAACATCTAAGATACAGTATTTAGAAATACAGGAACCAAGGTAAATTGTTCCTTCTCCTTCAATCACCATGTGGCTGTTTAGTCAGGAAATCCTTATATATTTCACAACTAACTGTAAAGGGCATCTCCTCCAAATTCAAGGAAGTGATTATTTCCATTTATTCATCCCTGGAAATACCCATTATAGAACACAGTACTTATTAGACACATAAAAAGCTCAAAAAGCCACAGTTGTTCTTAGCCCAAAGAATCTCTGGTCTCAAGTATCTTAGTTAACATGAAAGACTGGAATCTCTATATCTATCGCCTGTGTCTTATAAGCTACTAAAGGGAGATCTGTGCTTCATATACCATGCTGTTAGGGACCTGGTCATTCCTGATCCTGTTTCTTACGAAGTCAAACAGTGCAGGTAAGAGATCTTAATCCACATCATAAAGTCACCAATACTTGTTGGAAGGATGGGTTCATTACACAGCACTTCTCCTTGCTTTCGAAATGAGTCCCTCTGGATGTCAAGCAATGTGACTCATTGTCTTTATTCAAACATGATTTAGATGCTAGGATTGGAACCCTTAAATTTGCACTGTAGCTTACAGACTTTACTCTTCTTGAAAGAGGTAGTTTGACCAAGGTTGATAATTTGACAAGTCACACATGGCTTCTAGACTAATAGCCTGGTATTTATCATATCAGCTTATAATAATAGTGAGGTTAAGTCTAACATAGCAACATTTGTTTCAGAGATATCCTAATCGGGTGTTCTACAGTGCAGCTTTACCTTGTATGGTAATCATGTTATTACAGAGCAGCTTTACCTTGTCTGGGAATTGAACATTCTCACCTTCTTGCTAACTAGCAGTGATTCATTGTGCCTTAAACTCTATACCCGTAGTCATTGACCAGCAGTCTAGGGAATCTAAATATATTTTTTGGTTACTATGTTCTAACAGGTTTTTGGCTATAGAACCAATTTTACTGTCATTACTACACTTGCAGACCAATAAGCTGTTCATTGATAGAAAGTCTGTCATAAAAATAATAAATAAGATAGGCCCTATAACACACCCTTGCAGTACTCCAAGACTGACATTTCTAGAGTCTGACAAGTCCTGCTTAACTGATACTCTGCATTTCCTGTCTCTTAACCAATCACACTCCATTTATGAATTCCATTATATACTACTTTTTAGAATCCCTGCATGTGGTACTGTATTGAAGGCCTTAGTGAAGTCCATATAGACTTCATATAGACTACAGCTACAGTCAATTATTTGCTAGTCGCATATTTTGGATGAAAACTAAATGAAATAAAAAAGAACTCTTAGAATTCTGTTTAGGAGTGGCCAATATATTATTGACTTTTCTCATGCATAGAATGATGAAAGAAGAAGGAAAAACATTTAAATTTTGGTATTATAACAGAGTCTAGGTTCCCTGGCTGAAACATATACAATGAAAAGTCATCTCAGCAAAAACAAAATGGTTGAGAGCAGAAAACTGCTTACAGGTAGGTGGTGGTAACAATGGTGCTCACACTCACCATTCATAGATTTGTAGTCTGTGCATCCCCCCAATATACATACATATATATATATATATATATATATATATATATATATATATATATATATATATATATATATATGGCTCTATGTTGATCCATCAAAATTACGTTTCATCGAAACATAAAACCTTCAAACTCACTTTCGCAAAAGTGCACTTTGTCGAAAATGCACTTTCGTGAAACACAAAATAATGGGAAAAAAACCAAACACAAAAAAAATAAACAAAAATATAAAACAAAACACTAAATCACATTTATGCAGGGGTTCACACCCCCTACTTAAATATACTAACTCCGAGATTGTACTACAGTGGATTAAAGGATATATTCCGTTATCCCCACTGTAACGCGATTCGGCAAATCGGTTTCACGAAAGTGCACTTTTGATGTAGTGCACTTTTGCTGAAGTGAGCTCAGCCTTCTGTTTGTCGATGAAGTGTTCTTTCAACAAACAGAAGGAGACCTATATATATATATATATATATATATATATATATATATATATATATATATATGTAGTCAAATACAGGGTTGTTCCATCTTGTGAAAAAGTGCTTTCATGTTCTTGCTTTGACAATCTTGTATTTCAAGCCGTATTCTATGTTCAGCCAAAGTGACTGTTGTTTTGACATACTACCACATTTACTTTACTGACAACGGTACAACATAATAATGAAGATTCCAGTAAATGTCCATCAGCTTGTTGTAGTTAGTTTAGTAAAACATAACTAAAATAAAGATTGTTTGCAGCCCCATGTACAAAGTATGCATTTTTTTGAGAATGATTGTCATATTGTATGCATTCTGGGTATTATATTGTTGTCCTGCATATGTATGTTTATTGCAACCTGGTCTCATCAGATTTCAGAATTATGAAAATTGAGCAATAGATGAACCACTTCTGTGATTAAAACAGTCAATACTCATAATGAGGAACCAGCAATAAATATAAAGTTTCACCAGAGAAATGCATAATTATATACGTATACCATATTCCAGTTAATGACGGTGATAGCTAACAATTTTTATACAATGCTGCAGTTTATTTGGTGTATAGATTTTTTTTAGCAGAGAGGCAACATAATCACCCAATGAAGATATGCTTATTTAACAAGTAGGTCTAGCAGTTGGACAGGGGACTAAGACTATGAGCTCTTGCTTTCAATAGACCAGGGTTTGATTCCCATCGTCCTTATTTTATTTAAGCAAGTCACTTAACCAAACCGAAAATTGGGCTGGTGCCCTGCAACACAAAACTAGTAGGTGACTATGGACAGATGGCCTATGCCTGTCGCCCCTAGGATTCCAGATACCGGCTATGGCTCTTGCTGCCCCTATAGTGCCTTTTTTAAGCAAGGTTCAAATAACAAATTCACTACCATAACATGAACAGGCAAGCAAAAACTGGGGGTAATGCTACTCAATGCTAGAAGTCTAAATCTCAAAATGTACTCACTCAAGGCACTCCTTAAAATGAAGAACATCGATATCTGTGCAGTGACTGAGACCTGGCTCAAAGCTCCAGAGAGCACCCCTGCACTACTAGGCTACAACTCATACCACACTTTTCGGCCATGTAACCTGGACCGAAACACCAAAGGTGGAGGTGTGTCCATATTCATTAAGGATATGCACAACTCCAGGCTAGTTGCTTAGCATAATGCATCTGAGGTTATTCAAGTGCAACTAACTCTGGGCAAAACTGCAATCCAAATTGTAGCTTGCTACAGATCCCCCACCATGCCCCAGGATTCCCACTCATCTTTTCTTGATGTACTGGAAAATATTAGGGTTCAACCAAACACCCTAATAATGGGCGACTTCAACTACCTTACCATCAACTGGGAAAACTACTCATGTACCAACTACTTAGCTCAACGCTTTCTGGAATTCATAAACTCCAATGTCCTGGATCACCTTATCCACACCCCCACCATGGGCAACAATATCCTAGACCTAGTCATTACCAACATGAGTGACCAGTGCTCCACACCTGAAGTCAACTCCTCGTTGGTCAGATCTGACCATAAGCTAATTACCCTAGATATCCTCATCCTGCCCCCACCCCCCCATTAAGGAAACCATGGTAAAAACTTTCTCCAAAGCCAACTTCATTCTTCTTAAGACAGAAGTGGTGAACTTCATGACACCCATGCAGATGGACAATACAGTTACGAGTGCTGAATCCTACACAATTGCACTTTATAAGCACTTACACGAGTGCATGGACCATACTCTCCCAAACAGAACCAAGACGCTATCCTCCAAAAAAAGGAAGCCAATCTGGTGGTCCCTTGCCATAAACAAACTGAACAACAGGAGTAAGAAACTGTTTCAAAAGAGAGTAAAATCCCATGAGTGGAGGAGCTCCCTGGTCAGTCTCAGTAAGAAGGTGAGATCCCTTATAAGATCCTCCAAAGCTAGCTACGAAAACAAAATTGCCACTAATTCGAAGGACAGCCACAAAGCATTCTATAGCTATGTCAAGAATCTAGATGGCAACACCCAGATCTGTTCTGAATTACAGCACAAAGGCACGAAAATTACAAAACCAACTGATATTGCCAACATCTTGGCAGATAGGTTCAGTGCTAACTTTACCCCCCTCTCACCCCCTAAAGGCCCCTTATCTATACAGGAAGAATGCAGAGTCCCTGTAATCACAACTACGCAGGTAAAAGCTGCACTCTCTAAAGCCAAAAACACAGCATCCATGGGACCGGACAACATCCCAGGCTGCGTTTTACACGAACTTCAGAATGAACTGGCTCCCCACTTAAGCCCATGTTCAATAATAGCCTCGCATCAGGCTTTGTGCCTACTGAATGGTGCACAGCAACAGTTATCCCACTCCACAAAGGGGGAGCCACCACTGATCCTGGGAACTATCAACCTATTAGCCTTACGAGCCTGGTCTGCAAGGCCATGGAATGTATCATCATTGAACTCATAAACGAAGACATTGGTAACCTCCAAACTCTGGATCCCACCCAGTTCGGATTTGTGAAAGGCAGATCATGCCTCCTGAACCTGACTGACTTCTTTGAGGCAGTTACAAAGCCGTAGATGAGTGTAAGGAGGTTCACACAGCCTATCTTGACCTCACCAAGGCTTTCAACACCATCCCCCATTCTGGAATTATAGATAAACTCACTAAACTAGGTATAAATCCCTATGTCACAAGATGGGTTGCCAACTGGCTCACTGACAGAACCCACACTGTAAAAGTCGCAGACTCGAAATCTAACCTCAAAGCAGTGACAAGTGGGGTACCACAGGGTTCCGTCCTGGGACGTCTTCTATTTGATATCTACTTCTCTGAAGTACAAGCTAACACAGAAGGCCTCTGGCTATCGAAGTTCAGAGATGACTGCAAACTAGGAGCCATAGTCAAGTCCCCAAATGATGTGGACATCCTACAGAAGGGCCTCGCTGAGACAGATGCCTGCTGTCAGAGCCATGGCCTCAAGCTGAATGCCAAAAAGTGCAGTGTCATCCCCTTTGGTAAAAACTCTGTACCCATGAACTACCACATAGGCAGCAATCTACTTAACACCGAATGCGTGATAAGAGACCTTGGGACCCAGGTGGATAGTAGTCTCTCCTTTGATAGTCACATCGCCACAGTAGTCAGGAAGTCCTTCTACGTGGCACACCTCATCATAAAAGGGTTCTCATCCAGGAAAAAAGTGGTCATAGTTCCCCTCTACTCGACACTCATTAGACCCATTATAGAGTACAACGCCCCTTTTGGAATGTACCTCACAATACATCTGCAGCAGCTGGAAAGGTCACAGAAGTACCTCACAAAGAGGATTACTGGCCTCAAACAAATGCCCTACACTGACCACCTCAAAAAACTCCAGCTTTACTCTATAGTATATCGTCTACTCCAAGATGATCTCTGCCTAACATATAAAGCTATGTCAAACCCAGAGCTGTTGGACATGCTACACCTAAAGAAATCCCAATCCCTCCAAGCTACACTCTCTAGGGACCTAAACCTTGTCACCATAATAAACAGGACATGCTGGAGGGATAGATTCCTGTCCCAGAGACATCTCATACTCTGGAATAGGCTACCCATCTATGTCAAGCAAAGTTTTTCATTAGAATTCTTCAAGAAAAATCTTGATGAGTGGATGGGAAATAGGAAATACACCCCGGGGATCACTTCTGTGTCTCTGCTCAACAGTGGTAGAGGAAAATAACTTTCTTGGGTGGCGTAAGCCAGGGAACCTTGTTGGCTAGGCTTACATAGGCCCTTGGGCCGATTGCCTAGTACCTACCTATGAACCTATGAGAGTGATAAGCCTGAGATTTATTGCTCTTTTGAATTCTATGCTTCCCAACACACATCTACAAAATAGTATAACATCAGTAATGAATGTGAGCATACACAAAATGTAGATTTTCTTCATGTCAGAGGAAAAAAAATATGGTTCGTGTTTAGCAACCAGATAGAAAAAGAGCAATGAATGACAATAAAGGAAGTTGACAGTTATTTCTATGACATTCATATTTGTAGGAATTTATTAAGTATTCTTTCAGCTTACCTTTGAAATATAGTGATAATTACTGTAGTCAAATAAAATGACCAATTAAAATGTTCTACCTTTACATGTTCATGAGAGGCCTTTAGCAAGCTACCTGTTATGCCGTCGTAGTGCCCCTTTTGTCCAACAGACATATTCCTGTTTATGCATACATTTAAGGGGCTTCTCATCAGAAAATAATATTCTCCTTCCTATAATAGTATAAATGCCATATGTGTTACACCAAGACTCATTGGGGTGACACCTAAGGAGTCAGGGGGAGGGTAATCTGTAGTATATATAGAGAAGCTACAGAGATTATTCACTACTAGAACAGGTACTGCCAAATGATGTGAGTGGTAAAGAAACAATATAATGTGCAAGAGTGTGTGTGAGTGTGTGTGTGTGTGTGTGTGTGTGTGTGTGTGTGTGTGTGTGTGTGTGTGTGTGTGTGTGTGTGTGTGTGTGTGTGTATCAAGTGGAATATGTAAAGTTACAATACATCTTCCTATGATTCCACAAGTAATGTGTGAATTCTCCATCTACACAGAATTTCATTTTGTTACCCATTTCACTTCTTCTTTTCCTGAATTCCTTATTTTATACTACTCTTTCTTCATTCAGAATAATCAGATAGGTTTAGTTTCTGGTTTATTCTGAAAAAATCAGTAGGAGCATTTTATTTCTGAGATGTAGTGGAAATGCTAAGATGTGCCCATGCTACCTCTATAGGTGTGTGTTCCTCTGGCTGAATTTTCAGATCCTATCTGCTATATCAGAATGAAAATAATTGCTGCTTAGTGTTACTCTTAGCCTGTGCCAGAGCTGAAAATACTACTGTCTCACTACATTATCTTAGTAAAAAATAGATAGGTAAACAAATAATGATCAAAAATAACACAAAAGGTGCACTCCTGTTGTGCTAGAGACATAGAATTTTACTACTGTGTGGGAGACAGAAAGCACAGAGGCCCCAAACAGAATGTTGACCAGCTATACACACTAATAGAAAATGGCGAAGACCCACAACAAAATAACTTTCCAGAACTGACATACTGTACATTTAGCATTATATATATATATATATATATATAAATATATATATATATATATATATATATATATATATATATATATATATATATATGTATACTCTAAACCAAAATGATAAAAATCATGGAAAAAATAATTGGAAACCAAAACACCTAAAGGATATCATACTTCATGCGGCCTAAAAGTAGCCTGCTTTAGCAGTCAGATGGCCTCGTGCCTCAGATCTGCATGACATACAAGATGAACGTCAGGTCATTATCTGTCACTGCAAAACAGGCCAACAAACACAAGAGGAGCAGTAATGGGGAAAGGAAGTGTTCACAGGGCATGAGCTGTGAGAAATGGGGAAAGGAAGGGTTAACAGGGCATGAGCTGTGAGAAATGGGGAAGGGAAGGGTTCACAGGGCATGAGCTCTGAGAAATGGAGAAAGGAAGTGTTCACGGTGCATGAGCTGTGAGAAATGGGGAAAGGAAGGGTTCACAGGGCATGAGCTGTTAGAAATGAGGAAAGGAAGGGTTAACAGGGCATGAGCTGTGAGAAATGGGGAAAGGAAGGGTTCACAGGGCATGAGCTATGAGAAATGGAGAAAGGAAGGGTTCACGGTGCATGAGCTGTGAGAAATGGGGAAAGGAGAGGTTCACAGTGCATGAGCTGTGAGAAAATGGGTAAAGGAAGGGTTCACGGTGCATGAGATGTGAGAAATGTGGAAAGGAAGGGTTCACAGGGCATGAGCTGTGAGAAATGGTGAAAGGAAGTGTTCACGGTGCATGAGCTGTGAGAAATGGGGAAGGAAGGGTTCACAAGGCATGAGCTGTGAGAAATGGAGAAAGGAAGGGATCACGGTGCATGAGCTGTGAGAAATGAGGAAAGGAAGGGTTCACAGTGCATGAGCTGTGAGAAATGTGGAAAGGAAGGGTTCACGGTGCATGAGCTATGAGAAATGGGGAAAGAAAGGGTTCATAGGGCATGAGCTGTGAGAAATGGGGAAAGGAAGGGTTTACAGAGCATGAGCTGTGAGAAATTGAGAAAGGAAGGTTCACAGGGCATAAGCTGTGAGAAATGGGGAAAGGAAGGGTTCATAAGGCATGAGCTGTGAAAAATGGGGAAAGGAAGTACTCACGGGGCATGAGCTGTGAGAAATGGAGAAAGGAAAGGTTCACGGTGCATGAGCTGTGAGAAATGGGGAAAGGAAGGGTTCATAGGGCATGAGCTGTGAGAAATGGGGAAAGGAAGGGTTCACAGGGCATGAGCTGTGAGAAATGGGGAAAGGCAGGGTTCACAGGGCATGAGCTGTGAGAAATGGGGAAAGGAATGGTTCATGGTGCATGAGCTGTGAGAAATGGGGAAAGGAAGGATTCATAGGGCATGAGCTTATGAGAAATGGGAAAAGGAAGGGTTCACAGGGCATGAGCTGTGAGATATGGGGACATTAAGGGTTCACAATGCATGAGCTGTGAGAAATGGGGAAAGGAAGGGTTTGCAGGGCATGTGCTGTAAGAAATGGGGAAAGGAAGGGTTCACAGTGTATGAGCTGTGAGAAATGGGGAAAGGAAGGGTTCACGGGGCATGAGCTGTGAGAAATGGGGAAAGGAAGGGTTCACAGGGCAGGAGGTGTGCAAAATGAGGAATGGAAGGGTTCACAGGGCATGAGCTGTATGAAATGGTGAAAGGAAGTGTTCACAGGGCATGAGCTGTGAGAATTGGAGAAGGAAGGGTTCACAGGGCGTGAGCTATGAAAAATGGGTAAAGGAAGGATTCACAGGGCATGAGCTGTGAGAAATGGGGAAGGAAGGGTTCACAGGGCATGAGCTGTGAGAAATGGGGAAGGAAGGGTTCACAGGGCATGAGCTGTGAGAAATGGGGAAGGAAGGGTTCAGGGCATGAGCTTATGAGAAATGGGGAAATTAAGGGTTCACAGGGCATGAGCTGTGAGATATGGGGAAATTAAGGGTTCACAATGCATGAGCTGTGAGAAATGGGGAAAGGAAGGGTTTGCAGGGCATGAGCTGTGAGAAATGGGGAAAGGAAGTGTTCACAGGGCATGAACTGTAAGAAATGGAGAAAGGAAGTGTTCACAGGGCATGAGCTGTGAGAAATGGAGAAAGGAAGGTTTCACGGTGCATGAGCTGTGAGAAATGGGGAAAGGAGGGGTTCACAGTGCATGAGCTGTGAGAAATGGGTAAAGGAAGGGTTCACAGTGCATGAGCTGTGAGAAATGTGGAAAGGAAGGGTTCACAATGTATGAGCTGTGAAAAATGGGGAAAGGAAGGGTTCACAGGGCATGAGCTGTGAGAAATGGGGAAAGGAAGTGTTCACAGGGCATGAGCTGTGAGAAATGGGGAAAGGAAGGGTTCACAGGGCATGAGCTGTGAAAAATTGGGAAAGGAAGGGTTCACAGGGCATGAGCTGTGAGAAATGGAGAAAGGAAGGTTTCACGGTGCATGAGCTGTGAGAAATGGGGAAAGGAGGGGTTCACAGTGCATGAGCTGTGAGAAATGGGTAAAGGAAGGGTTCACGGTGCATGAGCTGTGAGAAATGTGGAAAGGAAGGGTTCACAAGGCATGAGCTGTAAGAAATGGAGAAAGGAAGTGTTCACGGTGCATGAGCTGTGAGAAATGGGGAAGGAAGGGTTCACAAGGCATGAGCTGTGAGAAATGGAGAAAGGAAGGGTTCACGGTGCATGAGCTGTGAGAAATGAGGAAAGGAAGGGTTCACAGTGCATGAGCTGTGTGAAATGGGGAAAGGAAGGGTTCACGGTGCATGAGCTGTGAGAAATGGGGAAAGAAAGGGTTCATAGGGCATGAGCTGTGAGAAATGGGGAAAGGAAGGGTTCACAGGGCATGAGCTGTGAGAAATTGAGAAAGGAAGGGTTCACAGGGCATAAGCTGTGAGAAATGGGGAAAGGAAGGGTTCATAAGGCATGAGCTGTGAGAAATGGGGAAAGGAAGTGCTCACGGGGCATGAGCTGTGAGAAATGGAGAAAGGAAGGGTTCACGGTGCATGAGCTGTGAGAAATGGGGAAAGGAAGGGTTCATAGGGCATGAGCTGTGAGAAATGGGGAAAGGAAGGGTTCACAGGGCATGAGCTGTGAGAAATGGGGAAAGGAAGGGTTCACAGGGCATGAGCTGTGAGAAAAGGGGAAAGGAATGGTTCATGGTGCATGAGCTGTGAGAAATGGGGAAAGGAAGGATTCATAGGGCATGAGCTTATGAGAAATGGGAAAAGGAAGGGTTCACAGGGCATGAGCTGTGAGATATGGGGACATTAAGGGTTCACAATGCATGAGCTGTGAGAAATGGGGAAAGGAAGGGTTTGCAGGGCATGTGCTGTGAGAAATGGGGAAAGGAAGGGTTCACAATGTATGAGCTGTAAGAAATGGGGAAAGGAAGGGTTCACAGGGCATGAGCTGTGAGAAATGGGGAAAGGAAGGGTTCACAGGGCAAGAGGTGTGCGAAATGAGGAATGGAAGGGTTCACAGGGCATGAGCTGTATGAAATGGTGAAAGGAAGTGTTCACAGGGCATGAGCTGTGAGAATTGTAGAAGGAAGGGTTCACAGGGCGTGAGCTATGAAAAATGGGGAAAGGAAGGGTTCACAGGGCATGAGCTGTGAGAAATGGGGAAGGAAGGGTTCACAGGGCATGAGCTGTGAGAAATGGGGAAGGAAGGGTTCAGGGCATGAGCTTATGAGAAATGGGGAAAGGAAGGGTTCATAGGGCATGAGCTTATGAGAAATGGGGAAATGAAGGGTTCACAGGGTATGAGCTGTGAGATATGGGGAAATTAATGGTTCACAATGCATGAGCTGTGAGAAATGGGGAAAGGAAGGGTTTGCAGGGCATGAGCTGTGAGAAATGGGGAAAGGAAGTGTTCACAGGGCATGAGCTGTGAGGAATGGGGAAAGGAAGTGTTCATAGGGCATGAGCTGTGAGAAATGGGGAAAGGAAGGGTTCACAGGGCATGAGCTGTGAGAAATGGGAAAGGAAGGGTTCAAGGCATGAGCTTATGAGAAATGGGGAAAGGAAGGGTTCATAGGGCATGAGCTTATGAGAAATGGGGAAAGGAAGGGTTCACAGGGCATGAGCTGTGAGATATGGTGAAATTAAGGGTTCACAATGCATGAGCTGTGAGAAATGGGGAAAGGAAGGGTTTGCAGGACATGAGCTGTGAGAAATGGGGAAAGGAAGTGTTCACAGGGCATGAGCTGTGAGAAATGGGGAAAGGAAGTGTTCACAGGGCATGAGCTGTGAGAAATGGGGAAAGGAAGTGTTCACAAGGCATGAGCTGTGAGAAATGGGGAAAGGAAGGGTTTGCAGGGCATGAGCTGTGAGAAATGGGGAAAGGAAGGGCTCACAGTGTATGAGCTGTGAGAAATGGGGAAAGGAAGGGTTCACAGGGTATGAGCTATGAGAAATGGGGAAAGGAAGGGTTCACAGGGCAAGAGGTGTGCAGAATGAGGAATGGAAGGGTTCACAGGGCATGAGCTGTATGAAATGGGGAAAGGAAGTTTTCCCAGGGCATGAGCTGTGAGAATTGGAGAAGGAAGGGTTCACATGGCGTGAGCTGTGAAAAATGGGGAAGGAAGGGTTCACAGGGCATGAGCTGTGAGAAATGGTGAAAGGAAGTGTTCACAGGGCATGAGCTGTGAGAAATGGGGAAAGGAAGGGTTCATGGGGCATGAGCTGTGACAGCCTCAGGGGTAATGGAATGGCACATACAAAAGTCAAAAGAGCACAAATCTTATATTGAAGCTGTCTTTTTCAACACACGGGGATGATTAACTGACCCATATACTCAAAAAATGACATTGAGAATGAATGTTCTTTGGAGACATTTAAGTTAAAAAGAATACTATTCCATCTTATTTTCTTTTTTTTCCTTTTGGGCATGCCTACAAGTATTTTTTCCTTGTTTAGGTCATTGTAGTCAAGATTATCATTCTCTGTAGTACCTTTTAACTCAGATACCCATTTACAACATCAGAAATAGTTTAATGGCAGTAATCTTATTACTGATCTATTCTCTGCTGCAAAGCATGCAATGGAAATGGCAAATGCAGCTACAAGATGCAAAAGTTAGCAATGTGTGTAACTTTAGTAATATAGATTATTATCTCATCTCCCTAAATCAATCATCCTTTGAACTGCATTAACATAGAGAAATAATGCCTGCCTCTGGGTTTCTGCAGACTTTCAAACATAAAGTATTTACAGCACCAGGGAGGCATTTACCACTCCTTATAGGAGAACATCCAAGAGTGCAAATACAGTTCAGCACACCTTGATTTGGATGATTTTAGGGCTATAAACATTCTGTGCTTTTATTTCAAAGGTTTTTCATTCTTACCTTAATTTACATTGTATTGTTCATAAAAAAAGAAAATATGCATCAGTACTTAAAAACTGTTTACATGCTCTATTCACCATGTCACCTGAGTATGCAACTATATAATAAAATGGATAATGCAGATTTGTGATGTTTGCTTTACCATTATGCCTAGATGTAAGTACAAATATTTGTGATTTTAAAATATACAGTTTGGTACAACATGCTCCTGACTTTATTCACTTATTCATTGCTCTTTGTCGACCAAGAATTTCTCATTGTGCTTATAGCGCTTTTTCAGAAAACACCAGTATTTAGCAGAAAACTTTGCTAATACAATAAGGAAACTCTTCTGTTTAGCCTTACATTCCTCAAGAAATTATGAAGAAAGCTTTCTACAATCTGCTGCTGTATGAAATGGAGTAGTTTAGAAAAACACTAATCACTCAGAGGGGAGAAAAAAACATGGAACACAATTATAAATGTCACAAGAGATCATAAGAAAGAGTATAAAATGAATGTCATATGCAATTGTCTTTGTATCAAAAAGGGAAGTATGCAGAAGCAGGCACTGCAATCACACAAGAAGGCAAAGGTTGATGATAGAATACTTTGTATGTGAATGGTGAAAAAAATACAGAACAGACCTGACAGTGTCATGTCAGACAAAAGAGATATAATAACATGGCCAACCAGAGCAGTAATCTGGAATGCAAGACAGATTTGTGGTAACTGTGATGCAGGACTTTGTAAACAATAATAGGATGTTTTGTTTTATGCTGATTGTAAGAATTCTTAAACAACCTGAATACAAGACATTTTGAAACCAGCATGTAAGAAGCTACAGTCAAAAGAACAAATGCTACAGTGAAAATGACAGTGAAATACTGTCAGGATAACATACTCTAGTAGCCATGATGTTGTGTCTTTCGGCTTTTTCCGGTTAGGGGTCGCCACAGTGGAACTCCGATCCGCTAATGATTGGCAGTAGATTTTTACGTGCCGATTTGCCGGCCCTGACGCACAACCTTCAACGAAGGTACGCCCATTCATGCATGTCTCCACACAGAAGATGCTCTAGCTGAGAATCGAACAGGGCAACGTCTTAATGTGAGGCGACAACACTACCGCAGCACCACTACCACCGCACTCTAGTAGCCATGATACCCTTTCAAAAAACATTATGGTTGAATTATCATATAATTATAATACTGTGCCACAGTAGAACTATTTGTTTGTTGTATGTTTCTGAAAAAAGAACATTTAGTTTGAGCTTTATGTCTTGAAATTGTTGGCATAAAAATTTTAGACTACTCTTTTCTTTGAAAAGGGATGTATTGTTAATTTAAGACTCAGTAATCCCAGACAATGTTTTATACACCTGTCATAAGCTTAACATATCTGAAGCATTATAATGTCTAAGACATTTTTGCAAACATGCCCTGATGTTTTGCACTCTATACAACTTAAGGAAATATATTTTGTAATAATGATACAGTGAGGAAAAACTGGGGCTGGCTGCATAATTTAAACTATGGCCCATACTTCTCAGAGTCAGGTAGAAACCATGGTGCTAGATGACACAGGCGAGGATGAAGTGGAGTGAGAAGATATCTACTCACATGTCTCCAGGAGGAAATGAAGTAAGGAAGTGATACTTACATCTCCCAATGGTGTAGTAGACAGAGAAAGTGATACCTGCTCATATTTTCCTAGGAAGAAGTAGAGTGAGGAAGTAATAACTGCTGATGTCTATCCAGGAGGAAGTAGAGGGGGAAATGATACTAGTTTACAACTCCCAAGAAGGAAGTGACACATCCTCATATCTCACAAGGAGGAAGTAAAATGAGGAAGTAATAACTGCTCACATCTACCAAGATCAAGAGCTCTGAGTTTACAACTGCTATTTGACTGCACTGATTTTTGTATTTTTTACATTTTAAGGTTTGGATATTTCCATTACTTTTTGATTTTGTCATCATTATATTACAGTGTTTTCTTTGAAATATGGTTATACTGCAAACGTTTCTTTTTAAGTCTTGAACGTTGTTGGCTAGGGTCAGTTAGCAAACATTCCTTTTGAAATAATTGATTGTTTCACAATTATATCTAGATAATTAGTGGGAGGAGATAAAAAAACAGTTTTCTTATTTAAGGTATTCACCTACATTCCTCTTCAACTACAAGAGCTCTGATTTTAAAACTGCAGTTTCACTGCACTGATTTTTTTCCACCCACTTTCCCAGCTCCATTTGTGATTTTAAACTTGGTTCCATTTTAAATGCCATCCCCTACTGTATAGTAGAATTTGCAAGCCTCTCCAAGTGCTATTTCTACCAGACACTAATAGCCCAAACTGATAAGGCACTCCCATTAGACTCTTAAAACTCAAGTTACCCTCTGTTTCATATAAACTCATTTCAACCAGTCACACACTGCAATATTCAGCGTTAATCTGAATTGCGCAGTGCTCTTTCCTGCTTCTCCTTGTTTTATCCGAAGGTCAATTGTTTGCATTTTTAACTTTGTTTGGGACCTTAGTATGTAGTATCCCTCACACTAGTGGAAGAATAGCGAGTTGTATGGTCTAGCCTCATTTATTTCATTTCTATTGCTTGTTACTGTTTGTATTTTACTTGGTATGGGGGTCTTAATCTTGTAGTTTAACTCACAATAGTGAGGGAAATGTGAATTGCTGCAGGATCTGAACCTTGTATATACACATATACTGCACGTTTACTGTTTATTGATAACTGATTGAATTCCTCTCTAACTCATCCTCCACAACCTTTGCTGAGCTGTGAAGCAGTGATTTGCAGTGCCTTGTATAAAAGCAAGCACCTAGAGTTGTAATTGTCCATATAAACCTTCCTCTGCTACTTCCTCAAGTATCAAGCTAGTTGCCCGCTGAGAAGCATTACCCCCAAGACTGTTGTTTTAGATCAATCCTAGACCTCACTTGCCAGCCTAACAAATCTAAACCCTAATTGCACCACCTCTCATAGATTACAAAAAAGAAGAGCCATAGCCATGAATGTGCACTTTCCTCCTGTCTGTGTAGCCAGCTTGGTGGAAATGGGATCTTGGGACAATGTAGCAATTGTCTCATGTTTATTAGCAACCACCTTATTCTTAAGCAGATTGACTCTGTATGTGAGAGATGTAATTACACTATCTCTTTGGAGGCAAAGCTTTCACATGCAGACACTGATGTCTCCAAACAGGTTGCCAGTAACACTCACACTACACCTACTATGGATCAAACACATAAACTCACATATGCTGAAGCTCTTAAATACAATCTACCCAAACCTCAAAGTCTTCCCATATGCTGCTTTTAGCAATGTCTGAAGCACTCTACAATGACAACACTTCCCAGGGCACATACAGCCACATCTCACAATGTCTCAACATCTAACCCTGTAATGCAAACTGTCACACAAACCAATATATTGATCATCAGAGCCTCTATTGTTGGATACACTGATGCCCCTCCCCTACCAGGCTGAGTAAGGAGACAGTCACAGTCAGATGCCCATCAGAGACAAGGATCCACCAGATCACACATGCAGTCAGGACATTGAACCACAAGTACTAGTGTAACTCTGTCATAGTCCATGCGGGTGTTAATGACTTGAGACATACCTCCTTGGACTATATGAAGACAGACATGACAGAGCTTTCAGATTAAGTGCCCCAGGCAGTTATGAGCCTAGCACTGAGCAGCATTCTAACTTCTCCAAGGATTATACCACAATATAAACAGAAGATGACTGACTTTAACAATTGGCTTAGTTACTGGTGTAATTCTGATTGGGTCCAGTATTTATCAGCTTAGGAGAACATGATCAACAGACTATGCTGCTTTGCCAGGGATGGTCTGCACCTGTCCTGGCTAGACTTTTGAATGCTGGCCAAAACATTATCCATCCCTATAGTGCCTTTTTATGCAATGCCAATCTGATTAAACTTCCATCATAGTAAATTCTATGCAAGATAATCTAAAGATGTTACTGCTCATTGCTAGGAGTTGCAACAAGAGCTCCACTTCCTGGAAGCATGACTCACCCTGAAGAGTGTTGACATCAGTGCAGTTACTAAGACATTCTTTAAAGCTGCTGAGGGAAACCCAGCAGTACAAGGCTATAATGCCTTCCACACATTTAGCCCAGCTACTGCACAAAAATGGCCAAGAGATGGAGGTGCATAAATCTACATAAATAAATAAGCACAGCTCAAGGTTGGTAAAACAATATGACATGCTTGAACTGCTCCATGTCCAGCTAAACTTAGGTAAAGACAAGTACCATGTCCTTGCTAGCTATAGGTCCCCATCTTTGACCCAGGATAATCATACCACATACTTGAATGTACTGGAGTCACTCACAATTCAGCCCAACACCATATTGCTGAGTGATTAGAACTATCCTACCATGAGCTGGGATACACAAGACATCTGCAACAGCTGTAAAGGCCACAGAAATACCTCACTAAAAGAATAACAGGCCTAAAGCAGATGCCATATGCTGACAGTCTAAAAAAACTCCAGCTATACTCTGTGGCATATCATCTACTCAGAGGCAATCTCTGCTTAACAAACAAGGCCATGTCAAACCCTGAGCTGTTGGACATGCTCCACTTAAAGAAATCCCAATCCCTTAGAGCCACACGCTCCAGGGATATAACCTTGTCATCACAATGAACAAAACATGCTGGAGGGATAGGTTCCTGACCCAGAGTCTCCCCATATTCTGGAATAGACTGCCCAAACATGTCAAGCAGAGTGCCTCATTGGCCCTCTTCAAAAGGAACCTTGATGATTGGATGGGAGATAGGAAATTCACCCTGGGGATCATGTCAGTCGCCCTGCTAGACAGGGGTCCAGAGAAGTAAATATTATGGGAAGAAATATCCAGGGGATTGTTATGGCTAGGCTTGTATAAGCCCTAGGGCCAATAGCCTAGTACCAACCTATGAACCTATGAACGTATGAACCACTAACACACAGGCGCAACAATTCCTTGATGTTGTAAATGCAAATTAGCCCGGAACAGCTAGTCTGCACAATTACTAGGGCTGCAAATATCCTGGATCTGGTACTCACAAATATGAGAGAATGTTGCACCACCTCTTGTGTAATGCCCTCACTGGTCAGATCAGATCACATGGTGGTAGCCCTTGGAAAAAAAATTAAAGGCTAACTCCCAGCAAACCCCATAATCCCCTATTAAACAAAAGCATAGCTAAATGCCAGGTCCACTAAATTCAGAGAACACAGTGGCCTATGTTGAAATGTTTACAGAAACCCTGCAAGATCATGTAAATAACTGCATAGAAACTGCAGTTTCAAACCAAAATAAACTCCAAAAAGAAGCCCCCTGTCCAAAATTAGGAAGAGCTATGCTCAAAAGACAAAAAAAACTCTCTCATCAGTCTCAACAAGCAACTCAGGGGACTAATCAAGTTCACCAAAGCCAACATTGAGGCAAAAATAGCCTCCCAGGCTAAAGATAACTGCAATGCATTTTTTCAGTTATGTACACAGCCTTAAAGGGAACACCCAACAGTGGATAAATGGAACTTCCTATACTGAACCAGGGGACATAGCAAGTTTGCTGGCTGATAAATTTAACTCCAGTTTCACCCATGTATCACCTCCAGTGTCTCCCAAGAAATATCCTCTACCATTTCTCCCTGACTAGCACTAAAGAAAAGGTCCTCATTGCACTCTCCAGAGCTAAAATCACTGCATCAGTGGGTGCTTATAATATCTCATGATGCCTCCTAAATAGTCTAAACATAGTCTATCATGCCCACTACAATCTCTATTACAGCCTCCACTAAGCTTCATCTCTAGAAAATGAAAGACTGCGACTGTCATCCCTCTACACAAAGGCAGACCATCAACATACCTAGGGAACTACAGATCCATGTTTGACCAGTTGTATATGCAAGGCCATGGGAAGAATTATTGTGGACCTGATAAACAAAGAATAGGAAATCTTCAAACACTGGACCCATCCCAGTTTGATTTCATCAAGGGCAGGTCATACCTACTAAATTTAGTAGACTTCTTTGACAAGGTCACTAGAGCCATGGATGAGTGTAAAATCTATTAAAGGCATTTCACACAATACCTCAGATGGGTATTATAGACAAACTCAAAAATGTAGTCAAAAATCCTTATGTCACCTGATGGATACCCATATGGCTCACAGATAGGACATATGGAGTTACGGTGGGGGAATCCACCTCTACCAAGAAGCCTGTTACTATTGGTGTCCCACAGAGCTCAGTACTGGGGATTCTTCTGATTGGAATATATATTTCTGAAGTCAATTGAAATGTAGTGTCCTTTGGCTGACCCAATTTGCTGATGAAAGCAAGGTGGAGACAGTCATTGAATCCACCACAGATGTAAATATCCTAAAAGAAGGTCTGACACAGACAAATAACTGGTGCCAGAACCATCGCCAAATACACAATGCAAAAAAATGCTTAATTATACCCTTTGGGATGACAACCATCCCTGAAAATTACAACATTGATAACACTCTTCTAAGAGTAGACCCAGTGGTAATGGACTTAAAAACGCAGGGTCTAGGGCAATTACCCTAGTAACCTCCTATGATCCTAAAATATTTTAAGAAAGAAGAGGAAATTATACCATCTCACGTTTCACAAGGATGACTTAGAAAGGAGGAAGTGATATCTGCTCATATCTTGCAAGCATTATGTTTGGGTGGGACATGTCACAGAGTCTGTCTGGCAGTAACAAATCACTAGTGGAGTCCATGGTCCTAGCAGGAATGATCCAAAAAGGGGAAGAATGTGGGAAAGGCTTTTAAAGAGAGCGAAGGTTCCAAGTTGCACCTACTGTACATTTCCTTACCTGTATTCTTAAGCTGCATTCAGGGAGATGTTAATCTTCAATAACAAAAGTAATTTGACGTCTGCCTGTATTACAGGCACAGCATGACTTAATCTTTCCCTTGAAATAAGGAATGAGCTGAGAATGTGTCAATGAACCAGGTGTTCTGCATGTATAGTGAAGTAGGACAGACAATACCACTGAAGAAACTGTATCAGTCGGCACCTTCCTATAACGGTATCAGAAGATATAAACACTGCATTAACCTTAACATATCTTGAATATGTTATAGCTTATGGATGATGTCTTTCTGTTGCTTAGTAAGGGAAGTTGAAGAAAAATATTTGAGCTGTAATATTTTGTAGAAAGCCTCAAAATGTAGAAGCAAAGTAATAAGATATATTAATCTAAAAGGAGGAATATCTTAATACTATGCATTGAAATATACACCAGAACATATCTGATATTTCACAATGTGAGTTTTATAGCAATTAGCGTAAGCAGAACACATTTTACACTGTTTACACAAATATGGTTACTAGCAATGCTAAAATGTACAGCAGTAGGAGATGCCATGTGAAATATGCCTCAATCCCACTTTGATGCTGTAGAAATGTCAGCAGCAAGACAGAAACATACCTTCTTTGTTATTAAGCTTTTATTGCAGCTCAGTTTCACCAGAAATTATTGCCTCTGTGAAGATGTATCTATGTTAACAGTTTACTAAATTGTAATTTGCTTGTATGATAGCAGTAGTTATGTTTATATTGTATAGTGAAGAGTATATTAAAGTAGTCTAAAGCCTTAGAGAGCAAATGAAAAACTGTACACTGCACCTCTTAATGCCATAACGGTACATTTAAACATATTTCAGGTAGTATGTGTGCGTGTATGTGTGGGGGGGTCTATATTAGATCATCAGAATGGCTGAATGTCAAATGATCTAATATCGAACCCAATATCTCGAATGCTGAAAACAGCGAAGCTTCACAAAACCGAATTCTTTCCTAGGGAAAGAATTTGGTTGGCCGTTGTTGTTTTCAGCGATGTGATGGAAAGTTACGGGTTGGGTTAAGGTAAGTGCATGACTGTGTAGACATTCTGGTTAGGGCACAGGTTGGGTGAGTTAGGGTTAGAGTGCGGGTCAGGTAAGTGTGCGATTGTGACAGACGTTAGGGTTGGGCAGGTTAAGTGAGTTAGGGTTAGGGTGCGGGTGAGGTGAGTGTGCGATAGTGACAGAATTTGGGGTTAGGGGTGGGTTAAGTGAGTTACGGTTAGGGCACAGATGAGGTGAGTGTGCGATAGTGAGAATTTGGGGTTAGGGGTGGGTTAAGTGAGTTAGGGTTAGGGCGCGGGTGAGGTGAGTCTACGATAGTGACAGACCTTAGGATTAGGGTCTGGGTTAAGGAAAGTAGACGGATAGTAGTGTATGTGCAGTGTAGTGTAGGGTTAGATGTAACTTTTAAGTGTATGTGTGTGGATTGTTGCTTTTTCATGTGCTTGTGGTGTGTGTGTGCGTTTCTTGGAACAGGAAATTTTTTTCCCTGGGAAAAAAATTTGCTGTTTTGAGGTTTCGATATTGTTAGGGTTCGGGTTTTGCAGTTCAACATTACAGCATTCGATAATGAGCCGTTTTGATGATCTAATATAGACCTGTGTGTGTGTGTGTGTGTGTGTGTGTGTGTGTGTGTGTGTGTGTGTGTGTGTATATATGTGTGTGTGTGTGTGTGTGTGTGTGTGTGTGTGTGTGTGTGTGTGTGTGTGTGTGTGTGTGCGCGTGTGCAGTGCATGCATGCAGGTGTGTTTGTGTGTGTGGGTGTATGTGTGCGCACAGGTGTATGTGTGTGTGTGTGTGTGTGTGTGTGTGTGTAGGTAAGTATGTGTGTGTGTGTGTGTGTGTGTGTGTGTGTGTGTGTGTGTGTGTGTGTGTGTGTGTGTGTGTGTGTGTGTGTGTGTGTGTGTGTGTGTGTGTGTGTATGGGTGTTTGTATGTGTGTGTACACAGGTGTGTGTGTACACAAGTGTGTGTGTGTGTGTGTGTGTGTGTGTGTGTGTGTGTGTGTGTGTAGAAGTCAAACTCAAATGAGTAATCATAAAAAAGGAACATATACTCACCTGACTGCTTTAAACCTAATTCAAACCTTAGAAATACCTCACACAGAAAGCTCAACACTGTTAAAGTTTGTAAGATTGTCAGTGTCTCACCTGTAACAAATGATTAATGACGATATTAATGTTTAACACTGTAACAAATGATTACTGGTTATCCCCATGACTAACATGCTAACAAATGTTTACTAACTGTATTTATGTTTAGCACTGTAACAAATGATTATTGACTGTGCCTATGCTTAGCACTGTACAAATGATTACTGATTAACCCCATGATTAACATGCTAACAAATGTTTACTAACTATACTTATGTCTAACACTATACAAATTAGTGATTATATCTGTGTTTAACATTTTATTTTTTTGAACATCAAAAACCTTATTCTTGCACAGCTGCCAAACAAAAGATGCAGATATTATAACTTAACACCTGCACAATACTTTAAGAACATGCAATGTTCATTAAATGAACACATTCAATAGATAAAAAGTGTAAAAGAACAACAATCAAAGTTCACACATCCAGAAAAGTTAAAATGTTGACCACCAGGTGTTAACTATCATCTGAGATTCTTTCGGATACATGTACCCACCTCCACATTTATATTCATATTGGTCATTTTCCATGTTTTGAACAGGATTCCCAAAATAATTGTAACATTCCTAACAAAGTAATAAGCTTTTCTATTATGCCTCATATATGGTGAATCTATTCCCAAAAGCTAAAAACAGGGCTTGTCTATATATGGAGTGGCAACCATGACAGCAGAAGCTGTAGCATGATAGGCCTTGTCGCAAAGTGTTTTGGCAAATTCACAACGACACCATATGGAAATAATCTGCTCCCAATTCCCCACATCTCCTACAACCATCTGTGGTATTTTGTCCTCTGTTTGCCAACCTAACTTGTAAGTATTCCATGTTCCTACAACTTTGAACAGTGTAAAGTTGTAATTCACTGAAAAGACTGGATGAGACTAGCTCAGTAATGTCATCAACTAGTCTTCCTCCATACGCTCTTTTGTGATACAATGTCTTAGCACTCAACGTCTTAGCACAAAAACTTCTAAACAAAGCCAAAACTAATGGGGAGACAAAGCCCCAAAATAGTGAAAATTTTTAAATATTGCTGTTATCAATTTATAAAGTTGCTAGAATAAAAGACCTTGTGATATCATACATTTTTTGAAGCATTTGAAGTCTTAAACTCAAATTCCTGTCATTATTTAGTGAACTTAGTCCTCACTGATTTTCCAAAAAAATCCAGAAAATCACAAATTTTATCAGGTATAGACCAAAAATATGAGGCAAAAATCTAGACATTCTGCGAAAACCTGGACAGTTGAGAGGTATGGCCAATGCTTCCATTTCTCCTTTAGGTCTAAAAAGAATAGATGTGCTTCACAGCAACAATAGAAATAAAATGATGACATTTTTGGTTGAAGAAGCTTAGAAGTACCAAGTAATGAAATCTTGAAGTTGGGAGCACCTATATTCCATTTGTCTTTTTGAGTTTTATGCTGCAGTTGAGCAAAGCAAGATTTTAATCACAAACATTGCCACCATTTTATATCCTGCCCACCCATCAGTTCTACACACCCTTTATCCCATAAGTCTATTCCAAAGGTGATATCCAAAGAATCCCAAAAACTTATTTACCATCTAAACAAACTTTATCATTACATCACATACGTTCTAACAAATTGCATTTACCACAAGATGTGCATTGTCCTTCCATGCCAACCAAGACTCCATTCTCCAGGATTACAAATGCTGTTTTCATCCCATGAAACTAATGCTTCCTTATATAAAATGTGGACCTCCAGTTGTGGCCAAAACTAAAGGAGCCTTCAACTTTAGCCTTAATATATAAGTGCAGATCAGGCAAACCTAGTCCTCATCTATTTATTGAGGCAATAACTTTTTTCTTCCTATTCTAGGCTTATTGATTTCCCAAAGGGACTGCATAATTAACTTTTGCAGTTTATCAACTTTACAGCTCTGATTCTCTGATAAAAAAGACAAATTCAGTTTAAGCCATGATCATATTTAATATTTGATGAAGTCATCTCATCCATATCTGTTAATGTCCAGTAAATAAAACATGACACACCTTATGTTCACCCCCAAATATCTGACTTCTGGAGCCAATTAAAAACATAACCTGAAGTCTCTCTCTCTCTCTCTCTCCCAATATTCACTTGCAGTCACATTAGGAAGAATAATCACCAACTTTTGGTTGTTTAAAATCAACTTGAAGGCCTGTGAAAACTTGCTAATGGTGTGAACAATACAGAGAAGGGCTTTCCTTCTGTTTTTCAACCATAACACACCATTGTCTTTGAACCAGAATGGCAAAACATATCTATTAAAGCATGTCTCAAGAGCAAAATGTTGATACTTCTCAAGTAATGGTACTAGCAAAATATCAGTGCTAAGTGTAAACAACATTGGTGACAGGAGGCAACCCTACATAGTGACTTGTGGCAGAATAAATTCTGGAGACCTACATCTGCTGAGCATAATACTAGCCATAGGACTTTTTTATAGAGCTTGTACCATCTGAATACATTTCTGGGGTATACCATGCATTCTTAAACTTTCCCATAAAAATGGCCATTCTATCAAGTCAAAGAGATTTTTTAAATCCAGCAGCAATGCTATATATGCTTCCTTAGAATGCTAAGATGACTCTTGTAAATGAAACCATAGTTTAACCACCCCCAGGCCTCCCATTCTACCTTAGATAAAACCCCTGTTACCATTTCCATACCAAGTATGGCAACACCTCTTCTAGCCTAATAGCTAAAATCTTAGCAATGATCTTACTATCAAATGAGAGCAAAGAAATGGGTCTGTAAGACATGGATCTGTAAGATCCTTACCTGGTTTGGAAAGCAAAATTAGATTAGCCAAAGGGGGTATTTATGTCTTATCAATAGCTTCACAGATTTTTTTTTTGTATAGGACTTAATAACCCTTTGCAATGTTTGTAGAACTCAACTGGTATCCATCTGGACCTGCAGCCATACCTGACTTTATACTGTCTATGGCACTAAAAATGTCACGCATCAATAGGGGAGCACTCACCTTGTGCTTGTCTTCATCCGTAACTTGCATTATTGAGAAGTTATATAATTCTCACAATGGCTTGACATATATAATATACTATATTTACTGTACACACAGGTATTAATATCCTTAAGCTTATGAATTAACTGTCCTTCTTCTGGTCTAAGAGATGCTATAGACATTTCTATCCTCCTTCCTACTAATATGTATGCAATCAACTTTTGTGTTCTTATACCTTTAGCCCATATGTACTGTCTCACATTTCCTACTTGTCACATAGCCAATCATATTCTAATGCCTTGTATTCTAATCTAATCTGTTTAATATTATCCCATAAACTTTGGTTATTGCATTTTGACCTTTTGTTCTTTTCTTTTGCAGCTTGATTCTACCAACATAAATACATTTTCATTGATTTTCTAAACAGTCCCCATTTCTCTATCCAAAGTCCCTCCTCTTTACTCCAACCCACCCAAAATTGCTCCAGCAAATACTGTACAGCTCTGAACTTGTCCTGTTACTTAAACAGTAATAGATCCATCCTCCATAAACCACTGTACTGTAGTGCTCTCATCCCTATAAGGTCTAGAGATACTTTATTGTGATGCTAGAGTATACCGTTACTATGTCTGCTGAAGCAATAATGCCTAAACTCCTGTGGATAACTAACCATAAATCTATCCTGCTGGCTACATGTCCATCTGGTCCTATACATGTGAAGTCTTCCTCCTCAGGATGTAAAGCTCTCCAAATGTCCACCAGGCCTAGGTGAACCAAGTGAGAATGTAAACAGCTTGCAACATTAGGGATACCATTTCTCCTTTTGGGTAATCTACCCCATATTGAATCCAAATTACAACTGAATCTCAGTAAAACCATGATATCGGGACCTATCATATTTTCACTGGTAGTAAAGAATTTCTTCAGGCTCCCAGTAGAGTCCACATTGGGTCCGTAAAAGTTCCCAACAAGGACTTTCCTATCCAGAAGTCTTAATAACAAAATCAATCATCTTCCAATATTACCTTTCTTCTCTGCCATAAAGTGATGCTCCCATTGCTTATGAATAAGAGCAACTACCCCTCTCTTGCTGATTTGGTTGAGCTAGTTTTCCCCCACCCCTTCCATGACCTTAATAAACAACCTATATTGTTTCCTTTTAATATAGTTTCTTGCAATTAGACATTTTTTGGCCTGCATTCTAGTAATTTTATCTATAACTGCTTTCCTTTTGAAACATCTCTGTTGTCCTTGCACATTCTATGAAAGAACTGTAATGAAAATGCTTTAGTTCCATCAATCTTATTAGTCTCTTCTTTAACCTTGTCCAAACAACATGTGGTTTCCAGGGAAAAGATTACTGCAAAAAATACATCTTACAGGAAGAAAATCAGGAAACAAAAAAAAGAAAAAAAATTCTAAGCTGTAAACAGCCATAAGAAGTACAAGAAGATAAAGCAAACACTGAGTCACAACTGAAAAGCATCATCGTGTATTGAATCTCTAACTTACATAACTATTATCATCCTAGGACAGAGACGGGTGATGATTAACAGTCAATAGAGACCCCCAATCCATGCATATTACCCATGAGAATAAAACAGGAAAATACATTGCAGATATTTGTTATCCTTTAGCCATGCCAATTAAAAGTACCTAAACAAAAGAGGACACACGGTTCTTAAACAGCATATAAAAACATCAGTAAGTGCTATAAAGATTTTGTATTCACCGTCCTCTTGCCAGGTAGTCCAGTTGAAGAGTGCACCCATCATTTGTGTATTACAATCAAGAAACCTAGAACAATTTAACTCTATGCTTATCTAATCCCAACAGTGTCACGGAGGGGCCCTATGCCACACCAGTCTTCCTGTCTTCCTTCTGGTCTCCACGTTGAGATACCATCTCAGCGTGGTCCTGCTCTATTTGGGAGATATATAGTGGACATAGGTCTGGAGTATCAATGTCCACTGCTAGAGATCATGCCTGTGCATTGGATCCTGAGTCCTCAAGCCCTTCAAATCTCTTCTGTAGTGAGATCTGATAGGAAGAACCACCTTTAAAGTGAGCATCCTTCTATACTTCCAGCTGAAATCTAACTTGCTTCCCTCAACCACAATTCCCTTTCTTGGTTTGTGGTTGAGTTGCTGGGCAACAAGGCATAGGTGCCTCCCTTTTACATACATCTGACATCAGTGCATCATTGTGCATAACATTTCTTTGTAGATGACCCATAGTTTAACTTGTGCCACCCCCTATCCATTTTGAAATATGTTCCTCCACTTCCACTGGTTACTGGAAAATATATTTTTAACTGTTGTACTGAGTCCATAAGATTGCAGGCAAATGCAGCTGCACAGGCAAACCCAATTCCCTGCATCTTCTTATACCAGAACAAAAGCTTTCCTCTTAAAATATGAAGCTGCACCATAATCTGGTGTAACGCACACTTTAGTCCCAGCAATTGCCAGAAATTCTCCTGACTCCCATGCTTTACACAAAATTGTCTATTATTAAAATCTAACAGCTTAATAATAAACTGCCTGGGGAGATTAGGATTTTGTCTTCTAGATATAATTCAACAAACTTTATTTATTTTATTTATTTATTTACTGACATTTGTTAACTGGGTTAGACCAGCTGAGCCAGGGGCCTATTTTCAGTGGAGACCCGAGGAAAAAACACCAGAAAAGTAATCATTACAAAATTTACAAAGATATAATCAACAAAAAAACATAAGTCTACTAGCAAGTAATAGCATGACATAACATAAGTCTATTAACAGGTAACAAATCTATAACTATTAAATATTAAAAAAGGCAGAGTATGCAATTCAGTTTAATATCATAAATGAGGCCATTCCAATGTACAAAGAGTCAATAGTAATACAAGAACCTATTATTATTATTATTATTAGTTTGGTGCACTTAAAAATAAGAAAAAGGGGGAAAGGATGGTTGGGAGGGTGGCCTATTGGTTACGGTGTTTGCCTTACAAACACAAGGTGCAGGGTTTGAATCTCACAAGAGATAATTGGCTAGGCTTACAATGGCTTGCAAGGGCAGTTAGCCTAGTACTAACCTATGAACCTAAGTAACAAAAGGTGCAGGGTATATGAGGAAAAAGAAATTATGTACATAAGAAGGGAGAATAAGTCAAGTAAGGAGTTGACAAACGCAGGACCACATCTTTTTGTAGATAAAATTTAAGTTCTTGTTTGAACAGGTATTTTTGAGCAGTGCAGCTTATATTGACAGGGAGTAAGTTCCAAGCATGGAACTTATGATGCTGTCAGTTAAGATGTTTTCAGCGAACACATCTTTCGATATGGTAATATAGACCCCAAGCATGGGCTATGAAATATTTATAAAGGGATTTTCCAATGTTTTTATTGGGTTTGTATATGTCTAGAAGGTGTTTGCTGGTAGTATGGAGGTGGCATTGGGGGTTATAGTAGGGCAGTAGATTAGAGATGGAGGGGCAGAAAGAGGGATCATTCAGGATAGAGTGTGCAATATGTAGTTGACAAAGAAGTATTTTTTAGGGAATTCAGGCCACTGGAGTGTCTTAAGGATGAGGCAGTGATGGGATTTGTATGGAAGATGGGAGGCAAATCTGGCTATTTTGTTATATGTTTGCTCTAATTTGGAGAAAAGAGATGTTTGGGCATTAGTAAGTATGGAGGCAGCATAAAGAAGACAGGGTAGAAGGAGTGACTAGGGAGGGTTTGGAGGAGGGTATAAGAAATTTTTGGTTGACATAGAGAAGACCAAGTTTCTGGTGGGTTGTTTTTATACATTGCTGGATATGTATATCAAATTTCAATTCATCATCAATGATTAATCCAAGTAGTTTAGTATGGGGTTTAGGTTTGATAGTGGTGTTGCTGAGGGAGGTGATAGAGAAGGAGGGTTTGTGCAGATCAAGTGTTTTAGGAAGGAAGAGAAGGGGTTTATTTATTTTTTTGGATTTAGTATGAGTTGATTATCATAAAGCCAGGTTTCAACAGAGGAGAAGGTGTGTTAAGTGAGAGCTACAAGTTCAGGAATGCTGTGGGCAGAGGTGATGAGACTGGAATCATCAGCATATTGTAGAAATGTTGAGAGGTTAGTAGCAGAGTGAAGTTTGTTAGTGAAACTATTAAACAGGAGGGGGGCAAGGATAGATCCTTGAGGGGCACCAGTGTTTACTGGGAGGAAAGGGGAGAGGATAGTTTGCCAGCGAATGTACTGCTGGCTGCAGAAAGGTAGCTAGAAAACCAGTTAACAGAGGAGGTAGAGAGATGAAGATCAGAGAGTTTACTTAGAAGTTTGGAATGGGAGACAGTATCAAAGATCTTAGACAAATCAAGGAACAAACAGGAGAGAAGCAAGTTACCAAGTTCATAGACGAGGGGAAAGGTGATTCACACAGCCTACCTTGATCTCGCCAAGTCGTTCGACACTATTCCTCACTCGGGTATTATAGAAAAACTCACCAACCTGAACATAAATCCCTATGTCACAAGATGGGTTGCCAACTGGCTTACAGACAGAACTCACACGGTAAGAATAGCGGGCTCCAGGTCTGACTCTAAACCAGTCACAAGTGGTGTCCCGCAAGGCTTAGTTCTGGAACCCCTACTGTTCGGCATATATTTCTCAGAAGTACAGGCAAACACAGGAGGGACTATGGCTAACCAAGTTCACCGATGACTGCAAACTTGGAGCCATAATTCACTCTCCGGCTGACACGGACATCCTCCAAAAAGGACTTACTGAGACAGACACCTGGTGTCAAAGTCATGGCCTCAAGCTAAATGCCAAAAAATGCAGAGTCATCTCATTTGGGAAAAACAAAACACCCATGAATTACCACATAGGCAGCAGCCCCCTTAATACAGAAGAGGTAATAAGAGATCTGGAGACCAAGGTAGATAGTTATCTCTCCTTTGACAATCATATTGCCATAGTAGTTAGGAAATCCTTCTATGTGGCCCATCTAATACTAAGGGGTTTGTATCTAGAAATAAAGAGGTTATAGTGCCCCTCTACTCATCACTCATCAGACCCATCATAGAGTACAATGCCCCATTTGGGATGTACCTCACAAGACACTTCCAACAGCTGGAAAGACCACAAAAGTTCCTCACCAAGAGGATTACTGGCCACAAACATATGTTCTATGCAGCCCGACTGAAAAAACTCCGGCTGTACTCAGTGGCATATTGCTTACTCAGAGGTGATCTCTGCCTGACTAACAAAGCCATGTCCAACTCAGAATTGATGGACATGCTGAACCTAAAGAAATCCAAGTCACTGCGAGCCACGCGCTCTTGTGAGCTAAACCTCACCACAGTAATAAATAGAACATGCTGGAGGGATAGATTCCTGTCACAGAGACTCCCCATGCTTTGGAACAAAATTCCTAACTACATTAGGCAGAGCCCTTCACTAACACTCTTCAAGACAAGCCTTGACGAGTGGATGGGTAACAGAAAGTACACCCCGGGGATCACTTCATTGGCTCTGCTTGACAGAGGCTCAGTTAATTAATCAATGGGGTGGCGAAAGCCGACACACTCTGGCTAGGCTTATAAATGCCCTCGGGCAGATAGCCTAGTACCTACCAATGAACCTATGAACCTATGAAGTTATTGTCACAGTCTTCAGCTACTGTTTGGGTGAAAGTGGGTAGTGTAGTGGCTGTACTATGGTGGAGTCTAAAGGCATGTTAGGTGGGTGTTAGGAGGTTGTTGTCAAGAATGTGTTTCAGTAACTGAATATAAATGCACCTTTCCAGGATTGTGGATAGGGGGACAGGATAGCAATTGGTCTAAAGTTTGAAGGATCAGTAGAGATTCCACCTTTGTGGAGAGGGATTTTATAAAAGGATTTCCATATGCCTGGGACATGGGCTTCAGAAATGGAATGATTGATAAGCATAGAGACAGGGTATGCAATAGACTGTGCAGCGACTTTAAGAAAATGGGGAGGGTAGTTGGTCGGCAGAGGGGGAGTGAGGCTTAAGTTTATTTTGGAGAGACTTAATAATGGAAGTGGGAACTAGTTGGAAAGTGAAAGCATCGAGGAGGATTTTGTTATGGGGTGATGGAGGAGTTGAGTTAGAAGTACTATTTTGTGTAAGCTTTTGGATTGTTTCTATGAAATAGTTGTTAAGGAGAGTGGCAGATTCAGTAACAGTGTTGTGTGAGAAGGGGTTGGGAGTAGATGGGTTGCCAGGGTGAACCAGTTTATTGATGGTAGTCCAGAATTTCTTTGGATTTTTATGTGGACTACATTGGCTAGAGCAGAAGAAAGCTTTCTTATCTTTGTTGACTAGTTTTTGGTCATGTTTCTGAGCTCTTTGTATCTTTGAAGAAGGAGAGAGGATTTGTTTTTAAGCCAGGCTTTCCAGGCACCATCTCTTTTATGCATAATGGACCAGGTTTGTTTTGTGATCCAGCGGGCAAGTCAGATTTAATTCTGATTTTTCTAGACGGGGAAATTGTCAAGTGTGTCAATGGGAATTTTACTGAAGGATTCTACTACCTCACTGACAGGGAGGTGATACAGAAGGACAATTTACTGCTACAAAGTTTGGAGTTAAATGTATCTGGGTCAAAGTGGGTAAGGTTTTGACATACTCTGTATGTATGATTTTTGGGTGAATGTTGGGTGAATTTATGAATATAGGTAGAGGAGTGGTCATTTAAAGAGTTAGGAAGTACGCCAGGGTTGTGATAATGGTTAGGATGTGGGGTAAGGATCCAGTCAAGAACAGGTCCAGGTAAGAAGTTTTTGTTACTATGAGTAGGGGTAGATATGTGTTGGGTGAGACTGTGAGTAGGAGATGAGGTAGATAGTTTAGACCAGTCTATGTTAACATCTCAGAGTATAATGGTTTTGTAAGGGACATGTTGAATGAGCCAGGACAGAAAGTTCTCTAGGATATAAATATTATCACTGAGGGGTTATGTACATTGACACTAAGGTAAATCTTTGGTGAGAGTTGAGGTGACAGTTTACAATAAGAATTTCTGCAGGTGTAAATCTAGGAACAGCGATAGATAGTGAGGGAAAGGTTAAGTTGATTAGAGTAGAGGTTGGCAACCCACCCCACCCCTCTTGCTGGTTCTATCTGAGTGAAAGATGTTGTAGCCAGGAGGTGATTTCTGTATTAAGGATATGAGGTTTAAGCCAGGTTTCAGATAGGGAAAGGATGTGGAGAGTAGTGTTAGAAATCCAAGAGTGAACTTCTGTTATCTTATTAATCATGCTTTGAATATTAACAGAGAAGATTTTTAGTGAGTTGGGTGAGGGTGTGTTGATATGAAGGGGTAGCTGAGGGGGAGAGATTTGAGTTGAAGTTTTGTGAAAGGTAGAAGCATGTGGTCCTGGATTGGGGTGGATGTCCCTACCCAAGAGAAGGGTGTCAAAGAAATTGAAAAGATATGTGAGTAGGTTCAGCGTAATAGGATGTCTTTGTTTTAGAGTAGTGGAGAGAGATGAATTTGAAAAAATAGTAATTCTGAAGATGTCAGAGAGTGAGATGGGAGAGATAAGATGTAGATGAGAGGTAGTGTGGGTGCTGAAAGATGAGGGGAGAGTAGGTTTAGGTGATTGATAGCAGATTGGTATATGGTAAACGGTTGTGAGTGAAAGGAAAAAAAGAACGGTGGCAGAAAGATAGAGAGGCCACATACTGAGGATGAGTAAAGGATGAAAAAAGAGTGGGAAGTGCAGAGGAGGAATTTATTGTGCACCATTAGGGAGTTTTGAGAAGAATGTGAGGTTACTTAAAAGATAAGAGAATAAGATTATGGCAAGGAAGGATGTTAAGGGGAGGGGCAAATGTAGGTAGTGTGACAGAAGGGGGGAGTATGATGCGGAGGTATCAGAAGGTAGCAGGAGTTAATGGATTGGTTAGAGGAAAGTAAGGGTTATGGTATGGCTGTCATAAATGTAATGAATGTGAGGATGGATGGGAATAGGGGTAGGGTAGGGGAGTGTAGTGAGCCTGAGTGAACTAAAGGGCAAGCGGAGCGGGTAGGACCAGGTCGATTAGAGGGGTAAACAGAAAAGAAAAAAACAATTAGGCAAGCAGCAAAGGAGGTTTTAAAAAAGACAAGAGGGAAAAAAAACTTGCAGCACTTTGAAAAAAAAAGTAGTAATAAGGATGAATCACTGGTCTACAGAGTTTACAGTGGATAAGAGATGGAAAAAAAGAACAGTGTGCTAAGTGCCACTAAAAGGGAAAGAAAGGAGTTAAGCTACTAGAGTACAAAGTGGTAGGAAAAATGTTGTTGCACAGAGGGCTATGAAAAGTAGGATATAGAACAGGGTGGTGATGTACAAGCAGACATTACAGAGATGAGCAGGGCAGAACAATCGTTAAACAACAGTATGTACAAACCTACACTTTTAGGAATATACTTTGTCTTTTCAGTAAGGTATGTACATACATTCACTCTCTTTCTTGGCTTATTCTTGGTAGAAGTTCTGGACCCAGCCACTGCACTTTTAAAGTATCACAGGCAGACCCCAAGAAGACAAGCAGCTACACGAGGAAATTTTTAAAATGGATTCTGTAGCTTAATAAAGCTAGGTTAGGCTGTAATTGGACTTGTACAGGAGGTGGAGGACAGAATGGATCATGAAAAAGTGGTGTATAGCCAATAGTATGATGAAAAGGGCTGTCCCTGATTAGGCTGTAATTGGTCTTGTGGGGAAGGGGGAGGATCACAATAGACCAGAAAAGTGGTGGATAGCCAGTAGTATGATTAAAAGGGCTGGCCCTGATTTCACAGATGCGCAAGTCTACAGAAACAATCAGGAAAGGAAGTAGGCACTCTGGACTTGCTTGCTTTGCATATCTTTCTTATTGAAATAAAAAATGAAATAACCACTTTTACCAAGGAGTATGTGGGATTTAGAAAGACCAGAATTTACAAAATAAAAGGTTTAGTAGTAGTAGAAAACCAGAAGGACTTACAAATAGTTAAATAGTATATAAAGAGAGATTGCAGTTAGAAGTACAGAATGGGTGTGGTGGTTAATGTCTTGAAACAACCAGGAAAAGCTGTAGATATTTGGACTTAGTTGTTTTGCATACCTTTCTTATGAAATAAAAAATACTTGTACCAGGAGTATGTGGGATTTAGAAAGACCACAATTTATAGGAGAAAGGGTTTAGTAATACTGGAAAAACAGCAGAGCTTTCAAATAGTTAAACAGCATGCAAAGGGAGACTGCTGTTAGGAAGTACAGGATGGGGGGGGGGGAGCTAATATGTGTGGTGGAGTGCTTTAGTTAAAAAATAGAAATTAAACAAGGGCTATCAATTAATTTTGTACAGAGGATACAACATTCTTTCTTTATATTTTAAAAATAACACTGATCCTGAGGTTGCCCAGTTCTGTTAAAGAGCACTGCAGACCAATAGTTTGAACTTGGCTTGGTGGGGATCCAGTGAAAAGCAGATTAAAAGGAGGAGCTAGGAAGAAAAATAAGTAATATTAACACAATAGACACAAGTTGTTAATAAGAAAAAAAATGCAATAGGTACAAAGGTGCTAACAGAGGAGTGGAGAAAAAAATGATAATAATAACTAGGTAATCTATACACAGATATAAGCTTCAGTATGTGATGGTGTAAAATTTAAGACAAGTTTTGGCAGTTAACACGTTCAACAGATTAATGTAGTTGCAAATATAGCAAATATATCAGAGGTTGTAAATAGACGATAACATTTACAGAACTAAGCCCCTACTAATCAGCCCATACTGTACTTGTTATAAGCACAGAAGTACAACATGGACTGCTTAGATTTTAAAACCAGATGTAGGACTACTGATACAAGTTACACTAC
>NC_056747.1:1074706633-1074809133 GCF_019279795.1 Protopterus annectens | reverse complement strand
TAAATACACTCACTAAGTATGCTATTTTCTCCACTAGTACTGAATTTATCAAGTAAGCCTCTTTTTCTCAATGATAATTTATATGTTCTCCAGAAAGGACAGGTTTGTTTTATTTCTTCTATTTTCCCACTGAATTCTTCTTACAACTTTATTCCCAAGTTTTACACCTAACACAGAAATCTGATTAATTGTAAAATATATACCACCGATATCTACTACATCACCTAAACCTTTACTTTGCCTTTATTTCTATCATCTCTATACACTCATTTGTGCAAATGATTACTTCTTTTATCTAAGTTTTGTTTTTTTTTTTTTTTGCAATTATGTCATTTGGATATGTTAGCAAAACTGGAGTTCTTAACCCTTCAATTGTTATATACTCTGCCTCATTCATTTTGTAATTTATTTTGCATATTACCACAGTGATAACCAATGCAAAGTATATACAACTCATTGGACATTGATGTCTTACACCACTCTTCTTCGCTTAACCAACCATTCACAAATATTTTTATTTTATTATTACTATATGGTGACATATATAATTTCCTAATTTTCTTACTTATGTTATATTCTTTCATTATTACCCATAAGATTTCATGTCTAATTGTGTCAAATGTCTTCTTTTCTATTCATAATATCATCTATAATTCCTCCATCATTAACAATTCTTGACATCCCTTCCCCTTTATACCATATACGTTACCTTCCCTAATATTTTCCATTTTAGTTTCAAATCTCTTTTGTATTGTTTTCATAAAGATCTTATAATCATTATTATTCAATACTATTCGTCGCCAGTTTTTTAATTGTCTTCTATATTCCTTCTTCCATATGAATTTAAGTATTTCTCTGCTAAAGTCTTTATACAAAGCACCTTCATTTAACCATTCATTCAAAATATTTATTTATTTATTTTTGTCAATCCCTTAAACTTTTGTACATTTCATACCCTATTCCAACTGGTCCTGCAGCTGAAATTCCTAATACTTTTGTTCATTTAAAGAAATTTTCTTTCCCAACTCTGCATTCTCTTTTTCTGTTAACTTTTTTACTTTCCATTCTTTTCACTACCTTCTTTTTTCTTTAAATATTTCTTGTACATATTGTACTACACTGTTCATACTTTTTCCTAAGTTCTTTCTAGTTCTCCTTTTACATTTCTTATTTCCCTTATTACACTACCATCTTTCTTTACTAATCTGCTTAAGTAACTCAATATATCTTCTCTTTTTCCTTGTAAAAATATTGTTGCTTATGTAATACTTATTGTATTTTTTCTTGATTTCTTAAATACAATTCTTTTACTTTCTATCATTATGTTCTAGATCTCCCAATGCATCATTATATGTTCTCTTATATTTCTCTTTCTCTACTTTCCTCACTTCATATTGCCACTGTAAAAAAAACATTTTTTATATTTTTCTTAAATATCATCCACCACTCAGACCAATTTTTACAAAATGTTCTCATAGTAATATGATCTTTCCTTAACTGTACACTGATATCTTTCCTTCTTCATCCCATGCTTTCTCATTTATCCTTTTCATGGCTTTCGCTATTTTTATATATTTCTTGTTTTCCTTTATCTCTAGCTATATTGCAAGATGATCAGAAAATCCTGTTTCAGCTGTCTCCCTTTCTCATATAACTAAAATGTCTGATACTATAAAATAATGTATTTCAGTTCTATATACACCCATTTTGTAAGTCCATAAAATTGTGTCCAAAAGTTTTAACTTACCACATCTTATAACTTCTAACATTTTTCTTATATCACTTTCTTACTTTTTATGCTTGCTTCTTAAATCACAATTAAAGTCTCCTGTTGTTACAATATTCATATCTATCACTACATAGTCTAAAACCTGATGAAATACGAGTTGCCTTTCTTTACAATTAGTATAAGCATATAATGTTATAATTATATATACTGTTTTTTTCCACTTTAAATCTATAATAGTTATTCTTTGCATTTTTGCTAAAGTTACATCTAATATCTTTACAGTATTTCTACACAGTACAACTATTCCAGAACATCCTTTGTTTTCCAAATTCCATATTATCGTTTATCCCCATAGTTTATCTGTTTGCAATCTTTCTTCATTTGTTAAAAATATTGTGTCTTGTAATATAATTATATCTATGTGACATGTATTGCACCACACTAAAATCCCTATTCTTTTAATTATATTCCTAATAATATTCACATTTATAAAAAGCAGTCTAAAAGTTTCATTTTCCCCTTGATTCATGATTTCATAGCTAATTACTAGGTTAGTTTTCTTAACAGACCATTCTAAGCCTAACCAATTTCTTTCCCAAAGGTGAGGATCAAGCACTGTACCTTGTGTTTGTGAGTCAAACACCTTAACTAGTATATCAGACCCCAGTCTTTAGCGGCATATTCTTTTTCATTAATTTCCTTTCTTTTTTTCTTTTGTACTTATCCCTTTAAATTTCTTTTTTTCTGTCTTTCACCCCTTTACCAATAGAATTCTTTTTCTTTTCTTTTACAACTTCTCAGTTTATGTCTTCATCATTCATTTCAGAACCTTCCTTTATGTCCTCTATATTACATTTTCTTCAAGTTTTTCTTCTGTTTCTACTACTTCTAAAATTTCTTCTCTTTGTTCATTTTCTTCTATTTCTTTTTCCTTACTCTTATTTTCACTTTGCACTTCATTCATAATTGTCCAATGTTGCTACATTTATAACATCTAAATTCACATTTTTCCATCATGTCCCATTTCCTTTCAAATATAACATTTTATTTTATCACAGTTACTTCACAAATGTCCTTCCTTTTCACAAAAAAGGAAAAAAGACATGTTTGAGCTGTCCCCAGTAATTTACAACACCCCTATTCCTCTCTACATTTATCATGGTTAATATAACTACATTTTTTTCTCTATTTTTAACACAATATCACAATCCCAGCCACCAGTCCATAAACTCCTTTTGTCATAAACATTTGCAATGTCTAATACGTCTTTACATAAAGCTTTCAAGTGTCCTTTTAACGTCTTTCTTTCTATCTCTGTTTGAAATTGTACATGAATCTTCTTTTTGTTTCCCTGTTAAATGCTTTTATCACATAAAGATCCATGGGTTACGGTATTTCTTTTTTTTTTAATATCCTCCAAGAAAATTTTCCATTGAAAAAACAGTCTCAAATACAATCTCACAAAATGTCCATTGCTTTGTCTTCATCAATTTGAATCCTTTACAAGTACTTCTATTTTTCATTATCTTCTGCCTCCTTTAATGCTGCTCCACTTTTGCCTTTTTTTACTTTCTCATGTATGTTTTCTTTTCCATCTCACCACTATTCTTCAGTATTGTCTCTGCATCCTCCTTTTGTATTTTATCCGTAATGCCCCTCACCCCCCAGTAAACATTTCCTTCATTTTCTAACTCACTCTGCACAACCATTTCTTTAAGTAAATCATCCTACAATCCCCCTGACTGGAGGGCTGTAATTACACACCCATCATTTGCTGACTCATCTCCATCAAACAGGTTTCTTTAAAAATTTCCTCAATATCCTGCACACATTCTCTGGTCTTGATATTTGTTTTATCCTTCATTTCTTTCACCACTCCATCATTTCCTTCTGTCTCCAGCTGCCTGCCCATTTCTCGAGGCTGCATCTGCACCTGGAATGGAAACAAAAAGTGCTCCTCCAAAATGGGTCCTACTCACACCAATGAAGACTAGGGGAAGTCCCCCAATGCCCTCGCTGAAATTTCCTTATTAGTATAAACACTACCACAGGTCTCCCATGAAAAGATGCGACTAGATGAATGGAACTAACACAGTCAACAAAAATTAAACAAGTAAATATGTGAGTGCATTTCATTTGTTCAAATGATGTTAGTGACTTATGATATACATTTGTTCATGACTTAACATAAGTTTTGCATTTCCTGGTCTAGCTTGTCTTAATTTTGTTTCAAAGTAAAGTTAAATAAAACACACATTTGCTTAGGATGAAATATCCTTATTTTTTACTTATCAGTCTGTTGAGCGAATTTTTTTACATTTTCTATAGGTATATTTTGTTCCAGTTGACTCTGCTGAAGGGAGCAGCAGAAGTGAAACTCAATTTACTAGCATTTATTTTATATCAAGCAAAAACATATTGCAAATAAATTCATTACTTGGTTTAATGTTGCTGAAGAGGGATTATATAAAAAATTTCCAAGATTTTTAGCTAGCCAGTTTAATAATTAAAAAGATCAGGGTTGTGGATAATTCACCTTTGTTTAGTTTTTTCATTGTTGTTAATCAACATTTTTTTTCTAGAAACCTGAAGTAATACTAGATTATTGCTGAAATAGTTAAGTGTCAGCCAGTTGTGTTGATGTTTAATAGCACTCTTACTCCACACAAATGGGAAGTCAGTCAATCAAATATTTTTAAGTCCTAGCAGGAAGTCTTGTGTGTGTGTGTGTGTGTGTGTGTGTGTGTGTGTGTGTGTGTGTGTGTGTGTGTGTGTGTGTGTGTGTACTACCTGAATTAAGTATTCCTTCCTGGAATTTATATAGCATAGTGTGGTAGCTAACAGGAAACATGCAAATGCAGGCCATCCAGTATAATGTATGCAGCAAGAAATGAGTGCAAACTATATTGTCACAGGTTACTCACCTAACAGATGCAAAGAAGCTGTTTTGAATAAAAGTGGTTTCCCCTTGAATGTACTTCAGGTTAAGAATGAGCATGAAAGAATGATTTATTATACTGGCGTGTGTCATCCCATTTTTCATCCTACTTTATTGCTGACTTTAGTGTATGCACCATACCAAGATTAAGCCTATACCTTTTTTTTTTTACATTTTCATTGAATTCAATTAACATGATTTTGGATGACTATTCATATAATTGCAGTAATAAGTTAATATATTTAGGTAGAATGGTTCCAGTCAGAAAATATAAATTAAGTAGAGTTGTTGCCTAAAAGTGGGTTATACATTGCTACATAAAGTATCATGTTGTTTTTTTTGTATTTGTTGTCTAGCTTTTAGAAATATACAGAATGCATTAAATCATTATGATATCTACTAATTTATACAGAATGCAATAAATCGCTATGATCACCATTGATTTTTTCAGTTTAGAGTACATTTTCTTTTTCCAGTCTATGCAGTCTTGATCAGTGAAAGATGTGTACCAGATTTTGAATTTCAGGACATTCTTCAGCTTTGCACACTATATTGCGCACACTCTTTACTTCAGCTGGTATTAATTTCTTGAGCAAATCAAAAAAAAATGTTGTTCTGAGTGCTGAGCAGTTGTATATGCTATTTGGTAGGTTTGCAGTGAACTTAGTTGTTTTATTGCAGCACTTTTTACAATTTGTTTAAATTAATTTGTAAAAATAATGTTGCGCAGATGATGAATACGACAAGCTAGGTAGTCACTACATGCAGACAGTTGTTAATTATGAGAAATGTGAGAGATTTAGCTTAGTTCTTTGAAACATAGTAAATGTTTTGATCTGTTGTGTTTACCACATATTGTATATGAGATTTAAATTTCAGTTGTTGTCAATAATGGCTCCTAGGACTCTTGCTTGAGAAACTTGATCGATGCTATTATTATTAAAAAGTGTTTAGTTCTTTCTTATCTAATGATTCAGGTGTAAAGATAATTAGTTTCTGTTTTGTCATTTAGTAGCATTTGTAGTCCTATCTATCTTACTGCTGAATAGTTTTAGGAAAAAAATAAGTACTGTAAATTGTAGTTTATGGCTTGGAATACCAAATTCTTAAATGTAAAGAAAACTGTTGCTTAGCTTGTTAACTATTAGCCTGGTTTCAAATCAATATAAGTAAAATCCTGAATAAAAGGATGGTGAAATCTATAAAGTTGTGTTATGCCTTTAACACTGCTGTCATGGAGGTTGCCATAGAAATTTCTTCATACAGTCTGCAGATTCCCTCATTCAATGGTTAATCTAAATAGAACGTGTTGCATTGAATGTTGAATCACTGCACTGTACTTATGAATTAACATATATATATATATATATATATATATATATATATATATATATATATAGGTGTGGGTGTATGTGTATAAATATATATATATATATATATATATATATATATATATATATATATATATGTGTGTGTGTGTGTGTGTGTGTGTGTGTATATGTTCATAGGTTCATAGGTAGGTACTAGGCTATCTGCCCAAGGACATTTATAAGCCTAGCCAGAGTGTGTCAGCTTTCATCGCCCCATTGATTAATTAACTGAGCCTCTATCAAGAAGGGCCAATGAAGTGATCCTAGGGGTGTATTTTCTGTTACCCATCCACTCATCAAGGTTTCTCTTGAGGAGTGTTAGTGTACCTGGGTCCACCGCATTTGACCAATTGTACGTTTGTCTGACAAATGCAAGGGTTGATTTAATGTCGAGAGTACAGATGGCTGAATGGTGGATATGTAGATGGTATGCAATGTGAATACAGGGAAGTGGAGTTGGGAGGTGAGACCATGTTTGTGTGTGTGTGTGTGTGTGTGTGTGTGTGTGTGTGTGTGTGTGTGTGTGTGTGTGTGTGTGTGTGTGTGTGTCTTTGTGATGTAGGGTTAGGGCTGGGGATGAGCAAAGAATGGGTGATGTGTGTCTGTGTAAAAGTTTGTGTGTTTTAGTGTAAGAGGTAAGATAGGAGATAAACATAGTATTGTTTGAGTGTGTTTGTGAATGTTTGAGTGTCATAACTGACCAAACTTTGTGTGTCAGAATCTATCTTGTGTATTGGCTGTGTTATGGGAAAGTTTTAGTTATGTTAAGTCATAGGGTTGGGTTTCGGAGAAGTGGCAGTGGTGGCTTGTGCTATCAGACTGCCGGACTGCAGCCCTCCCACCTAGAAAAACCCAAAAGAAAAATCTTTAAAACTAAAAAACAAAACTGAAAAAAAAAAAGCACGAGTCCCGACTCCTCTGCGCATTCACAGAGGCATTTGAAAACCTCAGACTGCCTTTATCAGCAGTCCGGATAGAGAAAAACAGATACCCAGCAATCATTGCTGCAAGTGCACCCAGGAATCAGTGCGATGACGACCGCACAGAAGAGGAGGTCTGGACTGCTTCGGCTGCAGGCAGACCCAATGAGGAGAGAGGTGAGCTGGCAGACCCAATGAGAGATTGAGGACTGAGAGAGGTGAGCTGCTCTCGCGGGACATATTGCGCGGGTGGGTTTGGTCGCTGGATTTCTCCGTTTTGGGATTGGCTTCATTCAGGAGGTAGGTGCCTGGTCACTGGATTGCTCCATTTTGTGGACGGGTTGGTAGCTGGCTGGATTGGCTTCATTCAGGAGGTAGGTGTTTGCTGGATTGCTTCGATCGTCTGTTGAGACATACAGCAGGTAAGTGAAGTGTGTGTGTGTGTGTGTGTGTGTGTGTGTGTGTGTGTGTGTGTGTGTGTGTGTGTGTGTGTGTGTGTGTGTGTGTGTGTGCATGCAGAAATGCAGAGGTTGGCATGTAAGCAGAAATTAAGCAAAATTTAGTTCTGTGTAGATATAAATTAAGCAAGACTGCATCATGTATCCCAAAACTGTGAATACATAATTTAATTCTTCAGCAAAGACTAGACAAATATAAATAAAATGAAGTGAAAATAAATAGTTTTGAAGCTGGTAAGGCAAGGTTCCTGGATGATACATTATTTCTTGTACAAGCAAAGACTGTTAAAGGAATAAGTACTCCAATAACTCATGACTAACTGATACCAGTATAAGAACCCCTGACCATCTGCTATTGTACTGCTCACAGCAGTGCCAAGTGGAAAGTTTTCCTGATCCTAGAGAAATGCTTTCCAAGATAAGGTACTTGACAAAAGAGCTCTTAATATCAGTGATTGTGCATTGTTACAGTGCTATTCATAAAACAGAGTGTTGGGTCAGACAGAAGCCAGTCTTTTAGTACTTTCTGGTGCTACAGACTGAGATCTATAACATGGTGCTGTTCACAGACAAACAGTATAAAAAAAATGGTTTGGCAAGTTAGAGTTCAGTAGTGGAACACTTGGGTTCAGTGTATTAAGTCTGAAATAACTGTTTTATTTGAATCAGTAGAGATATCAGGATAAAACATGTCAGGCTGAGTACTCATACACTCATTGCTTTTGGACTTTCATAAGTAAATGTCCCTTCTACAGTAATCAAACTCCTCACCCGGAACACAGTTGGGGTTCCATTCCTCAACTTCAAAGAGGTGACTTTGCTTCTTTGAAATGTTTTTGTGCAAGTTTGCATTCTTTAAACATGACCAGTGAGTATATGATATGAGATTATTATCCTGCTATGTGTTCTTTAATGTAGTGCTATTCATCTTGCAAAAGACTGGTTCTGTCAGAGTGCTGTATCAAATTAATATTGTATATATTTATACCAAAGTATTATCTGTCATTTATCTTACTGTACTCACTTTTGTCTCATAGTATCAGATGTTGTTTTCATAGTTATGAAAACCCTCTTCCTATTAAGCTTAATAAATGTATCAGACTTGGAACTCTGCAGTATAATGGCACTGAAAAAGGTGTACATTGTGGGAAAAGGGCAGCATATATAATCAAACACAATGGTACACTCCAGGGAACTTTATGGACTTGAATAGCAGTTTTGTATAAAATTGCTGGACAATAGTGTGTCATTCAGTCAAAACCGATGAAAATGTGGGCAGCACTTGTTAAAAGAAAGGTAATGTGGCTAAGGACTTTGGGTATCACTTATCGCAAGAAAACATATAAACAGCTATGTTTCAAAAGTATTCCAGAAAGCATCCCCTCTAGACTGGTTCTTAAATAACCATTTGCCACTCCCCAACATACGCACCAACAAAGACCACTGCCAAGAACACGCCGACATCCACATAAAAAAGTCACACGTTTGCACTTTCACCACTCCCCAATTTTTAGGGGCGGTCTTACTGTTTCTTTTGTTTGTTTGTTTGTTTGTTTGTAGGAGTATAAATGCTTAGTTGTGTAAATAAATACATTTTATATTGGTTACTTCTACATTGTGTTTTATTTAATTATGGAAAAGTATTTTAAATCTATTTTATGTTGGAAGTTGAATATCAAGTGTTCCGGGTGTCAGGTGGTGACCTCCACTGTCCTTCTGATGTATCACTATGCTTTGCCAGGTCAGCGACTAGACATTATGAGTACCAAAGCACATTAAATGAATAAAGAATCTGGCAGTGAAAATGGAAATATAAGAAAGTGCAGTCAAAGATGAAGTAGGTGAAACCAGTAAAGCAAAGAATGTTGCACAGGAACTTTTTCTTTTTATTCTTGTGTGTGTGTGTACGTAAATGCCCCAGTTGCTATATACTGGTGGCTAGAACAAACTTATGGTGGTGTGGTAGGGAATACCTCAGGCTTGAACCCTGTACCTTATATGCAGGTGTTAAAGACCTGAATTCCCTACCCACCGCCATTTATAAAAAATAAAATTGCAGATTTTTGCCTCATATTTGATCTGATCTGTTCCTCATGATATCTGTGGTTTCTAAATGTTGCAATGTTTGATATTTGATGATGCAGTGGTAGCATTGTTGCCTCACAGCTGCAAGTTGCCAGGTTTGATTCTTGGCTGGGGTGCCTACTGTGTGGGGTCTGCATCTTCTCCCTGTGTTTGTGTGAGCTTGCTTTTGTGTCCTCCCATGTTACAAAGACATGTCTGCATTATTTCTTCCTGGGCCTCTGCTGAAAATTGTTTTTTTTCCAAGTCAGACTATCCTGATTAACAATTGTTAAATAAAATTGACAGGCATTTGAATTTCAGACTTCAGGTTTCTGAATGTTTAATTCCTTACATATTTGATGTTGCAGTGGTAGCATTGTTGCCTCACAGCTATAGGTTTTCTGGTTTGAGTCTTGGCTGGGGTGCCTTCTGTGTGGAGTCTGCATCTCGTCCTTGTGTTTGTGTGGATTTGCTCTGGTATCCTGCCATTTTACAAAAACATGTGTCTGCAGTATTTCTCCCTGGTCCTCTGCTGAAAATTGTTTATTTTTCAGTCAGAAGTAAAATTGACAGGTATTTGAATTTCAGACTTCATATTCTTCAGAAAATACATAGTAACACAACCTAAGTTTATAAGATGAATATTTGAAATTTGTCCTTATTTTTGGGACTGTATTATCCCATTATTGGCTTTGTCCTGTTCTTTTGTGCTAAGGTTGACAGCTATGGCAAGAACTGAATTCACTGAATATGTTTGAGGGCTGTATTCCCTCATTACTGGGTTTGTCTAGGTGTTTTGTGCTAAGAGGTTGACAGCTATGGTGAGAACTGAATTCACTAAATGATAGCCATTTAAGTTTCAGTCTTCTGCTCTTTCACAAAGCAGCTGATTTGGCGTAGTGGTATGTTCCTCTGACTGTTTTGCACAGGGACCTTGGCAGTAAAATGCATGGTGGTAACACAGCATTTTTCTTTCACAAAGCAGGTGATTTGGCATAGTGGTATGTTGCTCTGACTGTTTTGCACAGGGACATTGGTAGTAAAATGTATGGTGGTAACACAATATTTTATTCTAGCAACTTTCCAAGATTATACAAGCAATGTTTAATGTGTCCCTGGTTTTTGGGCTTTTGACCCCCCCAATAAATTTGGCTTTTTCCAGATTTCTTCTGCTGCGAAGTTGAGATGCAGTTGAGTATTGAGTAGATTTTACAAGGAGCTGAGAGCTGCAGGGGAAGAGAAGTTTAGTGCTGCTTATGCTAAGTCAGCTTGCATTGTTAATAGCACAACAGGTTGTGTACTTGCTTTTGATGCAGAAGGTTGTTGGTTCATAGGTTCATAGGTTCATAGGTTCATACTAGACTATCTGCCCTAGGGCATTTATAAGCCTAGCCAGAGTGTGTGTGGCTTTTACCACCCCTTAGGATGAGAATACTATACCCATTAGTTTGCTGTGCCTCTGTCCAGCAGTGATACAGAGATGATTCCCGGGGTAAACCTACGATCTCCCATCCACTCGTCAAGATTTCTCTTGAACAGAGTCGGTGAGGGGCTCTGCCTCACATGGACTGGGATTCTGTTCCACAGTGTAGGGAGTCTCTGGGTGATGAATCTGTCCCTCCAGCACGTCCTATTTATATCCGTGTTGAGGTTTAAGTCTCTTGCTCGTGGCTCTGGTGGATTTGGATTTTTGAGGTGGAGCATGTCCATTAATTCCGGGTTGGACATGGCCTTGTATGTCAGGCACAGATCACCTCTGAGCAGACGGTATGCGACTGAATAGAGCTGGAGTTTCTTCAGTCGGGCATCGTATGACATATGTTTGAGCCCCTTTATCCTTTTGGTGAGGAACTTTTGGGGTCTTTCCAACTGCTGCAGGTGTCGGGTAAGGTACATTCCAAATGAGGCGTTGTACTCAATCATTGGTCTGATAAGTGAAGAGTACAGGGGTACAATGACCTCTCCTGATCTGGATGTGAATCCCTTCATGATCAGGTGGGCAATGTAGAAGGTCTTCCTAACCACTTTGGCAATGTGAGTGTCAAAAGAGAGGTTACTGTCAACTTGGGCCCCCAGGTCCCTGATAACTTCTTCCGTGTTTAATGGATTACCACCTATGTGGTAATTAGGGGTTACCTTGTTTTTCCCAAAGGGTATGACTATACATTTTTTGACATTTAGCTTAAGGCCATGGCTCTGGCACCAGTTATCCATTTCTATGAGACCTTTCTGGAGGATGTCTGTGTCTGATGAAGTGTCAATTATGGTGCCCAGTTTGCAGTCATCTGCAAATTTTGTCAGCCACAATCCCCCTATGTTTGCCTGCACTTCAGAAAAATAAATGCCGAACAAGAGGGGGCCCAGGACTGAGCCCTGTGGAACACCGCTCGTGACCGGCTTAGAGTCTGACATGGCACCAGCAACTCTAACCCTGTGTGTTCTGTCCTTGAGCCAGTTTGCAACCCATCTTGTGACATATGGGTTTACATCTAAGCTGGTGAGCTTTTCTATGATGCCCGAGTGGGGTATTGTGTCGAACGCTTTTGCTAGGTCAAGGTAGGCTGTGTGAACTGCCTTACCCTCATCAATGGCCTTAGTGACTGTTCGAAAAAGTCGACCAAGTTCAAGAGGCAGGATCTGCCCTTGACAAAGCCAAATTGGGTAGGATCCAGTGTCTGTAGGTCCCCAATGTCTTTATTTATGAGTTCCATTATGATCCTCTCCATAGCTTTGCAGACAAGGCTCGTCAAGCTTATGGGGCGGTAATTTCCAGGGTCCGTAGAAGCACCGCCTTTGTGGAGTGGGACCACAGTTGCCGTACGCCATTCTTTGGGTATGTATCCTGTAGTAAGGCTAAGATTAAACAGCAGCCTTATGTGTGGGTTTAGTTCCTCATTGAGTTCGTGTAGCACACAGCCGGGGACACCGTCCGGTCCCATTGATGCTGTGTTTTTGCTTTAGAGAGCAGCTCTCACCTGGGCATCTGAGATGTTTGGGAGGCTAGACTCTGGTGGGATAGATATTTCTCCTTTTGGGGGGGGGGGGGAGAAATTTGCACTGAACCTGTCTGCCAGTATGTTGGCAATGTCTGTGGGTTCAGTGATTTTTTTATTATTTTGGACTAATTCTGAGCATATCTGGGAGTTTCCACCCAGGTTTCTAACATAGCTAAAGAAGGCTTTATGATTGTCTTTTGTGTCATTAGCGATTTTTCTCTCAAAGTTGGCCTTGGATGATTTTATGAGTGATCGTAGCTTTTTGCTAGTATTGATCAGAGATGCCTTCCCATTTAGGGATTTTGCTCTGTCATGTAGTAGCTTTCTCCTCTTGTTGTAGAGTTTGTTTATGGCTGGAGTCCACCAGACTGGGCGCCTGCCTTTGATGGAAAGGGTCTTGATTTTATTAGGGATTGCTTGATCCATACATTCCTGGAGGTGCTCGTAGAAGGCATTTGTAAGGGTTTCAGCAGCGTGGGTTGTGGTTTCCACTGGCTCGGGCCCTTGAAGGATACCACTCCAGTCTTAAGAAGTGTGAAGTTTGCTTTTGAGAAGTTCTTCACTGTGGTCTTTTTTGCTGGGGGTGGGGGCGGGATGTGGATCTCCAGTGAGATTAATTTATGGTCTGATCTCACCAATGAGGGATATACTTCCGGTGTGGAGCATTTTGTCCCCATGTTTGTGATGATCAGGTCTAGTATATTTTCTCCTCTTATGGGAATGGTGACTAGTTGTTCCATAGCATTTGAGTTTATGAACTCAAGGAACCTTTGGGCTAGGGTGTTGGGGCTTGAGTAATGTTCCCAGTCTATGTTTGGGTAGTTGAAGTCACCCAATATGATGGTGTTTGGAGAGACATTCATACTCTCCAGTGTCTTCAGGAAGGCTGTGTGGGTTTCCTGAGTTTGAGAAGGTGGTCTGTAGCATGTTACAAACTGTAGGGCAGTTTTACCTATGGTTAATTGCACCTGGATGGTCTCCGATGCTTCGTGCGTTGCCACTAACCTGGAGGTGTGGGTATCCTTTATGAATATGGATACTCCCCCTCCTTTTGTGGTTTGGTCCGGATTTTGGGGCCAGAACGCATGATATGAGGTATAACCTGATAGTGCTGGGGTGCTCTCAGGAGCCTTGAACCAGGTTTCAGTCACAGCACAGACATCAATGTTCTCCATACTGAGGAGGGCTTCGAGGGCATGCATCTTGAGGTTTAGACTTCTGGCGTTGAGCAGTATTACCCTTAGTTTTTCTCCATTTTTGTTTTCTAGGGCTGTAGGTTTATCATTTGAGCCTTGCCTAAAAAAGGCACTATGGGGGTGGCAAGAGCCTTTGCCAATATCCGGAAGCCCAGGGGTGACAGGTGCAAGCCATCCCTTGCGAAGCAGCATGGCTTGTCAAGCATGTCATCTCAGGCAGACAGACATTGGATCCCCTTAGAATGACACCAGTAATTAAGCCAATTATTAAAGCTGATCATTTTGTCTCTGTATTGTGGCATCATTCTTGGTGAGGGTAGGATACTGCTCAGGGTCAGGGTCATACCGGCCTGGGCTACATAATCTGAGAGCTCCTCTATGTCTCTTTTCATGCAGTCCAGGGAGGTACGTCTCAGGTCGTTCACACCGGCATGGACAATGACTGAGTCATACTTGTACTTGCTGTGGAGTGACCTGAGTGCTTGTGTTATGTGGTGGATTCTAGCGCCTGACAGGCAGCTTACTGTGATCTTTTCCTTGTTCAGTCTGGTGAGTGGGATGTCAGTGTGTCTGACTATGGAGTCACCTATAACAAGTGTGTCTGGCATTGTGTTTGGCCTTAAGGGCTGTGACTGTTTAGCACACTGACTTTGAGAACTATGTGTTGCATGTCTTATGTCTTGAGGTGGCAGTTGCTTGGGTGTCTGCTTTGGTTCTACTCCCACAAGGGGTGAATGCTGCCATACTGAAAAAGTTAAGATACTAACTATGAGCCTGTTATCAGTTTGCCATCCATTTCCTATTGCAATATTACTAGCTTATCATTTTTAATGTAATATAGGCAATTTATTCCTCAGGGGCATCAGACACTTTATTTTTCGATGAAACCATGAAATATAAAGGTGTTTGCTAGCAGCAACCCCTTCATTAGTTACAGATTTATTTAATGTGGAATTTTTTAGATGACTTTTTTACTTCTTCAGAGATTGTGCATATTTACTGATAATGGTGGACTGTAGAATTGTGCATATTTACTGATAATGGTGGACTGTATAATTGCACATATTTACTGATAATGGTGGACTGTAGAATTGTGAATATTTACTGATAATGGTGGACTGTAGAAGTTTTAGTAGACTTTTATGATGGAAATGTTCTGAACTGGGCAGTTTTGTCATTATGGGTGCATGCATTTTGTTTCATTGTTTACTGGAAAGATGTTCTGAATTGGGCAGTTTTGTCATTATTGGTGCATGTGTTTTGTTTCATAGTTTACTGGAAAAATGTTCAAAACAATAGGAAGGTGTATCAAAGAGTACATGTATGTATGCTTCATATGCAAGGGGCCTATGATTTGAAAACAGCCCAGAATTAATCTTTATCTGCCACTGGTAAAATGTATTTTCTTTGAATGTGGGTTTCAATGCTGTTTCAATGAATGTGAGTTTCAAGGGCAGAGACGTTTTAATGCTAAGTTTGTTTAGCAGATGTCTTAGTGTTTGTGCTGTAAAATGCAAAATAAAACTTTTAAATGAAGTCCAAATCATCATAGAAGTAAATCAGTATGCACATTAGTGTTTATGGTAAATGGAGTGAAATAGCCAAGTAATGGATCATTGGAATGGCTGTAGGGGGAGGCTCCATTCAACCATGATTCTGTGAGGGGGAAGGGCGACAAACTTAAAGACAGCACCAGCTGAACTATACCTCCCAACTGTCCAGATTTTCAAAGAATAAATAGATTTTTGCTTCTTATTTTTGGTTTGTTCCTCATAAAATTTGTGGTTTTCTGGCAAATCATTTAGTAATTAAGTCACTAAATAATGACACACTGAGTTTCAGACTTCATAACCTTCAGAAAAATGCATGCTAAAGTAAGACCTGTTGTTCTATCAACTGTCTCAGTTTATACAAGAGCAATTTTTAGTACTGTTTATATGTTCCCCCAATATATTTGGCCTTGTCCAGATTTATTGCATTAACAGTTTGAGAGGTACATGCAAATAAATTGCTTTATAGAATTAGGCATAACCAAACATCTCAACTGTCCTTGATTTTGGTTCAAAATGTTGCTCTTTCCCCTAATAATCTCTCCGCAAAATAGCAATTTTGGAAGAAAACATGGAGGGTTTACAATTAAGAAATAACTGTAATAATTATTGTTATAGATTACTTTTATTTCAGAAATGCATGTAGATTATTTTATTTTGTCAGCTGCTCAAGTTAGTAGTACTAATATTAAAGTGTCCCTTCTTTGACAGATTCCCAGCTATATCACATTTTTGGTCCATTTTTCATAAAATTGTGTTTTTTTGGCAAATTAGTGACAAATCATTAAAGACTGAAGTTAGAAAATAATGACAGACATTTGAGTTTCAGATTTCATACCATTCAGAAAATTCATACTAATGCAAGACTTATTCTATTATCTTTCTAAGTTTATAAGAGCAATATTTAAAAATTGTCCTTAGTTTTGGGCCTTTGTCCCACTTTTTTGTATGGCTTTGTCCATATTTCTTGCTCTGAGGTTGAGAGGTATGACAAATGTGTCAGGGCCATCACAGTCAGCCAAAGACATTTCAAATTGTGACATACTTGTTGCACCCCACTCCCCCATGTAGTGACTCTGGATGTGTCGAAGCAAGGCAAGGAGTAGTTATGCAGTGTAAATGTGCAGACTATCCCCCCCATCCAAGGTAGACACAAGTACTAGAGTGGCTTTTCATCTGTCCTTGATTTCTGCAGAATGGTCTGGTTTCTGTCATATGTTTTGTACTGCTGATTTATGCTTATTAGTCAAATTTCCTGTTGCTCTGTGTTTAAGTAGCAATACTTTAATGACCATCGGGTTAGCTTGGCTGAGATCGTAAGATGCAAGTAAGCTTTAATAAGCGTACTGTTAAAGAATTGCCAATATTGAAAGCCTTTCTGTTGTTGCCATGTAGAGAATACTTAACTAGATAATGTATAAGCCTTGGGTATAGAAATGCATATGACAGTATTTGTAATAAAGGACAGGATTACATTATTTTAAGAAGCTCATTACACTTGGAGACTTCCAGTCATCTCTGCAGGCTTTGCCCGTAAACTAAACAGAATGCCAATTGTGTGGTCCATAACCTGTACAGTAATCCTTTTAAGCAATGTATCTTGAGCTTATTTCTTGTTTGCTTTTCATTTTTTACTTTGATCATGTTTTCCCCATGAAACAAGTAGATAGTTGTCAGGCAGCAGGTCTTTTTTTTGGATAAGAAACATTTTTTACAAGTGGGGGGCATCAGAGATTTCTACTTTCAGCATGTTTCTTGGTACTTTAATAAAGTTGAATATAAATTATAATTAGAACTGCAGTGCAAGAAGTGGTTTGAGTTGAGTGCTGCTTGTTTTTCTTATACTTGATTTTGACTGGCATTCCATTAATGTTTTTAAAAAGTAATTTATTTTTTCATGCCTCACAACCTTTTTGTTTCCATCTAGATATTAAATAAGTTGTCATGCAGCCAATGCATTGAAATATTTTTTTTCTTCTACACTTCATTTTGTCTTGATTGGACTCTCATAATGACGGTTTGGCACCCAGGGCAGTGTATTTAGTTTGTTTTTGTGGTTTTGAGCATAGGTCCTCCCCTTTCTAGTTGGCCACACCCTTTCCCATTGACCCCACCAATTCAGCTGTCTCCTGCAGCCCCCCTTTGATTTGAAGTCACCAGCCGCCACTGAGAAGGGGCAGCATTAGGGTTAGTGTTACTAAACCTTAATGTCATTAAAATTTTCCTGTAACACTGCCACTATTCAAACAAATTTGAGGCTAGTATTATGATGGGGGAGTAGTTTTAATATTGAGAAAGGAAATAGTTCTCCTCTCTTGATATTACTGTTTTCAGTTTTTTTCCCCATTGTGTATGATCAAACTTATTTGTCAGTGTTTTACATTTGACATTGGTGTGGTTCGGTCATAGACAATAGACCCATATATCTATATATATATATATATATATATATATATATATATATATATATATATATATATATATATATATATATGGGTCCACTTCTTTAACTCAAAATACTGAAATCTCGAATTTCAGTATTTTGAGTCCAGAATGTCGAAAGTGCAGTTTTTCAAAACTGCACTATTTCGAATCTTGGTTTATCGAATCTGTGGTGGATTTACGTTGGTGCCTTATTTAGTGTGTGCTGTCACTGTAAGGGTTGTGTGGTGTGGTGGGTGATGTTTGTGTCTTTACAGAGATTCAAGTAGTTGTTTGTATTTTAAAGGTTTTAGTGTTAATGTGTTAATATTTAGTTGTTGTGGGGAGTTGTACAAGTAAGTTCGGGAAGGTGGGTGAGAGTGTATGTGTGTGAGTGTGAATGTGGTGATTCTTGTACATGTGTACTGTGTGTTTGTGTGTGTTATTAATGAGTTTACATATGACTGTCTGTAGTGAGAGCGTGGGATTAGTCAGGGAAGGTGTGTGTTCCTTTTTGTTCGAGTTAGTGTGAACCCAGAAGTGGTATATATAAGTTGGGGGGTGTGGGGTGTACAGTACCCCACATGGGGGTGCAGGGGGCTTTCCCCATGCAGAAACCTACGGTGGTATCGGTTTTATTTTTGTACTGTTTGTGTTGTTTTGGGGGGGGTTGTGTATGTCTGTGTGTTTTGTTAGGTTCGATGTGAGTGTTCGTGATTGTGGTGTTTCGTTATTTTGAGGGTTCGACATTCTGGACTCAAAATACTGAAATTCGAGATTTCAGTATTTCGAGTTAAAGAAGTAGACCCATATATGTGTGTGTGTGTGTGTGTGTGTGTGTGTGTGTGTGTGTGTGTGTGTGTGTGTGTGTGTGTGTGTGTGTGTGTGTATATATATATATATATATATATATATATATATATATATATACATGCACACATATATGAATTTGCCTCACTTCATTGAAATTGCATATTATCGAATCTCCCTTTGTTGACACTCAGGATATCAAACTTCCAATTCATTGAAACAGCAGAACTATGAAGACCTTTCCAGGGTAAGCACCAACTTGCCTAAAAAGAAACAAAACCCAAACTGCACAATCCGTAACCCACCCAGGTAGGGTTTGTGATTTCAACAAAGTCAGGTAGACCCATATTTTTATATATATATATATATATATATATATATATATATATATATATATATATATATATATATATATATATTTATATATATGGTTTACCTTTATTTTGTTGAAAGCCGTATGTGCGACGTGCAAAATGTCAAAAGTACGACTGCAAAGAACCACAAAGCCGATTCACCATGTGTTTGAATGGCAAATATGCCAATGCTTTTTTCCCCATTCAAGCACATGGATCAAATGTCAGAAATGGTTTTCCAGCAAACCATTTTCGACATTTGATCTTTCGATGTTGTTCGTATTTTGGCATTATGGTTCACGAAAAAGTTTGAACACTAAGACATGGATTAAAGCAGTTTAAATCAAAATGATTCTAAAGCAAAATACCTCAGATTGCAAAGATTCAAAGACCCCATATCACCTGCTATTTAAATATGCAATTTACAACATTGCACTAAGTGGGGAAAGGACAAATACTTCAGAAAACTTCATTTTCAAACTCTTGAGAGTTTGAACTCTTGAAGGTAATCCATATATGTAGATTACAATTTCATTTATACAATTTTCTTAAAAACGTGTTTGTTTAAATAAAGCATGTATATTAATTTACTCATTTTCAAATGCACACCTTATTTGATTCTGAGTCACAGGCAGCTAAAGCTTCCTTTAAAACAACAGTATAAGGCAAGAAAACATTCCTGAGGCAGTCCCTCACAGAACTCTTTCACTACTGTTGATAAATTCACAAATAAATGTTTGCTTTGTTGTTAAATAGACTATGAGTAGTAATTCGCACAATTGCAGGAAATGTGATTGGGAGAGATACTAGCAGAAATGAGAAAATACCTCTTTATTAGCCATCTCGCATATCTGTAATTCACTATTGTTAATTAGCACTTTCCTGCAATAATAACCTCTGCTGGTCTATGCATCATGTGACAAAGGCAACCCCATCATTCGTTCTGCCTCTCACATGTACACATTCAAATGCACAGACACACACACACACACACACACACACACACACACACACACACACACACACACACACACACACACACGACACTTGAACATATTGCAATACCTCTTACCTGTCTCTCATTTTGCAGAATGCCCCTGATGTAGCATCTTATTTTATTCCCTGCTTCATGGAAGTAATGGATAATTACAGTCAGTCAGTAATGCCACACTCTAGGGATTCTTTCTTCTTATTGTTCAAAAACTGTATCTAAAGTGACTGGGTCTATGTCAAATAATCAAATGGCCACATTGTAAAACATCATCCCATCAACAATGCAGGACATCAAACCCCCCACACACTCCCTGCTAATTATATATACCAACTCCAAGATCACACTGCAGTCAGGAAAAGGCAAATTTTCTGATCCCTACCATAATGTGATCACTGTCAGAATAGTTTGAGGGCCTGCATTGTCAAGATGATCTGTTTGTCAGTGTGGCCATTTGAGTAGGTGACAGAGACCCAAAGTGATTCAGAGTAATATTTAAAAAGTTTCCCTGGTGTTGTTTTAACATTCCACTTGGCTTTTTCAGGAAGTCCTGAGCATGATGTGGATGGCATACACTGACATGATTGTTGATAGGTATAGTAGCCCCACACTTGCAAATATCTAAAAAGGTACAAATACCATACTCCTAACACAGAAAGCAGTTCAGTAACAAATCAGTCCCCCAGCACTACCTGTGTGCTAAACTCCTGGACAGTTTTTTGCTAAGAAGCAGAACTTGTTTGGAAGCCTTAAACAGCTATTATACATGTATGTTCATCTACTTTTTGACCACATTAAAGGGTGGAAACGGAAATATAGGAATGTGATAAAAATGGGGTTAACAAGCAGGTGGTAGAACATAAGGTGAAAACTGACATAGCAGGATGGTGACACAGAAGGTTGGGTGAATTTTTTTTGCGGGCCATATTTCCATTTTTTATGAAGAGAAGGTACGTTCAGAAAAGAAGTAAAGGAAATAGGAAGAAGGTTTGGACATTAATCTAGGTAGCAGGAACACACAAATGAACTTACAAGACAAAACTGATAGGGGAGTTGGTAACACAATGGGGGAGGGGGATTAGACAAAGAGGGAGGAATGGAAAGCAAGCGCAGGCAGGCATAGACACAAAATTGAGGGTAACACCATGATGGGGTTATAAGATGGAGATGCACAGCTGCTTTTCCTCTGGGACATGACCCAATAGGATCTTCCTTACCACTGACCATGGATGGAGGTGGACGAGCCTATGTAGACAAGGGACATGACTTAATTTGTTGTAGGAGTAGGTTCACTATGAGGCCAATGAAGCCAATGCAGACATCTAGACTCAAGTGAGTGACCTTTTCCATGATGTCCGTAAACTGTTGATGAGTGCCAAAGCAGTCTCCTTCACTTGCCATGATACTGACAGGTATGAGAGCACCATTGTCTGCTGCAGGACTGGCAGGAGTGCCTTGTGCAGCTGCTTTAAGAATTAAGAAGGTGAATGTGGCAGCCGGAGATGCAAATGTTGCAGGTGTTGCTGTTGTGCTTTTGTAGCCTTCTATTGGGGCTGGCAGACCTTGCTACAAGGATGATTCGGGTCTAAATGCTGCTGCATATAATTGTAAAATAAATAAAGAGAAACAAAATAACAAATAAAATGAATATATGCAGTTCACTGATAGAGAGAAATAGAGTGAGGTAGCTCGAAGTATACATGCAATGAAAAAATGTATCTCATACATATCTTTACTCCAGTAATGTTAAAGGTACTATATTTGAAAAAACTACCTCAAAAAAACCCTGAAAGCACATAGTATAATCTAGCAGTGTTGTACTAAGCTAATCCCTGCCGTTAAATTAAGCAGCAAAACAGTCTCCTCATACTTAGGGAGTGTAAGAGTGCTACAGCTCTTTAATCCTGACTGCAAACACAATAGCAGCATTCGTGTCTGAATGTCAGTAGTATACTGAAGAACAATAGACCTGATGATCATACATCCCCAACACTTTGCAATCAGGGCAGCTACCCCTTCATCGAACCTAGTTACACCTCTACAACAAATTAAAGAATTAAACCCACAACCATTATCACATGCAATCCAGAAGGAATTATTGAGCTATTATTATAATCCAAATACAACCTGCAATTAAATATACAGTAATGGTATGTGCAAAACAAATGCACAGACATAAATAAAGAATGCAACTCAAACATATTTTTTGCTAACATGCTACTGATAATATACTCAAAAGAGAAACAAGAACCTACCCCAAAGTACCAATGGGCAGCATGATACACAAGCAAGAGGGGGAATCAAACCCATTATCACTATCATATATACTCTGGAAAGTGGATTCTTAAATGTAGGATACAATACCAGGAGTATTGTATTTTACTAACAATAGCTGTTATACACTTTGACTATTGTAACTTGCTATATTGTCTTTATGTAAGTGTCTTGGAGCTTTTCTTTCAGGGCCTCTACTGAAAATGGACATGTATCCAGTTAGACTAGCCCGGTCAACAAATGTAAAATAAAATGTATTGAACTACTTGAATAACCTAACTAAAGCCTACAGCCAAACACATATCAATGGTGTCTGTGAGACAAATCTTCAGCTAGAAAGAAAAAAATACAGCTCAGACATGATTCCAATACAATGCTATAGGTACATCACACAGAATTACAACACCCACAAAAATTTAAAAATTACAACAAAAGAAGTAGGCACTGAACCCACAGCCAACATGACAAGCAGTCTGAAGGACAATACTTAACATGCTTAACCTACTTATACAGCCTGACTGAAAGTTCTAGTCAAACTCAGGTTCATGTCATCAGACCAATTATACTGAGAAATAGGTTCCTGACAAAACTTTACAGCTACAACTCCAATAAGCAGCTCATACATATTTGTATAGTGTTAAAAGTATTGTACCCTGAAGTATATCAAACATCAACCTAAAAATACAAATGATGATACAATATACAACATGGGGTGGGAAGATATAGCCCCAAACCATCAACAAATAATCATGAAGCAAAGCTTTAATGTGTTATGCTACTAATACAACTCTATAAAAAGCATGCATGCATGCACTCTGACAGTAATAACACCAAACAATCATGCTGCCACATTTGCTGATAGTGATAGCATTGCTTCCTATGGGGGATGATAGCCCTTGAACTATGGAACTTAGAACAGCGTTGTCAGTAATGGAGAATGCCTATACTGTGACAGGCTACAGCTTTACTAGATGAACCTTACTGTATGTAACAGGTGCACTCACCTAACATTGGATAAGATATTCTTCCCTCCTCCTGTGCAGCAAATTGTCTGCAGTAGCTTCAGAGACTATGGAGAGAGATGTGGCAGTGTATAATATATGTGGATGGAATACACTGACAGGTTGAATGTGCAGATAATAAAACGGTTACTTTCAGTACATTGATGGTGCTAGACATCTATGCTCAGCCTGCCACAACACCAGGAAGACTGGATGTTGCCACCTCATTTAACTCTAATGGTGGTGACAATGCTCACCTTTAACTGTAATGGTGGTGACACTGCTCACCTTTAACTGTAATGGTGGTGACATAATTGTGGTGACACTGCTCACATTTAACTGTAATGGTGGTGACACTGCTCACCTTTATCTGTAATGGTGGTGACATTGCTCACCTTTATCTGTAATGGGGGTGACACTGCTCACATTTATCGGTAATGGTGGTGACACTGCTCACATTTATCTGTAATGGTGGTGACACTGCTCACCTTTAACTGTAATGGTGGTGACACTGCTCACATTTAACTGTAATGGTGGTGACACTGCTCACCTTTATCTGTAATGGTGGTGACATTGCTCACCTTTATCTGTAATGGTGGTGACACTGCTCACATTTAACTGTAATGGTGGTGACACTGCTCACCTTTATCTGTAATGGTGGTGACACTGCTCACATTTATCTATAATGATGGTGACACTGCTCACCTTTAACTATAATGGTGGTGACACTGCTCACCTTTATCTGCAATGGTGGTGACACTGCTCACATTTATCTGTAATGGTGGTGACACTGCTTACATTTAACTATAATGATGGTGGCACTGCTCACCTTTAACTGTAATGGTGGTGACACTGCTCACAAGTTAACTGTAATGGTGGTGACACTGCTCACCTTTAACTGTAATGGTGGTGACACTGTTCACATTTATCTGTAATGTTGTTGACACTGCTCACCTTTAACTGTAATGGTGGTGACACTGCTCACATTTAACTGTAATGGTGGTGACACTGCTCACCTGTGCTCAGAATATCAGAGGTAAGTATCTCTGCCTGAGCGAGACAGTTCCAGATCTCAGTCATGCAATGAGAAGCATCATAGCTCTCCTTGAAAAGACCATGACTCTAGTACATTTGTCCACACACTACCTCTGTGACCTAAAAGAAGCAGTGGCTACTCCCTTTCTAGAAATGATTATTGTTATTTATTTATTGACATTTGATTACTGGGAAAGTCCAACTGGACAGAAGCCCATTTTGAGAGTAGGTCCAGGGAAAAAAGCTCTAAAGTATTACAAAACATTTTAAGAATAATAATTTTATAGTCTTTAAAAATGATAACAAAAATAAAAATAGTTTAAACAATTATACCAGATTAGACATAATATGAAAACATTGGTTAAGAGTAGATAACAGTTATATGACAATGATTTAATAGTTAGAGAATTTTTAGACTGTTTATAATGAAATTAAAGGTAAGTTATTATAATACAAACAGGAATTGCAATATGAAGTGAGAGAAAATAAAGCCTATGGTATATTTAGAGGGAAGCCATGGGAAAGAAATTGATAGATGTAAGGAAGTGAGTGAAGAAAGGAGAATAAGCAGATGTAAGTTATGAATATGTATTTGTACACATATAGGGATATAGTTTATCCTGATGTTGAGCAAGACATGTCTGCAATTATGACAAATCTCAGAGAAAAATGGCAAATACATCTCACACACACTCATTTGCAGGTATGCCAACTGTTGGGCAATAGTGGCAGCTCATGTGATTGACGTGGCACAACAGTCAAAATATGTACTGCATTACAATATCTGAACACTGCACTTTAAGGTATGAAACGTGGCAGTCATGTATCTGTTTATATGCTGTGAATAAAGCATGTATTACAGCAACTCCACTTATTAGGTTAGATGTGGAATTACAGATATCTCCCTGGATCTATGGTATGAACGTGGCAGTCATGTATCTGTTTATATGCTGTGAATAAAGCATGTATTACAGCAACTCCACTTATTAGGTTAGATGTGGAATTACAGATATCTCCCTGGATCTATGGTATGAACGTGGCAGTCATGTATCTGTTTATATGCTGTGAATAAAGCCTGTATTACAGCAACTCCACTTATTAGGTTAGATGTGGAATTACAGATATCTCCCTGGATCTATGGTATGAACGTGGCAGTCATGTATCTGTTTATATGCTGTGAATAAAGCCTGTATTACAGCAACTCCACTTATTAGGTTAGATGTGGAATTACAGATATCTCCCTGGATCTATGGTATGAACGTGGCAGTCATGTATCTGTTTATATGCTGTGAATAAAGCCTGTATTACAGCAACTCCACTTACTAGGTTAGATGTGGAATTACAGATATCTCCCTGGATCTATGGTATGAACATGGCAGTCATGTATCTGTTTATATGCTGTGAATAAAGCCTGTATTACAGCAACTCCACTTACTAGGTTAGATGTGGAATTACAGATATCTCCCTGGATCTATGGTATGAACTGAACATGAGCTGTGCTGCTCGCAGGTGCTTAAACATGTGCAAAATCAAGGGTAGAGTTTGGTTACTTAGGACAAAGTGAAAATTAAGTGATTCACAAACAGTAAGGAGTCGAGCCCTAATTTGCTACATCACCTTTTCCAGGCCCTTAATTTGCATTTTATATGTGCAGGTTGAAGCCAATGAGCCATATTGCGCTGTGGAATAATTCTTAGATCAACAATGTCAAAACCTGTAACATGTGAACTTTCACATATTGATTAGATGTGCTGGATGCCAGCTCTACGTTTTAAACTGTGGGCACTATCTGTTGTGGTACTTAAGTATACATGAAACTAGCTTTGACAGCACTTTATGGGTTATTGTAGAAATTAAGTGAGTGGTATTGCAAGTGTAAGGCAATTGTTGTGCTGAAAGATTGTGAACACATTCATAAGAAAATACACAGAGCATTGAACTATGACTCTTTGAAAACCATTTGCCTCTTCTATAGCTAATATTTATACCGCATGTGCAAACATCTCTTAATAATGAGAGGAAACAGCCATCTCACCATGGGAATAAGAATGTTAAGGCTGTTGTAACTTGGGGGATATTTTGATCAATGACTTCATGTGGCTTATGACAGACAAATATGACTGTCAGACATGCCAGCGGCATGAGGGAGAACAGCATTTTAAAGGGGTCTCAGGTAATGTGCTAATATTGCTGTATACCTATATTACAGTGCCTAAGAAAGTTAGTAAGCAGAAAACCAGTGCTGAGTCTGCTAAAAATGCTACCCAGAAACAAATTTCACTGTCACAGAGAATGAGATATTCTAGACTCTCAGTTTCTATGACCAATGTTTGTTTGGGCAGGGTGCTTCTGATTGGTCCTAGCAAAAACATGTTGTAAAGACCTTGTGTTAGTGGTCAAGACTGCACTTATGTAATATCCACTATATGGACACAGATAGTACCTGTGCTGCAGGAAAAAAAGATCTGTCCGTCTGGCATGCGAAGGGAGGTGTAACATCAGCTGAGCCACCTCTGAAACAGTGCAGTGCTGGACATTGATGTAGAGCTTCTTCACCATGCACCAAGGGTATGTACCAGACATGACCCAGGTGTGTTGAGATATTCCTCTGTAAGAATAGCTGTAAGTCTTCTTGACCTGATACTCACTTCTAATATATTAAATCTGTCAAAGCATGCTGACATGTAGCCAGGGATATGGTACAAGCAGTGCAATTCTTGGTATGGTCAGATCTCTCAGTCATATACCATGCATAGCCTGGACCTGTGTAGTAAATCAATAGTTGCAACTACTGCAAAGGATGCGTTACAGCAGCCACCTACTAACACCACCCAGTACATCCTGCACACACATCCATACACACACACACACACACACACACACACACACACACACACACACACACACACACACACACACACACACACACACACCTGCACACACAAAAACACACTTTTCATAAAGCATTTTGTGTTAATGCCCCTCCACACACACACACACACACACACACACACACACACACACACACACACACACACACACATAAAGCCCATAAACACAGCTGCAGTCTTACTTTTAATTTTCATCAGCACTCACATATTCCCCTGTGAAAGACATTCACCCATATGCTTCCTCTACCACTTGTGAAAATGATGATAGCTGCTTCCTGTCCTTTGTACACTGACATCTGGTTTGCCTCTGTCTGATACACAGCATAGCTGCACTCTGTCCTTTGTACACTGACATCTGGTTCGCCTCTGTCTGATACACATCATATCTGCACCCTGTCCTTTGTACACTGACATCTGGTTAGCCTCTTTCTGATGCACAGCATAGCCAGGCTATGCATGGGTGAGCACAACCTAGTGCTGGCTTTGGATACATCACTTTCACTGTGTCTGCTTAAGTATGGGCTGAAGGTATGTGCAAGCTGTTATCTCTCTGCCAGCACCACTGCATATTGAGCCTGTCTCCATCTAGCATGGTCATCCCCTCCAGCTGACTTCTCCACCAACTCCTCTTTGGCTTAGCTTCTACAGCCTTGTGTGCTGGGAACTGCTCTTCCTGCTGTAACTGCTTCCCAGGTATGACATTGTATAATGGTGCACATACTTAAAATATTTTTGCACACTTGCAGGATCATATTGTAGGGCATCACCAAATGAATGCGAACAGCAAAAATGTGCCTTCAGCAGACCAAAAGCATACTCAATAAACCCACTTGTTTGTGATTTGGCATAGCTGTAACCCTGGTGTGATTCATTTGGTGGATTTCTGATGTATGCCATCAACTAGGGCTCCGTGTTATATCTGGCATCACCAATAAGACACATTGTACAGATCATATAGCAGCTGATGGAGTCATAAATGAAAAGAATGCTGACCAAATGTCTTCCAGTGAAACTGAGTGCTTTTGTCTCACTTTTATTAGAGACTTTTTCGGAATGCAATGTGTGTTTGCATTATTTTCATTTGTGGTTCTTGGTTTTTGATTGTTTTGACCATTTATCTAAGCTTGGGTTTGCTTTTTAGTTGTTTGAGATTTTCTTGGACTGTAATGTCTTCCAAACAGTCTGGAAATTCTGGTTTACATTCTTCTATTCCGCACAGTTTAATAAAAATTCTATTGGAATTATCATAATACATAGTGCAGGACAACACACTGATTGCTAAATCAAGAGTTGACGCGGATGGATGCCACAATTCTAATGTAAAATGCTGTATTTCCCCAGTAAGTGACAACACTACTCAGCTAATGTGGCAACAAAGGGGTCCCAGGCCAGGAAAGAGACTGGTAAGAGCTTTTCCCTAGAGGTATGGTGGAATTCTAGTGTTACATTTCACTAAAAAAATAGTACTTTTCACATCAAAGAGCAACAAACTGAATCAGTTAAACAACAATTAAAGGATTTTGAGAAAAATAAACCAAGTATAGGACTTTACAATCAGGCAATGCTTTCTTTCAGGATTGTTTGAAATATGTGAGAGTGCCTAAAGGAATGAGACTTTGGAATCTTGTAATAATTTGTTACATCAGGGACTACTGGTACTATTTGACAGAACAGGTCTGGAGATGCTAGAGGTCTTAATACAGGATAACAATAGATGTGTGTATCATCTTCTGAAAGATGTAAAGGCATTAGAAACTTCTATCACAAAGGATCTCCTCTTTCACACACTATACAGGATGAATACAATGCTATTTTTGCCAAAATTGACATAGTGATGGAAACTGTTAAATACAGAAAGGAGAAAAAAATGATTTGTGACAAAATTGACTATGACAAAAGTCATCTAAAACTGAATTTCAAACTCAAAAGCCTAGGAAATGTTATGTGTTTCAGGCCAATACCGAAAGAAAACCTTCTATACTTAATAAACAAAACAACAAATTTGGGTTCACTCAGACTTCCACTCAGTGATAACGCGTGCCTTATAGACACAAGATGCTTGTTCCCGTCAAACCCGTATGAGGAAAGAGGGGTCTAAATGGTTACATGTTAATAGGTGAAATTTTTCTATAGTTCAATACACATATATTTTTTATGTACTTTTTATGTATTTTTTATGTACTTTACGTACATGACACTTATTCTAGAGTCTTTAATTCTCGAGAAGCTGACATACAAAAGTCATGCTAATTTTATGCCTAAGTTAACTTCAATTTGAGGCCAACTGGCTCGGTAAAACTAGGGGCACTAATTTGTGTAAGAATTACGTGTGGTGTTTTCAATGTTTTTTAACAATATTAATTTGTAAATTGTATTTCTAATATTATTGATAACTTGCTTTTTTTTGGTGCTTTGGAGTGTCGCTGGCTGGTGGGGTGGATTTCTGGTGGTTTAGTGCAATACTAACTACCAGAAAACTTTACAGAGTTACTTAAAAGTTAAATGAGACAAGGGGGTGGGAAAACACTGAAGTAATTAACTACTACAGCAACTATCTGTGAATGAAGGAAAGGACCAACCCACTAATTAAACCAGCTAGCATACTTATTGTTGAATTCCCGTTGTTATTTGATGCTTGTTTTAACTTCTGAAGAAGTCGGATATACTTACCGACGAAAAGTGTATTGAAATAAACGCACTTCAAGTCAATTAAACACGTTTTTAGTGAAGAGGACTGCCTGCTCCTGGTCTTTTGTGTTATTTACTGGTGGAGATTATCGTTACATTTCTTGGTTTGTTTTTGCGGGCCATGGATACGGGAAGTCCAAATTCACAAGGAGATGGATCTCAAGAGAGCGGATGTAACCTTACAGCTCTCATCGAGCTTCTTACTCAGAAGGTCGACCGCTTATCCCAACAGGTTGAGACGGTAGCTGCTGCTCAAGGGAGAGAGTGGAACGCTGAAGTGGGTACAACAGGAGAAACGTCGGGAGACGTGCAAGGGCTGAATAGCTGCAACAACAACGCTACCACTCGACCTTCTAATCGCAATGGTGATGGTGAAAACCACAGCATTGAGGGCACCACACTGAACCGGCTTTCTAACCGACTAATGGATTTTGGAGTGGAACCAGTGAACCTAGTAAACGCCCTGGGAACCGGATGCCTGGAGGCAAGCGGGGGCATGGCTACGACTCCCTCTTTGAATGCTTGGGTGCACAGAGAATTTACCTTTGGAGATTTACAGACTGGGGGCGATACAACTAATACAAGTGAGGTAAGCCCTGACCTGTCAGTAAGGTTAAGCACATTTGACGAAAAACTGTTCAAAGTAAGAAAGCTGCAACTCGAAGTTGCATACTTTCGGGAATGTACCAGATTAAAAGTTGTGCCTAAAGGATTAAGGTACTGGCGGTTTCCTGCAGGCTTGGAAGAGGGGTCCAGCTTTTACAATGCGCTTATTGCACTTTTTGATAAGCACAGACTTGAACTGATGGGGCTACTGTGTGACCATTACCAGATACTTATTAACAACTTGTTAGCTGAAATCGAGGAACTGGACAGAACTATTAAAAATGACACTAACTACTTAAGATATAAGTTTGACTACGAGAGATGCTTCATCAGCATTGATGAGCACCTAGCCAAACTTAATGTCACTAAAAAGAAAAAGATTGCTAGAGATGTTACAGACTATGTAAATGGGTTAGCTTACCCTAAACCGGCAATACAAGCTAAAGTTACCCTGGCAACAAGTAGGGGCTCAAATGTAGAGAGACAAGCAGGGCCTAACCAAGTAATTGACCAACGCAACACAACCAGCGAGGGTGATTTACAGGATGACATGGGATACCAAGGGCCTTCTAACGACAATGGTGTTAGAAGAAGCGAGAGGTTGGCGAACCAAAATGAAAGGTGTACCAATAACAATGACAGAGGCAATAATGCTGAGGTTAATGAGAGAGTTCCTCAGCAACAAAATGTTCAACCTGGTGCCTCCAATCGGAGGGTACCGAACAACAGGAGGAAAGGAGCCAGGAGGAAGAGGTGGTAACACCAGGGGAATTCCCCGATCAAAACCTTAACAACGGTCTAGATTGTAAGATTCTGGCTAATAAGAGTGGTGACTTTAATGTATTTAACTACACTGATTATTATATCAGTAGTGACATTATAGAACTACTTTCGAAAGGAAACACCTTTGTTCCTTCCTCCCACTTTGACTTGGCACATACTCTAATTGACCTGAAAATGTTTGTTAGGAAAATCAACCTGTCATTACTACTGGGTAATGACCTTGGCCAGAAGTCTGAGCTTTATGTGTCAAGTGTCTATAACCCGCCACTACACTCCACCTTGCAACTATTTGAAAAGGTTACTGAAATGGATTTGAGAAATCTGAACAAACAAACAGCTAGGTTTGTTTGGGGGGAAAAGAACATTTCAAATAGTGAAAGGGAGGAATTCCAGTTTTTAAGAAGGGCTCCTGTGCACCTAATGAAACCTGATAAAGGTGGGGGCATCACAATAATGACCAACAAAGACTACAACTGCAGAATGAACCATATACTAAATAGTGAAACTTACACCAGAGTATCCCTAAACGAAATGAATGGGGCATATCAAAGGGTTAAGGGCTTTATTGAAGAGCTCTATGTGGAATCTAGAATAGATAGGGAAACCTATATATACATGCAGCAACAAACACCTAGAACACCGGTGTTGTTCGGCATCCCTAAGATCCACAAAGACATCAATAACCCCCCCATGAGACCATTGGTGGATGGGAGGAAGAGCATTACTTACACTTGTAGTAAGGTTCTTGACAAGATCTTACAGAAATATGTTAAAAAAGAAAGCCAAATAACCAAAGACTCATGGAGTTTTTTGGAAACTATTAATGCAGTTGATTTCTACCCTGATTCTTTGTTGGTCACTATTGATGTAAAAGACCTATATTCATCCATCCCTCATGATATAGCGACGGAATGGGTTGGTGAAATGTTGAGAATTCTAAATGCACCAAAGGACGAAATTCAATTGGTGGGGGAGTTAATTGACACTATCCTTTCCTACAACTTCTTGATGTTTAACAACGATCTATTCCATCAAAAAATTGGGGTAGCCATGGGATCTCCAAGTGGCGGGAGTATTGCCAACTTAGTTATGGCGTATTGGGAGAGGAGAAACATTTTAACAGCAAAAGCTACTTTCACGAAACTAGCTTTGTATACGAGGTTCCTTGACGACATCTTTCTGATCTTTAAAGGGACAGAATTAGAGATAAAAGACCTAATGTCGACTCTCAATGCGTCTACTAGCTTTCTTTCGTTTACCTACAAATTTAACAAGGATAGGATAGACTATCTAGATATAGATCTGAGAAAGGACTACGCTAACAAGAGATGGCTATCCAAAATATACCGTAAAGAGACCTACTCTAATTCCATGCTGCACTATTCAAGTTGCCACCCTATGCACCAGAAGAAATCGGTGTTGAAGGGGCAGCTTGTTAGAGCAGCACGGATGACTAGTGACGATGATGACTTTATGGAAGAATGTGGTACCTTAACTCAATTTTTCCTAAAACGTGGGTACCCACCTGAGTTTGTCCTTGAAATCACGGATGAAGTTAAGCGTAAAAGAAGGTCAAAGGAATATGTCCCATTGTTAAATAATGCTAATACAAATGGGAATGGGACAAATGTACAAAGGGTAATGGAAGAAAATAATTCACACTTCTCCTATGGTTTCAGTTGCACATTTAATCTAGACTCACACTTGATTAGAAATATATTTTTGAAAAACTGGGAGTTCTTGTGTAATGACAATGAACTCCAAGCTATTTTGCCATCAATGCCTAAAATAATATACAAACGAGGGAAAAATCTGAAGGAATTATTGGAAGGCGCTGGTCGAACATACACAACCCACTTAGGGATGTTCAAGTGCCAAATGTGCAAATACTGTAAACATTTTGATGAAGGACAGAATTTTGTGATAGGAGACCAAAAGTTTTGAACTTACTCTAAGTTTAATTGTAACAGCAGACTAGTGGTATACTTAGCTAAGTGCTCGTCTTGCCCAGCATTTTACATCGGGAAGACCGATAGGAGACTTAATGAGAGGATATACGAGCACTTATACAGTATTAGGAACAACAAGATGACTAATGCCTTAGCAAGGCACCATGTCGACAACATTGGCCATGATTTTAAATTTAGAGTAATAGACCAACAAATAAGGGACATAAGAGGAGGCTATGACTCTCTAAAATTAGAAAGGAAAGAACTGCTTTGGCAGTTACGGACTAACACTAACCAAAAACCTGGTATCAATGAAATATCCTCTATTGCATGTATTCTAAAATTAAAAAATCTAGAGAGGTGAACTTGTAGACACTGAACACTAATACTGAGGCTATCAAATATGATATGAGGAAAGGTTATCTCAAAACTGAGGACCATTCTAGTATAATATAATGATAGATAAAATACACGCATTATCGAGTGGGGAGAACTAAACACAAAAACAAGAGAGTTCATGAAAAGTGAACTCAAAAGCCTAGGAAATGTTATGTGTTTCAGGCCAATACCGAAAGAAAACCTTCTATACTTAATAAACAAAACAACAAATTTGGGTTCACTCAGACTTCCACTCAGTGATAACGCGTGCCTTATAGACACAAGATGCTTGTTCCCGTCAAACCCGTATGAGGAAAGAGGGGTCTAAATGGTTACATGTTAATAGGTGAAATTTTTCTATAGTTCAATACACATATATTTTTTATGTACTTTTTATGTATTTTTTATGTACTTTTATGTACTTTTACGTACATGACACTTATTCTAGAGTCTTTAATTCTCGAGAAGCTGACATACAAAAGTGATGCTAATTTTATGCCTAAGTTAACTTCAATTTGAGGCCAACTGGCTCGGTAAAACTAGGGGCACTAATTTGTGTAAGAACTACGTGTGGTGTTTTCAATGTTTTTTAACAATATTAATTTGTAAATTGTATTTCTAATATTATTGATAACTTGCTTTTTTTTGGTGCTTTGGAGTGTCGCTGGCTGGTGGGGTGGATTTCTGGTGGTTTAGTGCAATACTAACTACCAGAAAACTTTACAGAGTTACTTAAAAGTTAAATGAGACAAGGGGGTGGGAAAACACTGAAGTAATTAACTACTACAGCAACTATCTGTGAATGAAGGAAAGGACCAACCCACTAATTAAACCAGCTAGCATACTTATTGTTGAATTCCCGTTGTTATTTGATGCTTGTTTTAACTTCTGAAGAAGTCGGATATACTTACCGACGAAAAGTGTATTGAAATAAACGCACTTCAAGTCAATTAAACACGTTTTTAGTGAAGAGGACTGCCTGCTCCTGGTCTTTTGTGTTATTTACTGGTGGAGATTATCGTTACATTTCATAGTGATGGAAACTGTTAAATACAGAAAGGAGAAAAAAATGATTTGTGACAAAATTGACTATGACAAAAGTCATCTAAAACTGAATTTCACTTACCAAAAACAAGGTATCTGTTGATTTATCAAACCAAGTATATTTGGACACCACTGAGGAAACAAGTACAGATAATTTTTTGGGAATTTCCACTGTTGAGATGTTCCAAAAGGCTGGTGGGTGATTACAGCAATCAGGATCCACACAACTGTCATCAGCATGTGAACCTGAGATGAACAGTGTATTTCTAGGGCGGAGGCCGTGGGTGTTCACCAAGGAAATGAGCAACAGCTTGGATAAACCTGAACTACATGAGGTTTTCAATTATACCTATCTGGCTATTACCCCAACCTTTGTGGATTTATTTTCGAAGGGACTGACATTTGTTCAACTCAGATTAAAATGACAGAGCTACTAACTGAGCTGAAATGTTTTGTATGTGAATTCAACTTACTATTCTTGATACACCTGACACTAAGTAATGATTTTTTCTTTCAAATTATGTGATTAAACATAGAAGAGTTTTACCCCTCCACCCTCTAATCCAGTGGTTCCTATTTTTGAGAAGCTATGTGAAAAGGACATCAGGTGCTTCTACGGTCATAGCAAGCACTTTGGTTTTAACCTAAAATATGATAAACTTCAGTTACTAGATTCCATATGTTCTAACAGATCCATTCAAAACCAGACAAAGGTAGGAGGGATTGGTTCTAGTTGACCACAATACATATGTTTTTAAGGTATCTATTGTTTTAATCAATAATGTATCATATGACCCCACATCTGAGGACTTCATCAACATTGCATATCATAGGATTGATATATGGCTTGAAAACTTACTTTCTGAGGATTTTATTGATAAAACATTATATGAGTTTCTGATGGTTAAGTTTCTTATGACCCCGACATTATTTGGTATTCCAAAAATTCACAAGGAATTGTCTGATCCACAATATAGGCTAATAGTTTCTTCACGTGGTCCTAAAAAAAAAAACAGAAAGACTAGTCACGTGGGCTGATATAAAGTTAAAAACATTTTTTTTTACAATGCCAGTCATGTTTTAGGAGGCTCATGGCAGTTTTTAAAAATGTTTGTTTGACATGTATAAACATAAATGAATGGGTCAACTTCTAATGAATGAAACCCCACTTACCTGACTTTCTTAAGACTGAGACAACTTCACCGACACTGCATTTGAATGAACTCTCGGATCACCGATAAAGAACACCGGGTAAGTAACCACTTGGCCACCATGGTGAACTTTGCCTCTTTCCCCACTGTAGTGTGATCTCGGAGTTGGTATATTTAGTTAGCGGGTGTGGGGACGGGGGTGTAGAGGGCACCCCCCCCACATGGGTGGGTTTAATTTGCTTTGGTTTTTATTTTATTTTGTAGTGCGGACAAGTGGTATTATATTAGGTGTGTCTTGCAGCTCCCTTGTGTTGCTTGAGTATAGGATGTTTTGAGTATTACTGCTTGGAAAAGTATTACCTAGTTAAAATGAATTTGTACACTGGAATCTGTTCCTGACTATACCATTGAATAGTACCCACAGATGGAAAGGGAGTTTCAGTATTTTAGCTTGGTATCCAAAAACTGAAATTGTGGTTGAACTTTATTTTGAAACAGATGTCCATAAAATCATCATCACCATAACCCCTCACCCCCCCCCCCCATTTTTCCATATTTTTTTTTTTCTCTGAGGTTATGAGATGAACTGCCACAGCCTCTCTGGATTTACACCCACTGTCCTACTTAAACAGCCATGCCCAACTGGTGGAGGTCTTCTCTCATGCAGTCCATCCAGCAGTTGGTCAGACGTCCTTGTCTTCCCTTTATTTCTTCCTTTTTCTCCAAAAAAAGCTGCTTTGCCAAGCCATCTTCTGCTTTCCTGTACACATGACTGAACAACTGTTATTTTTTTTCCTTGACCTTCTCTGCAGCTGGGGTTACTATGCCTAATGTCTTCTTTTCTGATGTGGTCATTTCTTCTCCTATCTCCCAGCATGCATCCTACTACTCATCTCAAGCAATTCCTCTTCATCATCTTAAGCTTCCTCAGCTTCCCTGCCTTCAGATGTTTGGCTTCTGGTCCAGAAAGAAGAACTGGTTACACCACTGACTTGCACAATTTGTTTTGCAACTTTTTTTTAATATTTTTGTCACACACTATTTCTGACACTTTCTGTTAATTGACAGCAGCACTTATGATTCTAACTTTGACTCCCTCATTCAGACTTTCCAGCTCTTCAACCTCACTGGCTAGATATTCAAAAGTGTCAACCTGTTACACTGTTTCCCTTTTATTTCAGTTCACAGCTTTTTCTGATTTCTGCATTTGCTGCTATGACAACTGTCTTGTCTGTACTCAGCTTTATCCCCTGTACCTTTAGTTTGAATACTATTCCCCTGTATTTTTTAAAATGCTATTCTCCTGTATTCTTTAAACACCTTTATTGAATTATAACTTGTTATATAGGCAAACTTAGATTGATATAAAAGTAATCAAACTGTATTAGCAAGTTAAAATTAACAAACATTATGCTTCACATATATTGCTACATATCATATAACCTAAGCAACACTACATAAATTATTCAGTTCCTGCCCTTTTTTATTAAACAAGAGAAATCTTTATTAAACCATCTCTCATGACGTAAGCAATCATACATGTATATAGGTTCATAGGTTCATAGGTAGGTACTAGGCTATCTGCCCAAAGGCATTTATAAGCCTAGCCGGAATGTGGTGGCTTTCGCCGGCCCCTTAAATTAGTTCCCTGTGCCTCTGTCCAGCAGAGCCATTGAAGTGATCCCTGGGGTAAACTTTCTGTTTCCCATCCACTCATCAAGGTTTCTCTTGAAGAGGGTTAGCGAGGAGCTCTGCCTAATGTAGACTGGAATCTTGTTCCAGAGCATGAGAAGTCTCTGGGACAGGAATCTATCCCTCCAGGATGTCCTATTTATTGTTGTGGTGAGGTTTAGATCACTGGAGCATGTGGCTCGAGGGGATATGGTTTTCTATAGGTGGAGCATGTCCATCAATTCTGGGATGCACATGACCTTGTATGTCAGGCAGAGATCACCTCTGAGTAGGCGGTATGCAACCGAGTACAACTGGAGTTTCTTCAGTTGAGCTGCATAGGGCATCTGCTTGAGGTCAGTGATCCTCTTGGTGAGGTACGTCTTTGGTATTTCCAGTTGTTGCAGGTGTCTTTTAAGGTACATCCCAAATGGGGAATTGCACTCTATGATGGGTCTGATGAGTGATGCATAGAGGGGCCCAATGACCTCTTTCGATCTGGATGCAAACCCTTTTGTGATTAGGTGGGCCACATAGAAGGATTTTCTAACCACTTTGGCAATGTGATTATCAAAGGAGAGGTTACTATCTACTTGGGTCCCCAGATCCCTTATTATGTCTTCCATATTTAGGGGCTAACACCTATGTGGTAGTTTTTGGGTACTTTGTTTTTTCCAAAGGGGATGACTATGCACTTTTTGGCATTTAGCTTGAGACCATGGTTTTGACACCAGATATCTGTCTCAGTGAGACCCTTTTGGAGGATGGCTGTGTCAGCCGGAGAGTCAATTATAGCCCCTAGTTTGCAGTCGTCTGCGAACTTGGTCAGCCATAGTCCTCCTGTGCTTGCCTGTACCTCTGAGAAGTATATGCCGAACAGGAGGGGTCCTAGGACTGATTCCTGGGGAATACCACTTGTAATCGGGTTATAGTCAGACCTAGCTCCCGCAACTCTAACCATGTGGGTTCTGTCCGTCAGCCAGTTAGCAACCCATCTCATGATGTAGGGGTTTATGCTCAGGCTGGTGAGCTTGTCTATAATACCTGAGTGGGGAATGGTGTCGAAGGCCTTTGCAAGATCTAGGTAGGCTGTGTGGACCATCTTTCCCTCATCTATAGCCTTGGTAACTGTCTCAAAGAGGTCCACCAGGTTTAGGAGGCATGATATGCCCTTAACAAAGCTGAACTGGGTAGGGTCCAGTGTTTGGAGGTTTCCAATATCTCTGTTAATGAGATCCATGATGATGCGCTCCATAGCTTTGCAGACCAAGCTAGTCAGGCTTTTAGGGAGATAGTTCCCAGGGTCCATTGTGGCTCCACCTTTGTGGAGTGGAATAACTGTTGCTGTGCACCACTCTGTGGGCACGTAGCCTGTGGAGAGGCTGAGTTTAAACAGTGTGCTTAGGTGAGGGGTTAGTTCATCTTTGAGCTCGTGTAGGACGCAGCCTGGGACACTTTCCAGTCCCATTGATGCTGTGTTTTTGGCTTTGGAAAGGGCTGTTTTAACCTGAGTGTCTGTGATTTCAGGGGCACTACATTCTTCTGGTATAGCTATGGGCCCTTTTGGGGGTGAGAGGGGGGTGAAGTTTGCACTGAACCTGTCTGCCAGGATGTTGGCTATATCGGTCGGTTCAGTGTATTTTGTGCCATTCTGCACTAACTCCGAGCAGATCTGAGAATTGCCACTTAGATTCTTGACATAGCTAAAGAATGCCTTGTGGTTATCTTTGGAGTCCATGGCAATTTTTCTTTCGAAGCTAGCCTTGGATGATTTTATGAGGGAACGTAGTTTCTTGCTGATACTGATTATGGATGCCTTCCCTTCTTGAGATTTTACTCTTTTCTGTACTAGTTTCCTCCTTCTATTGTATAGCTTCTTAATGGCAGGGGTCCACCAGACTGGTTTCCTTTTTTTGGAGGAGTGATTCTTGGTTTTGCTTGGGATAGCATGATCCATGCATTCTTGTAGGTGCCCGTAGAGTGCATTAGTAAGGATTTTGCAGCTTGGACAGTGTTATCCTTTAGCATGGGGGCTTTGAAACTTCCCACCTTGGTCTTAAGTAACGTGAAGTTTGCTTTTGAAAAGTTTTTCTTGGTGGTTTGTTTGAGCGGGGGTGGTGACAGAATGTGGATATCCAGAGTGATTAGTTTATGGTCAGATCTAACCAGCGAGGGGTTGACCTCCGGTGTGGAACACCGGTTGTCCATGTTGGTGATGACCAGGTCCAATATGTTGTCATCTCTGGTGGGGGTGTTGACCAGTTGATCCAGGGGATTTGAGTTTATAAATTCTAGGAAATGTTGGGCAAGGGAGTTTGTGCTTGAGTAGTTCTCCCAGTTAATGTTTGGGTAGTTGAAATCACCCAATATCAAGGTGTTTGGTAGGACCTTTATGTTTCCCAGTGTTTCCAGAAATGCGGAGTGGTGGTCCTGGGACATGGTGGGTGATCTGTAGCAAGCTATAATTTGAATAGCAGTTTTGCCCATTGTTAGTTGCACGTGGATGATCTCTGAAGCATCGTGCTGTGCCACTAACCTAGAGGTGTGGGTATCCTTGATGAATATGGATACTCCCCCGCCTTTTATATTTCGGTCTAGGTTTTGTGGCCGAAATGTATGGTATGAGTTGTAGCTGCTAGTGCTGGGGTGCTCTCTGGAGCCTTAATCCAGGTTTCTGTTACTGCATCTATATCGATTTTCTCCATACTGAGGAGTGCCTCGAGTGCATGCATTTTGAGGTTTAGACTTCTGGCATTGAGTAGCATTGCCCTCAGTTTTTTGTTACTTGTGCTATTTACGGCAGTGGGTTTGTCTTTTGAGCCTTGCCTAAAAAGGGCACTATGGGGGTGGCAAGAGCCTTGGCCAGTATTCGAAAGCCTAAGGGTGACAGGTGCAAGCCATCTCTAGTGAAGCAGCATGGCTTGTCGAGCATGTCATCCCAGGCTGACAGACACTGGATCCCCTTTGAATGACACCAGAAGCTTAGCCAATTGTTGAAATTGATCATTTTTTCTCTATATCATGGTATCATTCTTGGTGAGGGCAGGATGCTACTCAGGGTCATACCAGCCTGGGCTACGTGATCAGAGAGCTCCTCCATGTCTCTTTTCATGTAGGAGGTACAGCTCAGGTCATTCACACCAACATGGACAATGACAGAGTCATATTTGTACTTGTTCTGGAGTGACCTGAGTGCTTGTGTTATGTGGTGGATCCTGGCACCCAACAGGCAGCTAACAGTAACCTTCTCCATATTCAGCCTAGTGAGTGGGACTTCAGTGTGCCGGACTATAGAGTCACCTATTACTAGTGTGTTGGGTATGTTATTTTACCTTAAGGGCTGTTATTGTGTGGCACACTGGTTTTGTGAAGTATGTGTTTCATGGTTTGTGTTGGCGAGGTGGAGGTTGCTTGGATGTCTGCTTTGGAAGGTCTCTGTTGCTTCTACAGATTTTTATTTAGAGCCTCTGAGTATGTTTTAGTGTATTTATGTGTGTTTTTTGCCAGTGCTGTTGTCATAGGTCTATGTGAGACTGGTGGTGTGATGCAAGTAATTCCCTTCTCCTTTTGACTGCCTGGTCCAGTCTTGGGTTGAGGGAGCTTAGCCTCCAGTTTGGCTGTATAATTGCATCTCTCGCATGTATTAGTGTTTGGTGGAAGGAGGAGAGGGATGTCTGTGTACATGAGGCAATTGTAACATTGCCTCAAAATGCCCAGATTCACCTGTTGGACTGGAGAGTACACCTGAAACTGCCCTTTGGACATGTCATGGATAGGTACAGTGAACTGTATTACTGATTGGCTGGTAATGTCGAATAGAGAGCCTTGTGCTTCTCTACAGTATGGGGGGGTCTAGTGCTAAGGTTTATTAGTGCTTGATATGAGTTTTGAGCAAGTGCTGTTATGAGAAGTGAATGGTTTGAGTGCTTAAGTTGAAAGTTTGTCTAGTTCCAAGAGAAAAATTGAAGAGAGACTTTGTGGAGCCAGGAATAGTTATACCCTAGCTAACCAGCGCTGCCCGGCAAGCAAAACCGCACAAATGCAGATTTTATAGCAGGGAAATGAAAGAGATAGAAATTAGCCCAAAATGGCCAATAAACTACTAATTTCTGGGCTGAAACCACTCCTCCAGGGACAGATAGGATGCTCAAAGCTCCCTCTCTCACAGTGAACAGAGAAACTTCCTTCTATCCAAGTAAGGTATGGGCAAACACAGAAACTTGTAACACAGCCCTGAATTCAGCACTAACCTGAAAACTGGACTATACTAGCTTAGAAAGGTGGGAAAACAATTATTTTTTGGGGGGGGTTTTTTTTGTTTTTTTCAGAAAATAATGCAGATACAATAAAAAAAACACTTTAAATGCACAGAAATGGCTATCACACTTGAGTTTGTAGCCTACAACAGTTAAACAGGTAAGTTAAACACAAAAACAACTTTGTTAAATTGCAGACAGTAAAATAAGTACAATATGTAGCTGAAACATGCTTTCTAAATCACAGAAACTATAGAAAATTGGCATTTTAGGTGGAATTATCTAAAGGCAGCAAGAAAATGCAGAAAATTATACTTAATCACTCCAATGTCTCTCTTTTGTCTCTCTGCTGCTGTACAACTCTGCAGGGCACCAGGCTGGAGCTTGCTGAGCTATATACTAGCACAAAAACCTTGCAAATGTGGGTTTTATAGCAGGGAAATGAAAGAGATAGAAAATAGCCCAAAATGGCCAATAAACTACTAATTTCTGGGCTGAAACAACTCCTCCAGGGACAGATAGGCTTCTGAAAGCTCCCTCTCTCACAGTGAACAGAGAACTTCCTTCTATCCAAGTAAGGTATGAGCAAACACAGAAATATGTAACACAGCCTTGAATTCAGCACTAACCTGAAAACTGGACTATACTAGCTTATAAAGGCAAGAAAACAAGTATGTTTTTTTTTTTTTTGTTTTTTTTTTCAGAAAATAAAGCAGATACAATAAAAAAACACTTTAAATTCACAGAAATAGCTATCACATTTGAGTGTGTAGCCTGCAACAGTTAAACAGGTAATTTAAACACAAAAATGACGTTGTTAAAGTGCAAAATCACAGAAACTCTAGAAAATAGGTGTTTTAGGTGGAATTAGCTAAAGGCAGCAAGAAAATGCAGAAAAATGATAATCACTCCAAACTCTCTCTTTTGTCTCTCTGCTGCTGTAGAACTCTGCAGGGCACCAGGCAGGGGCTTGCTGAGCTGTATACTAGCACAAAAACCTTGCAAATATGGGTTTTATAGCAGGGAAATGAAAGAGATAGAAATTAGCCCAAAATGGCCAATAAACTACTAATTTCTGGACTGAAACCACTCCTCCAGGGACAGATAGGCTGCTCAAAGCTCCCTCTTTCATGGTGAAAATGAAAACAAACCACACCGACACAGTCCTAGTTCCAAGCATTTTACATCATAAACCATAAAAAACAAAATCCAAGGCAATGAACGCAGCAGAGGATACGTAGTGTGAAGAAAACAATATTTTAATCCAACGACCGTTAAAACTCTCTAAACAGCAATTACAAGCAGTCAGACCACAGAAACCAATTCAAGTTGAGCACGCTTTCACTTTGCCAATACAGTATTGGCAAAGTGAAAGCGTGCTCAACTTGAATTGGTTTCTGTGGTCTGACTGCTTGTAATTGCTGTTTAGAGAGTTTTAACGGTTGTTGGATTAAAATATTGTTTTCTTCACACTACGTATCCTCTGCTGTGTTCATTGCCTTGGATTTTGTTTTTTATTGGTTTTTGCTCTTTTCTGTGTTACATCATAAACCATACTGACACATTCCGAGTTACAAACATTGCACATCATTTATAATCTACCCAGTCATTTTCAGTCAAGCTTTACATAGCTCATTTAAGTCCTGCTTTCTTTTAAATCTCATTCCTCCCCTGTATATGTTGTTCCCACAATTCCCATTTTTCCTGTGTAGTTTATCCTGTAATTTGTTGAACTTCCTGTTCAGAGCCTTCTTGTAATGCCTGCATGCAGTATCTTTGCTGTTACATCCCCTTTGACATATTTGCTGACGTAGTCCATCACCAATTTGAACAGGAGTGTGCTCAGAGTTGAACCCCAATGCACACTGACTCCTACTGGGATCTTCTCTGTGAGTCAGAGTGCTGTCTGTGCTTGTGTCATTCAGTGCTTGCACATTGCCCACACTGATTTTCCCAATGCTCTCATGACTTCAACCCATTGCAAATCAGCTTTCATGGGAGCCTGTGATATGCATTCTCCAAGTCGAGGAATATTCAGTGGGACAATTTAGACATCTTCATGTTACTTCTCCTCTATTTATCTGACTGCAAACATCAAGTCAGTACCCTGACTCTACCCTGATCTGAAACCAGACTCCTCATCTTACTTTAAACTACTATGTTTATTCATCTGTTGATCATCATTTCAATTACTTTTAAGCAGTGTGACGAGAGTTTGATATCTGTGCACATCTCACCATTGTGAATGGCTCCTTTGTCTGTGTACACTGGCACTAAAATGCTTATTCTGCAGTTATCTGGGATATGGCTATCTCTCTGCATTATGATAAGTACCTTCAAGATCTAGTTCTCCCTAATACACCTAACAACTTGATCATATCTACTGTGACATCACCTGAGCCTGTCCTTTTTACTTCTGTGGTGGTCAATTCTACCCCTTCCGTATAAAATTTAAGATGCACCACAAGGCTAAAGAAAATAGCCTTCATTGACTATACTTAAAATACGCTGAAATAGGTTCATAGGTTGGTACTAGGCTATCAGCCCTAGGGCCTATAAAAGCCTAGCCATAACAATTCCCTGGCTATTTCTTCCCACACTATTTACTTCCCTGGACCCCTGTCTAGCAGGGCGACTGACCCTGGGGTGAATTTCCTTTCTCCCATCCAATTGTTAAGGTTCCTTTTGAAGAGGGCCAAAGAAGCACTCTGCTTGATATGTATGGGCAATCTATTCCAGAGTCTGGGGAGTGTCTGGGTCAGGAACCTATCCCTCCAGCATGTTTTGTTTATTGTGATGACAAGGTTTAGATCCCTGGAGCGTGTGGCTCTGAGGGATTGGGATTTCTTTAAGTGTAGCATGTCCAACAGCTCTGGGTTCGACATGGCCTTGTATGTTAAGCAGAGATCACCTCTGAGTAGACAATATGCGACAGAGTATAGCTTGAATTTTTTAAGGCAGTCAGCATAGGGCATCTGCTTTAGGCCTGTGATTCTTTTAATGAGGTATTTCTGTGGATTTTCCAGTTGTTGCAGATGTCTTGAGGGGTACATACCAAACGGGGCGTTGTATTCTCTAATGAGTCTAATGAGGGATGAGTACAGTGGGACAATGACCTCCTTTTTTCTGGATGAAAAGCCCTTAGTGATGAGGTGTGCCACATAGAAGGATTTCCTGACTGTTGTGGCGATGTGGTTATCGAAGGTGAGACCACTGTCCACCTGTGTCCCTAAGTCTCTTATCATACTTTCAGTGTTTAGTGTACTGCCACCTATATGGTAATTCACAGGTACATGTTTTTTCCCAAAGATGATAACTATACATTTCTTGGCATTGAGCTTGAACCCATGGCTCTGGCACCAAGCATCTGTTTCTGTAAGGCCCTTTTGTAGAGTATCCACATCATTTGTGGATTCAATAATGGCTCCCAGTTTGCAGTCATCTGCGAACTTTGTTAGCCAGAGTCCCTTAGTGTTGGCCTGTATTTCAGATAAGTAGATGCCAAACAAGAGCAGTCCCAGGACTGAACCCTGAGGTACTCCACTTGTCACTTGTCTGGAGCTGGATTTGGAGTCGGCTACTTTTACAGTGTGGGTTCTAGCAGTAAGCCAGTTAGCAACCCATTGGGTGACGTAGGGATTAATGCCCAGCTTAGTAAGTTTATCTAGGATTTCAGAGTGGAGGATGGTGTCAAAGGCCTTGGCAAGGTCTAGATAGGCTGTGTGTACCACCTTACCCTTGTCCATGGCTCTGGAGACTGATTTGAAGAAGTCAATCAGGTTCAGGAGACAAGATCAGCCCTTCACGAACCCAAACTGGGTGGGGTCCAGTGTTTGAAGGTTGCCAATGTCTTTGTTTATAAGTTCCATATTAATACACTCCATGGCCTTGCAGATAAGGCTCGTCAGACTGATGGGATGGTAGTTTCTGGGATCCAAGGTGGATCCCCCCTTATGGAGTGGGATAGCTATAGCTCTACACCACTCAGTGGGCATGAAACCTGAGGTGAGGCTATGATTAAACATGACACTTAGGTGAGGTGCCAGTTCATATTTTAGTTCATGTAGTACACATCCTGGGATGTCATCTGGTCCCATAGATGCTGTATTCTTAGCTTTGGATAGTGCATTTTTTACCTGTATGGCCGTTATTACCAGAATTTGGCAATCTTCCGGTATTGAGATGGGCCATCTAGGGGTTGAGGGGGGGGGGTGACACTGGCACTGAATCAATCTGCCAGGATATTGGCAATATCCTTGGGATCAGTATATTTAATGCCATTCTGTTTTAGCGCAGAGCAGATCTGAGCATTGCCATTTAGATTCTTGACACGGTTAGAGAATGCCTTGTGGTTATCTTTGGAATATTTGGCAATTTTATTTTCGTAACTAGCTTTGGAGGATTTTATGAGGGATCTCAGTTTCTTACTGAGGCTGATAAGGGAGTTTTTTGCATCCTGGGATTTTCCTCTTTTCTGCAACAGTTTCTTCCTTTTGTTGTAAAGTTTGTTTATGTTAGGGGACCACCAGATTGGCTTCCTTTTTTTGGATGAGCATCTTGGTTCTATTTGGGATGGCACGATTCATGCATGAGTTGATGTGCTCATACAGTGCCTTAGTGTAGGATTCAGCAGTTGAAATTTCAGTTCCCATCTGCATGGGTGTCATGAAGTTTTTCACTTCTGACTTGAGTAGCATGAAGTTGGCTTTGGAGAAGTTTTTTATGGAGGTTTCCTTACTGGGGGGTGGGGGTGGGAAGTGGATGTTAAGGGTGATTAGGTTATGGTCAGACCTGACTAACAAAGGGGTGACCATAGGTGTGGAGCATCAATTTCCTATGTTGGTAATGACCAGGTCTAGAATATTGGAGCCCCTGGTGGAACTATGGATTAGTTGATCCAGGGCATTAGAATTTATGAATTCCAAGAACCTTTGGACAAAGGTGTTGGTACACGAGTAGTTTTCCCAGTTAATGGCAGGGTAGTTAAAATCACCCAGTATTAGGGTGTTTGATTCTATCTTAGTATTTTCCAGTATATTTAGAAAGGTGTAGTGAGAATCTTGGGGCATGGTGGGGGATCTGTAGCAAGCTACAATTTGGATTGCAGTCTTATGTAGTGTTAGTTGCACCTGGAGAATTTCAGACGCATTGTGTTGGGCAACTAGCCTGGTGGTGTGAGTATCCTTGGTGAATTTTGACACTCCACCTTTAGTGTTTCGGTCCTGGTTTGGTGGCCAAAAAGTGTGGTAAGAGTTGTAGCCTGGTATTGCAGGGCTGCTCTCTGGAGCCTTGAACCAGGTCTCAGTTACTGCACAGATATCGATGTTCTCCATTTTTAGGAGTGCTGAGAGAGAGTGCATTTTCAGGTTTAGACTTCTAGCATTGAGTAGCATTACCTTCAGATTTTGCATGCTTGTACCTGTTACGGTGGTGGTTTTGTCCTTTGAACTTTGCCTAAAAAAGGCACTATAGGGGTGGCAAGAGCCTTAGCCAGTAAACTGAATCCCAGGGGCGACAGGTGCAGACCATCTCTGGCAAAGCATCGTGGTCTGTTGATCATGTCGTCCCAGGCAGACAGATACTGGATCCCCTTTGAATGACACCAGAAGCTTAGCCATTTTCTTTAAAATGCAATCAGCAGCTGACACAAATAAAGGATTCTGTTGCAACAGTATTCACAATGTTATACACGATTGTCAGAAATGCATTTCATTTTAGAGAAATTATTGCCTTTTGGGAACTGCATATTACTGAAAAAAGAATTCTGTTAATGTCAGCTATGAGAAAAGATGATTTTTTTTCTGTGTCATTCAAATGAAATAATAACTGCTTCACAGACGCTTAAGGAATTAATTTTCGGTCCTCTGGCCATCTGATAACTATTTATTGGAAAACTGCAGAATGATAATTTATGCTTCAAAATCTGCAGAACCCATTTGCAAGAAATGAATCTATGGAAACAGTTTAATATAATTCACTGAATGTCTTTCAGATTTACCAATACATTTGGTTTTCTTTCTAGTCTCTAATTCCCTTGTCAGAAGTATTATATGTTTCTTACACTGTCAGAAGATAAGAATCCAGGATGTGGCGCAGTCCTGAGGACCCATATGCTTCAGACATGGTCATAGATTAGTACTAGGCTAATTGCCCTTGTGGGGCATTTTAAGCTTAGACAATCACCCCATGTGACAATCAAATCCTGCTTTTTGTGTATGCGAGGTTATTGCCTTAACCATTATGACAACTTCCTATATATACTCCTTCTACAATTGTTTTCATTTAATTTCTTAATCTGTGAATAAATATTGTATATGCGTATAGTTTACACTTCCATGCCCCCCCACACACACACACACACACACACACACACACACACACACACACACACACACACACAGCATAGAAGTGTGGCAATCATGTAACAGTCCAAAGAACTAGGAAAATTATTTCAATATTTTAGGCATGCATTTCCTTCTAAGCTAATATTCTGTCTGCATTAGAGTCCAGGTTGAAGTGATTGTTCTGCCAGTGAACCACAAATATGTGGTTACTTGATCCACAGAATGGAGGGAGTGATGGGTGATATAATTTTCAATAACAGCAGCCTCATTGCTAAACAGAGGTTGACAATCTGTTGTTATGAAAGACATGAAAATGATTTTGACAACTTTCAATTTGCTGCAATAGAATTTTTCACCTTTCCTCTCTCTACCTTTCTTAATTCTGGAGCAGTTGATTTTCCAGCTAAATTAGTTTTCATAAGAGATGTTAATTTACATTTCTGAAACTCAAGACAGAAAATGCTCAGAAAATATCAACTACATGTCACTCATTGCTCATTGAGGCACAAGAGGTGCTCCCTGCATCTGTATATCCCAGATAAAATATATAGTGTTGCTTTCATGTTAGGACATGAATAAATGAGACTTTGTGGGCTCTATTCAAGCAGCTTTATTTCTTACAAACACATTACAATTGTAGACTATTGACTGTAACTGAAGTAACTTAATATACAACTAATGGCTATAATTATGCATGCTCACTCCCTAGCTGTTCCTACAAAATGGCACTAAAGTTGTGCATGTGTGCGGGTTATATATATGTGAGTACAGCCTTGCATGCTTCTTAAAGATATAAGCACACTCACTTTACACTCTGATCTACATCCTCCATCTTTGAGACATAGATCATGCAATTGTTATGAGACTGGCATGCAGAAATCACAGGTAATATACAGACATGCATTATACAATATTAAACTATAGGTATGTACAATCAAGTCCACGTTGCTGCATATTTCACACTCGGTTTAGACACTCGTCCATATCGTGTGACATAAAACTGGGAATTAGATTTAGCAACTGGGACAGTTTCTGCAAAATGGTTTACCTGTGGAATGTTCAAATCACTTTTTGGAACAGAATCAGAATTTTGAACACATTCTGGTCTGGAAGCAGTGTCTGACTCATTCATCAGTTTAGAGTTTGCATCACAGATACAATATTGTGATTGCAATGATGATGATGGTTCTGGTACAGGAAGAAGATGTTTGCAATTCCTCCTATACTCCACTCCTTTGAAATTTATCAGGTAAGATCTTGGCTCTGCACAGAAGCCCTGTAATCTGTCATACTCGATCAAAACCTTTTGTTGTCTGGATTCGTACCATGTCTCCTTCCCTCAATGGATGAAGTAATCTGCTTGATCTGTTGTAACTAGATGTCTGGTAATTACGCTTCTTAAACAATTGAGCCTTTATGGTTTAAGTGGACTCAGATTTAGGCTGCAACAAACTGGAAGATATACATAACGTAGTTCTGGTTTGCCTGGAAAGTAGTCTTTGAGCAGGTGAGCCAAGAATATCATCATAGGGTATGTTTCTGAGATTAAGCAAATTCAAGAATTCTTCAGTATTGTCACACTTTGACCTTTCATGCAATTGCTTTGCACTCTGTACTGCTCCTTCAGCTAGACTATTGGACTGAGGATATTCAGAACTACTAGTGACATGTACAAAGTCCCATTCTTTTGCAAATTTCTGAAACAAATGTCCAGTAAATTGAGTACCATTATCAGAAAAAAGTTTGTGTGAACTACCATGAACTGAGAAATGACATGTCAACTTAGTAATAACAGTAGTTGAGGTTAAGTTTGGTAGTAGATCAATCTTGAACCAATTTCAATAAGAGTCTACCAGAACTAAGTAGTGTTAATTGTTCCACTCAGAGATATCAGTTGGTACAGTAGACCAAGGTAGTTCAGGAATTGGACCTAGCTGAAGTGGTTCTCTTTGCAAATGCAGTCTAGTACTATTGCATTCTGAACAAGAAGAAAGAACTGTATCAATGTCTCTTGATAATGAAGGCCAAAATACCAGTTCTCTTGCTCTTCTCTTAGTGGATGTGGATCCTGGGTGACCACGATGCAAAATCTGAATATATTTTTGTTGTAAGGAAGCAGGTACAACAATTTTAGGACCTTTGAAAACAATGCCATCTTCCATCAACAATTCATTTCTGTAATGAAAATATGCTTCCACCTCAGGTGATACACTAGATTGCTTTGACAGCCATCCGACATTAATATAATGATTGAGCTTCTGTATAACTGGATCAGCCCGACTGTGATCTCTTAACTCATTAAGGCTAGTGGTGAAAAAATTATGCACTGACATCACATGAAAGTCAAAACTCTCTGCATCAAGCTGTTGTATTTCTAAGAGATCTGAATAAGGTATCAGCCAGATAAAGCAATTTGCATTTAGTGTAGACCAATTTGAAATTGTACTTTTGCAATTTGAGCATAATTCTTTATAATCTCACTGGGGCATAATGCATAAGCTTCTTTAGAATAATAACCAAAGGTTGATGATCAGTTTCAATCTGAATAGCTCGACCATAAATATAATCATGAAACTTGGAGCATGCAAATACTATAGCCAAAAGCTCTTCAATTTGAGCATATTGCAGCTCAAGTTTGGGTTAGTGTTCTAGATGCATAGGGTACTGGTCTGTCCTCTTGAACTATAACTGCTCCTAGGCCAAATTTTTAAGCATCACAGGAAAGAATAACTGGTTTGTTCATATCATAGTATCTTAACATATGTGGGGTGGCAATTTTCTGCTTAAGGTCTTCAAATACCTTCTGATGATGTTCCAGCCATGACCATGCAAAATTTTTGCATGTTAGCTCCCTTAAAGATGCTGTTAATTCACTGAAGTCTGGTATGAATTTGCCTAAATAATTTACCATAACCAGAAAATGCTGTAAATTTTGTACATTGTCTGGCTCTGACATTAATAGAATAGCTGCTTGCTTGGTTGGGTCTGGTCTCAAGCCTGTACTTGTAAACAAATGGCCTATGTATGTAAATTCTGGAAGTCTGAATTCTGAATTTGCACATCAGAGGAGTGAGCTTTAAGTTCACTTCATATGCTCTGTTGGTTTCTGTCATGCAATGTTTCACCACTGCCTCCAACCAACAGATCATCTACTATTATGGCACAAAAATAAGCGGACAAAAATTGTTCCATTGCACGATGAAAAACTTCACTTGCACAATTTATTCCAAATGGCATCTTTAGGAATCTGTATATGCCAAACAGAGTACCAAAAGTAGTTAGAAATGAGGATTTATGATCAAGCATCACTTGCCAAAATGAACTCTTTGCATCCAAAACAGAAAATACAGTGGCAGTCGGTATTAGAGCTGCAACTTTTTCAGCTGTGCGCTTTGAATGATATGGTCTCTTTAATGCTTTGTTCAAATCTCTTGGGTCAATGAATATTCAGAGCCTCTTTTATGAGTGGCCACTGGCCACCATGGAGGACACCCATTCAGTTGGTTCTGTGACTGGACAAATCACACCTTGCTGCACCATTTTATCCATCTGAGCTTTTACTTTATCTTGCATAGCTATCGGAATTCTTCTTGCTGGTCTGACTACTGGAGTGACCTCTGGGTCTAACTTCATGGAATACACAAATGGAGGTCTGACTAATTTGTCATCAAAAGCATCACCATACACTGAGAAAATTACTTCAGAGAAACTGGAACTCAGAACTGCACTCAGATGATGAACTTCTTTAGCAAAAGAAAGAAGATTCATTCTTAAACTATATGTGAGACCCAATAAAGATTGCACTGGTCTTCAAACTACATAGAATAACAAGTTGTAACAGCTCTAGGCCAAATAACATGAAAGGATTACTGAACCTTTGGTTTGAATTTCTTCACCTCCATAAGCAACAAGTCTCACACTACTGGTTACATTGTGTTGTTCATTAGTTCTCATTTTAACAAATGTGTCTGCTGATATAACATTACACTTTGAACTAGTGTCTACTTTGAGTTCTGTGGATTTTCCATTGATCTGGACAGTATAAAACACTTCACTTCTTGTTAATAAGTTTACTGCATCAACTCTTTCACCATGCACTGATACACCATCAACATAGAAGGCTGACTGTTTCGGCTCTACTTGATCAACTTGCTTTTTTGTGTGACCTTTCATTACAACTGCATGAGGATTACTTGATTTACAAAACTTTTGGAAATGGTTCCATTTTTTTATACTTGTGACATTGCTGGCCAAATGCTAAGCACTTTTCTCTATTAGACTTGTGATTCACACCACAATTGTGACAGTTAACAATAAAGCTAGATTTGGGTTTTGCCAATTCATGTTTGTGTTGCACTGAGCTGGCACTGGAGCCTGCACCTTTCATGGAACTTTCTAGAAAACCTTGTGGCTTCTTTGGAAATCCTGCAGCTGCCACGTGCTTAGTCCTGCTCTTGTTTGCCATGTGTTGCATACTATCTACGTTTGCTCTGGAGTTAACTGAAAACATGCTCTGGTTACTCACAAGCATACTTGTATGTTTCTCTGTCACCTCATGGATTTGACAAATATCTATGGTTTTGCTCAACTTTTAATCACTGTTACAAAGTAAAATCTTTCTCACAGCAGGGCATACAAGCCTTTCCTTTATCAGCTCATCTTTTAGATCACCAAACCAACATGTTTTAGCTCTGTTTCTCAAGTCAGTTATATAAGCTGCAAATGTTTCTGATCTCTTGTGCAAATCAAATGTCTCTCTGATGTAATATTCATCTGGAGGTTGCATATTTCTCTAAACTTGCACTTCACACTCTGCATCTTCCCTTGATTCAACTTGTGCAACAATATGGTGGTCTGCACCTTCTCCTTCTTATACTGCTAGTGCATACATAAATGAACACTCTCTTTCTATGGCCTCTGACCCTGCTAGGTTTAGCAAAATGAATGCCCTGGACCATGCATCTCTATCTGCATAAGCCGCTTGTATGAAAATATCATACTCTTGTTCAAATATTCTCCAGTTCTCTACAATATTCTGATCAAACACAAGTAGTAGGGGTTTTCAAAATCTGTCTGCCATATTAACACATACCAGTGAAGGGGTTTTGCAAATAAGCATGGATATACACATAGGTTCATAGGTTCATAGGTAGGTACTGGGCTATCTGCCCGAAGGCATATATTAGCCCAGCCACATTGTACGGTATTCACCGCCCCTTTGGTTAGTTCCCTAGGCCCTTGATCTAGCAGATAGTACCCTTGGCCCCTATCTAGTAGAGCTGTTGATATGATCCCTGGTGTGAACTTTCTGTTACCTATCCACTCGTCAAGGTTCCTCTTGAAGAGTGATAGTGAGGGGCTCTATCTTATGTAGATTGGGACCTTGTTCCATAGCAAGGGAAGTCTTTGCGAAGGGAATCTATCCCTCCAGCATGTTCTATTCATTGTTGCACTGAGGTTTATATCCCTAGAGCGTGTAGATTTGGTTTTGCTAAGATGGAGCATGTTCAACAGTTCTGGGTTGGACATGGCTCTGTATGTTAGACAGAGATCGCCTCTGAGAAGATGGTTTGCAACAGAGTAAAGCCTTAGTTTTTTCAATTGTGCTGTATAGGGCAACTGTTTTAGGCCAGTAATCCTCTTAGTGAGGTACCTCTGTGGTCTCTCCAGCTGCTGGAGATGCCTAGCCAGGTACATTCCAATTGGTGCATTATACTCAATAATGGGTCTGATGAGGGAAGAGTAGAGGGGCATCACTACATCCTTAGATCTTGATGCAAACCCTTTCGTGATCAGATGGGTCACACAGAAGGATTTTCTAACCACCTTGGCAGCATGGTTACACATATACATATGCATACGTTTCTGGCATAAACAGTACTTATCCAATGCCTTCGTGCTCTGAACATATACTTACACTGGGCTTATCGGAACTATGCGAATGAACAAACTTGTAGTACTTTCAAATATCTGAATTTTGCGAAATATACTTTGCTATATTTTGCGAAATAACTTATCTGGCTGTTCAATACTTTTGGAATATTATCGGTAAAGGCAGGAATGCTAAAGTAGTAGACCATCATTTATTAAGGTCATCACTATAAGAAACCTTCGAGAACTTTACAATATGACTGAGTGACTCACAAGCACTGTAATGCTCTTGTAATGTCATCTTTTGAAAGAAAATAACACTTATCAGTGTGAGAAACATGTCAAGCAACTGTACAATGCGAATAAATTGAACATCTATTGCCCAAAATTCAATAACCTTTTGAAGTAGTTGCACTTTGTGAATAACTGTATACAGCACACTGAAATGTCACCACAATGGCAGTACCTTGCTAGGCAGCTCTCTACAGTACAAGCAGCACTCTGTAATGGCGATACTTTGTGAATAGACACAGCCAGCATAAGAACTTTTTGAAATAGCTATACTTTGACTGTATTACATGAAATAGTTGCACTTTGCACACAATGAACTCTTTGAAATACATGCACAGTAATAAGCGCACAGTGTAAGTACTTTTACACACTCTGAGATGCTCCATATTACTTTAGTCATGCACCTGATACAATACAAAGTCATAGTTCTACCCAAATACAGCACTTTGCCCAAAACACATGCAGTTGCCTTACTTTATTTTTCCTTAATGTGCCCTTTTCTTTTCTTAGTGTAATTGTTTTACTCATTTAAGCCCTTTTCATGCCCAGTACCTTTTTCTTGCAATTGTTTTACTCTAAACATGCCCAACATTGCCTTAAAAGCACTTGATTTGCTTCAAACATACTCATTTTCTGCTTTAAACATATATTTGTTTTGCTTTACAGTTGTTTCATCAAATACTTTTATCTTAAACATTTTCTGTAGTTAACAAACTTTTCATACTTTCCGCTTGACTGATATTGCAGTTGTGCCCCTGTAATGCCCCCTTATTGTCTTTCTCATTGAGTAAATAATTTGTTTTTATTTCTCATTACATTTGATGCTTTTTGGCTATGTTTGTGCTGTTTTCTCTCAGTTTTACCTTTGCTGTCATCTTTACATCTCATGGCTCGGAATATTCTTTTCTCTTCCATCCCAGTTCTGACACCATGTCACTTTTGTGTTAGCACATGAATAAACAAGTCTTTGTGGGTTCTGTTCAAGCAGCTTTATTTCATACAAACACATTACTATTGTAGACTATCGACTGTAACTTAAGTAACTTATATACAACTAATGACTATGATCATGCATGCCCACTCCCTAGCGGCTCCTACAAAATGGCACTAAAGTTGTGCATGTGTGCAGGTTATATATGTGCATGTACAGCCTCATATGCTTCTTAAAGATACAAGCACACGCACTTTACACTCTGATCTACACATAGTATAACAGCTTACTGTGAGAATTAAATGGTATTCTGTCAAATGTGCTTACTGATCACTGCTTTTTGAAATATTTGAATTTTCTCAATCTCTTAAGTCAGACAAAAAATATTACCATATGCAAAATATGAGATAATGCCTTTCCTCATTATATGTTCATAGGTTCATAGGTTGGTACTAGGCTATCGGCTCTAAGGCCTATGCAAGCCTAGCCATAACAATTCCCTGGATATTTCTTCCCTGCCTAGCAGGGTGACTGACATGATCCCCGGGGTATATTTCCTATCTCCCATCCAATCATCAAGGTTCCTTTTGAAGAGGGCCAATGAGGCACTCTGCTTGACATGTATGGCCAGTCTATTCCAGAGTATGGGGAGTCTCTGGGTTGGCAACCTATCTCTCTAGCATGTTTTGTTCATTGTGATGATAAGGTTTAGATCCATAGAGCGTGTGGCTCTGAGGGATTGGGATTTCTTTAAGTGGAGCATGTCCAACAGCACAGGGTTTGACATGGCCTTGTATGTTAAGCAGAGATCGCCTCTGACTAGACAATATGCCACAGTGTATAGTTGGAGTTTTTTTAGACGGTCAGCATATGGCATCTACTTTAGGCCTGTGATTCTTTTAGTGAGGTATTTCTGTGGCCTTTCCAGCTGTTGCAGATGTCTTGTGAGGTACATACCAAACTATGCATTATACTCTATAATGGGTCTAATGAGGGATGAGTACAGTAGGACAATGACCTCCTTTTTTCTGGATGAAAAGCCCTTAGTGATGAGGTGTGCCACATAGAAGGATTTCCTGACTGTTGTGGCAATGTGGTTATCGAAAGTGTGACCACTGTCCACCTGTGTCCCTAAGTCTCTCATGACACTTTCGATGTTTAGTGTCCTGCCACCTATGTGGTAATTCATGGGTACATGTTTTTTTACCAAAGGGGATAACTATACATTTCTTGACATTAAGCTTGAGCCCATGGCTCTGGCACCAGGCATCTGTTTCTGTAAGGCTCTTTTGTAGAATATCCACATCATTTGGGGATTCAATAATGGCTCCCAGTTTGAAGTCATCTGCAGACTTTGTTAGCCAGAGTCCCTTAGTGTTGGCCTGTACTTCAGAGAAGTAGATGCGAAAAAAGATTGGTCCCAGGACTTAAGTGAATGCCACAGATGTACCAGAAAACATTCAAATCACTCTTCCTACACCTCCTGAATGAACAAAGAACAATGTAGAAGCTTAAAGTTAGAAACTGCACTCCCCCACAAATTAACAGAACTAATGTGGCATGGAAAGCTTAGCAATATCTGAAATCTCCATCTGACATAATGCTATTATTTTTAATCAATTTATTTATTTGTTTCCATTTGTTAGCATGGATCGCCTCAGAGGGTGTTTGCCACATTTTAGTGGAGACCCATAGAGATAAGTGTTGCTTAATTATAAAAGACACAAAATAACAGGTAAATATGATATACTAAATGAGTATAACACAATTTACGTGAATAGTAAATAAATAATAAAATAAGATTAAGCAAGGTGCAAGACATATTTAAAATGAAAAAAAATAATTTTGAAACATTTTCACATGAGGAAGTACACTCATATTGGAAAGGCATTTTCTATTCTAAAATTAACATCAGCTACAGTTGACTCTGATGAGTAAGGATTGAATCTAACAGGAAGAAAGGAGGAGTCAGTAAGTAATAGATGCAGAAACTCAAGGAAGTGAAGGACAGAGGAGATGTACAAGACAACAGGAGGAAGAGTAATAAAGGAATGAAGAATAGAGGAGTAAAAAGGGAGACATGAAAAGAAGTATAAAGAGGAATGAGAAGAGGGAGAAAGACATTGGGTGTAATAGGTGTCGGGAAGAAGATAGGTGATGGAGAATGGGATAAGTGTAAGGGGGGAAAGGGCATAAGGGGAAGGAGTATTTACATATAGCAGCAGGGTAAAGATTATTAAATATAGCAAATATATTAAGAACTGATGTAAATTAGATATGAGAGATAAAATAAGGAAACCCTTTAATCTGCTAAACTCAACATTATATAACACAGAAAATAAAGTGTGGGATAGATCTGTTATTAAATGCTGTTACTATATGGATCAGCTGCCTTCCTTTGTTCTTCACATTTCAGGAGTGCAAAGGATTTCACCAAACATTTTGGTACTGTGAAATTTGATTTCTTCACCTTAAACCAGCTCATGCCCAATATGTCTCTACATCTTTTATCCACAGATATGTGAATCAGTTACCAGTAAAGATAAAAACTCAGTACAGTGTGTCTCGGTGATGTGTTTTCCTACACATGACCAAGTGTGAAGTGAACTGGTTTAAGCATGCTGAGTACAGTTCCTTAATTTGGATATCTCTGATAGCTCCTGACAATATGAACTAACTGCAACAATGTTTCTTTATGATAGAATCTTCTGCAAATTTATTTTAGATGTAAAGTAGCAGAAGTTTGATGACCACGGTTTTACGTTTTTATAGCTTCTAGAAGATGCATCACATAATATAACTTAAGTGAAGGAAAGATCTTTAAAATCTGGAGGCAATGTTTTCTGTATCTAGAACTCAAACTGTAAAATCTGTAGAAAACTATAAACTACTAATCAGCTGGCTCCAGTAGTCAAAGTCCCAGAAAAGGTTGTGTATCTTCAAATCACATATACTTGAATGACCTTATTATGCTGTCTGGCAGAATTAATGAGTTTAGAATGTGCTAATGTGCAGACATGGCTATGGTAAAGAAAGCCAAGACCATCTTTTCTCAAACTGAGAAGAGTACTGATGTCACCATTCTGTTCTTGAATGGTTTAATGACTGTGACCTAGCCAAAAATATGCTCCTTATTTCTGGAATATACAAAAAAGTATCAGAAGAGACATTGGCATAGTTGTCCTATTGGTTAATAAAACAGAGCAAAAACAGGAGGATCTTTGGTTGACACCAGTTCCATAACTTACCCCGTCTCAATACTAATCAATCGAACCATAGTAGAAGCTAAAATTCCCACCATCTGGAAAATATCCTATGTAATCCCACTTCACAAAGGAGGCAGCTCTACTGAATTCTCCAATTATAGGCCAATAGCTATACTCTCTCCACTTGCAAAGATTATGGAAAAATGTATTCATAGACAACTCATGCACCACCTAATCCAAAATCGCCTTATGGCAGACACTCAGCATGGCTTCCGTCCTCATCACAGCACTACTTCAGGCTTCCTGGCCTTTACTAACACCATAAACCATAATCACAACAATAATTATATATCCTCAGCCCTCTTTTTGGATCTTTCCAAGTCATTCAATATGGTTGATCACCAACTTTTAATCCACACCCTGCAAACATTCTGTCTAGATACTGGAGCACTCCAATGGTTTCAATCCTACCTGAATGGTCGACAGCAGGCTGTCCTCTGGCAGAACAAACTCTCTAACATTCTACCTAACACCCTCGGAGTACCACAAGGCTCTATACTAGGGCCCTTGCTGTTCTCCATCTTCATTAACGACCTTTATACTGTCATCCCAAAAGACAGCTGTATCCAATATACTGATGACTCTATTCTGATTTGCTCAGCCACATCTCCAGTAGAGTTATGGTCAGCTACCCAGACCACCTTTAATACAATAGAAAACTGGCTTTCTGAACATCGTCTGATCCTAAATCCCAAAAAAACTAAAATGCTGTTATTTTCACTAACACGTAGGTCTACCGCTTTCACCTTTACCATAAAATCAAATGATGGCACAATAATCTCCCCTGACCCATCTACAAAATTATTAGGTGTCATCATAGACAATAATCTCTAATTTGACCTACATGTTAACCAAACTATCAAAACCATCAATAAAAAACTAGGGTCACTTTACAGAATAAAAGCCTTCCTAACCCCTCCAGCTAAAATTGCCATAGCTCGCTCTCACCTTCTTTCAACCCTTCTGTATGCATCCCCTCTACTCTCGAATTTGAACAAGACCGTCCTTAACAAACTCTCAATTTGCTACAACCACATTGCCAGGTTTGCCACTGGGCTGCCTTTTAGGACACATCATTGCATCAATCTAAATCAGCTTGGGTGGCTTGATCTACCTAGCCTAATCCAGTATAACCAACTGATTATGGCCTATAAAATCCTCTATAATCCGGACAATACTCCTGCACTTAAAAATATTATCACCCCTATAACAATCCTAGACCACTTCGATCCTCTAACAAACTACTAATTCAGACTAGCAAAATTAATAACACAGCCGGTGATTCTCTCTTTGGAAACTCTGTAAGTAGATCCTGGAACTCACTTCCAGCTGATATTACCTTACTTTCCACCTTAGGTCAATTTAAAACTAGACTCAAACAACATTTGTCACTTAACTGGCTATGTCAATGTATCAAGCCTGGCTAACTCGAATGTGTAAAAATCTGTTAACCAGTTTACTGTGTAATTTAATTTAATCCTGACTTGTGCTCAGGACTAACTGTAACCTGTGGAACTTGTTTAACTTGCTTACTTATATAATCTCTGTAAATAGTCTGTTTGTAATATGTAATGCTGGTATTATGTAATGCTGTATCTGCTTACCCTTGGAGCTTTTCTCCCCGGGCCTCTGCTGAAAATGGACATGCATCCAGTCGGACTATCCCGGTCAACAAATGTAAAATAAACAAATAAATAAATAAATAAATGTTAAGAGGTTGTAATTCGTGTTTTGAGGGTATTTCTTGGAAGCATCAATGTCCTTTCTTGCGCTGACCATTCATAAGCCTATAAAACAAGATATTGACCTGAAAGACAGTCAGTGAATCAAAATGTATTTGATGCTATTAGGACATGGCAAGGTAACAGTGGGATAAAATATAATCTTTCAAAATCAGAGATCTTAATGCTACATTGAAACATGTTACCTCCTGATCAGTTTGATGTTACTAGATTAGTTCTAGAGCATATCATGTGGCTGAATACCTTGGCTACCTCTTCAGTGAGGACATGACATTTCATTACTGCTCAATATCTGAGTTGTTTGGTTCTGCTACACACGTACAATCAACTGCATTACTAGCTGAGTTAAGTACAAACTTGCAGTGTTAAAGATTATACTGCATTTTATTTTATTTTTCTGTGCATTTAATTGTTTCATTGGTCTGTGTTTTTCTGTAGTTATTTATTTTTCTATTTACTTGTTTCATAGAATACTGTGGTTTCTCTCTGTCTCTGCAGTTAGTTTCCCACCCGCCTCCCTGTTCTTGTTCTGGTATTACTGTTGGTGGCTTTGTAATTGCCTGCCCCTCCTGTAAATTTCTGTTTGAACACTCCTTCTGGGTCTATCTCATTTGCTCACTCAAGCGAGTACAGTGAGATCATATTTTGACTTCAGACACTCCTACCAGTCCCATCTGTTCAGCTTTATCCCAGCTCTATTCCAGTCTAGTGTCACCAGCTCATTCTACCTAATACAGAGAGAACATTTGTGAAGGGCAAACCCCTTAGGTCCTTAATTTTGAATTATCTTCTGTTTCTCCTTTCTCTTGTTCCACTTTCCAAAAAACATTTTTTCTAAGCTTGTTTCCTGCCTTTCCAGTAACTAGTTTAGTCCAGATACAGATTTGCTGCAACCAAGACTGTTTCTAAGCTTATGAGCCCCCAAAGCCTTTCGGTTTTGGAGGGAAGACTTTTAGCTTATCAGTGGGAGTGGTAAGCATTAGGTAGCCTATCTACCACAAGAGTGGTTTCTAGCCCAGAATTTGTAGTTTATTGGCCATTTGGGCAGTTTTTCCATCTCTTTCATATTTCTGGTTTAAAAGTCTGTGTTTGCACTTGTTTCCCACCTTTCCTGTAACTAGAATAGTCCAGATACAGATTTGTTGTATCCAGGACTGTTTGCCAGCTTCTGAGCCCCTCAAGCCTTCTAGCTTATCAGTGGTAGTGGTAAGCACTAGGTAGCCTATCTACCACAAGAGTGGTTTCTGGCCCAGAAATTGTAGTTTATTGACCGTTTGGCAGTTTTTCCATCTCTTTCAACTTACTGGTTTAAAAGCCCACAGTTGCACTTGTTTCCCATCTTTCCTGTAACTAGTCTAGTCCAGATACAGATTTGATGTATCCAGGACTGTTTGTAAGCTTCTGAGCCCCCCAAGCCTTTCTGTGTTGGAGGGAAGCCTTCTAGCTTATCAGTGGGAGTGGTAAGCACTAGGTAGCCTATCTACCACAAGATTCAGGTACAGATTCTTAGTTTTAGCACTTGAATTTGCTTATTTGTGCTCAGCACTCATTCAGAACTTGTTGTTAGCACTAGATAAGTTACAAATTACTACAGCACTCAACCTTCCTCTTTACCTAGAAGAAAACAGTTTTTGTACTTACTTTCTTCACTTGCTTAGAGAAAAACAGCTCTTATACTCACTTTCCTCACTTGTCTAGAGGAAAGTAGTTTTTTATTCAAGCATGTCCAAGGGTCAGCTCCCTGTGTTCTCTCCTGTCTATCTGATGAATCTGGGCATCTTGTGACAATGTAGCAATTGCCTTATGTACACAGACACCCCTCTCCTCCTACCACCCAACACCACAACCTGTGAGAGATGCACTTATTTAGCCAAACTGGAGGTAAAGCTCTTTCCAACCAAGACTGAACTTGAGAGTCAAGAGGAGAAGGTAAACACTTGCACCACACCACACTCAACACATAGTCCCACTAAACCTACACCAACAAGAAACACAAAAACATTTGCAGAGGCTCTCAATAATAATCTGTTCAAGCAACAGAGACTTGCAAAGCAGAAACACAAGCAACCTCCACCCCCCAACACAACTCAAATGACACATAGCCCACAAACGTGTGCCAATAAACCACAGCCCATAATGCAAACCAGTGTTCCCAACACACTTGTCATAGGTGACTCTATAATCAGGCACACTGATGTCCCACTCACCAGTCTAAACAAGGAGAAGGTTACTGTCAGCTGCCTGTCGGGTGCCAGGATCCACCACATAACCCATATACTCAGGTCACTTCACAAGTACAAATATGACTCTGTCATTGTCCATGTCGGTGTGAACGACCTGAGATGTACCTCCCTGGACTACATGAAAAGAGACATGGATGAGCTCTCCGATCTTGTAGCCCAGGCAGGTATGACCCTAGCCCTGAGTAGCATCCTGCCATCGCCCAGAATGATACCTCAGTACAAGGACAAAATAATTGACTTCAGCAATTGGCTAAGCTTCTGGTGTCACTGTAAGGGGATCCACTATCTATCTGCCTGGGATGACATGGTCAACAGACCATGATGCTTTGCCAGAGATGGCCTGCACCTGTCACTCCTGGGATTCCAGATGCTGGCTAAGTCTCTTGCCACACCTATAATGTCTTTTTTAGGCAAGGTTCAAATGAAAAACTCACCACCATAGCAGGAACATGCAAGCTAAAACCAAGGGTAATGCTACTCAATGCTAGAAGTCTAAATCTCAAAATGCACTCACTCGAGGCACTCCTTAAAATAGAGAACATTGATATCTGTGCAGTGACTGAGACCTGGTTCAAGGCTCTAGAGAGCACCCCTGCATTACCGGGCTATAATTCATACTACACTTTCGGCCATCTAACCTGGACCAGAACACCAAAGGCGGAGGTGTGTCCATATTCATTAAGGATATCCACATCTCCAGGCTAGTTGCGCAGCATAATGCATCCAAGGTTATCCAAGTGCAACTAACTCTGGGCAAAAGTGCAATCCAAATTGTAGCTTGCTACAGATCCCCCGCCATGCCCCAGGATTCCCACTCCTCTTTTCTTGATATACTGGAAAATATTAGGGTTCAACCAAACACCCTAATAATGGCTGATTTCCACTAGTCCACCATTAACTGGGAAAACTACTCATGTACCAACTCCTTCACTCAACGCTTTCTGGAATTCATAAATTCCAATGCCCTGGATCAATGTATCCACACCCCCACAAGGGGCAACAATATCCTAGACCTAGTCATTACCAGCATGAGTGACCGGTGTTCCACACCTGAAATCAACTCCTCGTTGGTCAGATCTGACCATAAGCTTATCATCCTAGATATCCGCATCCCGCCCCACCCACCATTAAGGAAACCATGGTAAAAAATTTCTCCAAAGCCAACTTCATGCTTCTTAAGACAGAAGTGGCGAACTTCATGACACCCATGTAGATAGACAATACAGTTACGACTGCTGAATCCTACACAAATGCACTCTATAAGCACTGAGTGCATGGATCATACTACCCCAAACAGAATCAAGACACTATCCACCAAAAAAGGAAGCCAATCTGGTGGCCCCCTGCCATAAAAAGACAGAAACTGTTGCAAAAGAGAGTAAAATCCCATGAATGGAGGAGCTCCCTGGTCAGCCTCAGTAAGAAGCTGAGATCCCTTATAAGATCCTCCAAAGCTAGTTATGAAAACAAAATCACCACTGACTCTAAGGGCAACCACAAAGCATTCTATAGCCATGTCAAGAATCTCAATGGCAACACCCAGAGCTGCTCTGAGTTACAGAACAACGGCATGAAAATTACAGAACCATCTGATATTACCAACATCCTGGCTGATAGGTTCAGTGCTAACTTTACCCCCTCTCACCCCTTAAAGGGCCCATATCTATACAGGAAGAATGTAGAGTCCCTGTAATCACATCTATGCAGGTAAAAGCTGCACTCTCTAAAACCAAAATCACAGCATCCATGGGACTGGACAACATCCCAGGCTGCGTTTTACATGCACTTCAGAACAAACTGGCTTCCCACCTAAGCACCATGTTCAATCATAGTCTCACGCAACAGTTATCCCACTTCACAAAGGGGGAGCCACCACTGATCCTGGGAACTATTGCCCTATTAGCCTGACGAGCCTGGTCTGTAAGGCCATGGAACTGTATCATCATGGAACTCATAAACAAAGACATTGGTAACATCCAAACTCTGGAACCCACCCAGTTCAGGTTTGTGAAAGGGAGATCATGCCTTTTGAACCTGATTGACTTCTTTGAGGCAGTCACCAAAGCCATAGACGAGGGTAAGGTAGTTCACACAGCCTATCTTGACCTCGCCAAGGCTTTCAACACCATCCCTTATTCTGGAATTATAGCTAAACTCACTAAACTAGGTATAAATCCCTACATCACAAGATGAGTACCACAGGGTTCAGACCTGGGACCTCTCCTGTTTGGTATCTACGTCTCTAAAGTACAGGCTAATACAGAAGGCCACTGGCTAACAAAGTTCACAGATGACTGTAAACTAGGAGCCACAGTCAAGTCCCCAAATGATGTGGACATCCTACAGAAGGGCCTCACTGAGACAGATGCCTGATGTCAGAGGCATGGCCTCAAGCTCAATGCCAAAAAGTGCATTGTCATCCCCTTTGGTAAAAACTCTGTACCCATGAACTACCACATAAACGGCAGTCAAATTAATGCCAAATATGTGATAAGAGACCTTGGGACCCAGGTGGACAGTAGTCTCTCCTTTGATAATCACATCACCACAGTAGTCAGGAAATTCTTCTATGTGGCACACCTCATCACAAAAGGGTTCTCATCCAGGAAAAAAGAGGTCATTGTTCCCCTCTACTAGACACTCATTAGTCCCATTATAGAGTACAATGCCCCTTTTGGAATGTACCTCACAAGACATCTGCAGCAGCTGGAAAGACCACAGAAGTACCTCACAAAGAGGATTACTGGCCTCAAACAGATTCTCTACACTGACCATCTCAAAAAATTCCAGCTTTACTCTGTAGCATATCGCCTACTCCAAGGAGATCTTTGCCTAACATATAAAGCTATGTTAAACCTAGAGCTGTTGGACATGCTGCACCTAAAGAAATCCCAATCCCTCTGATCTACATGTTCTAGGGGCCTAAACCTTGTCACCACAATAAACAGAACATGCTGGAGGGATAGATTCCTGTCCCAGAGACTTCCCATACTCTGGAACAAGCTACCCATCTATGTCAAGCAAAGTTCCTCATTAGCAGTCTTCAAGAAAAATCTTGATGAGTGGATGGGAAATAGGAAATATACCCCTGGGATCACATCTGTGGCTCTGCTTGACAGGGGCACAGGAAATTAACTTTCTTGGGTGGCATAAGTCAGTGAACCTTGTTGGCTCGGCTTACTTAGGCCCTCGGGCCGATAGCCTAGTACCTACCTGTGAACATATGCCTATTCTTCTTTCCACATCTTTTATTAAAGCCAGGAAAAATAGTTCTGCACAGCCTCACAGCTATGTAAAACAGAAAAGATAGATGTTGTGTAGGGTTCCCACTACTTATAGACTGTAGTTATCTTCATACAATATTCCTAAGATTCATAGCACTGATGCAAGATTTTATCCAAGCAAGTCTTAGTTGCAAGCTGTAGAGATTAAGCTTTCATTTGGATAATTACTGTTCTTGTACAGACTTTGCCTTATGCAGCTATTTCTGTAAAAAAACTGTAGGCTGCTCAATGTTGTGGCCGTGTTTGGTATGTTCCACTATGTAGCCTATCTCTGCTACTTAATGATTTATGATCAACATATTACATGTAATCAGAGATGTGTATTTTCTGCAGTAGTATTCCTCTTATTTATAAACAAACTTCCCTGTTAGCAGCAAAGGCTGCCATCTTCTTTGCTATTCAGAAGTCACTTCTCTAAAATCAGGTAAAAGGAATATCACAATGCTTAACTTTTGCCGTCTTCAGGTTATATAATGTAATTTAGCCAACTTGGTTACCTAAGTTAATATACAAAGCTCATATGTGATCACATTCCTAACCCATCTCGAGTACTTTTTACTTACGTATCCCTTTGTGTCTTTCCTTAATTCAAAGAACATTCTTTGCCTCTTAACAAATATTCCCTCCCTTAGCTTTGTCTTCTCTTTTGCATTTCAATGCTTTTCATTTCTACATTAAACCACCTTAAGTTTATTGCAGCCCAATATGTGACCAGAGTGGGGCAAGCAAGTTACTCTTCCAAAGTTCTATTCTTTTCTAGCATGATGTGTTTTCTTAACTTTATGTTAACAAAAGTGCATAGGACCCCAGCCATAAACAAGCTCTACAACAAAAGGAGGAAGCTACTACAAGATAGAGCAAAATCCTTGAAAGGTAAGACACCTTTGATCATTATAAGTAAAAAACTAAGAGCTCTCATAAAATCATCCAAGGCAAATTTTGAGAGAAAAATCGCCAAGGACTCTAAAGAGAATCATAAGGCCTTCTTTAGCTATGTTAGAAACCTAGGAGGAAACTCCCAGATATGCTCAGAATTAGTTCAAAATGATGTGAAAATTACTGAACCTACACACATTGCCAACATACTGGCTGACAGGTTCAGTGCAAACTTCTCCCCCCCCTCCCCCCCAAAAGGAGATATCTATTCCAGAGGATTGTAGCCCCCAAACATCTCCAACGCCCAGGTGAGAACTGCCCTCACTAAGGCAAAACACAGCATCCATGGGACGGATGGTGTCCCGGCTGTGTGCTTCATGAACTCAATGAGGAATTAAACCCACAGTTAGGACAGCTGTTTAATCTTAGCCTCACCTCAGGATACATTACCCAAGGAGTGGCGACGGCGACTGTGGTCCCACTTCAAGGGCGGTGCCTCCACAGACCCTGGAAATTACCGCCCCATTAGCTTGACAAGCCTTATCTGCAAAGCCATGGAGAGGATCATAATGGAACTCATAAATAAAGACATAGGGAACTTGCAGACTTTGGATCCAACTCAGTTTGGCTTTGTCAAAGGCAGATCCTGCCTCTTAAACTTGGTTGACTTTTTCGAGACAGTCACCAAGGCCATTGATGAGGAAAGGCAGTCCATACAGCCTACCTCGACCTGGCAAAGGCCTTCGACACAATACCCCACTCAGGTATCATCGAAAACCTCATCAGCTTGAATGTAAACCCATACATCACAAGATGGGTTGCAAACTGGCTAAGTGACAGAACCCACAGGGTCAGAGTTGCTGGAGCCATGTCAGACTCAAAGCCTGTCACAAGTGGTGTCCCACAGGGCTCAGTCCTGGGTCCACTCTTGTTCGGCATCTACTTTTCTGAAGTACAAGCAAACACAGGAGGTTATGGCTGACAAAGTTTGCAGATGACTGCAAACTGGCGCCATAGTCGAAAACACATCTGACACAGATATCCTCCAGAAGGGCCTCACAGAAATGGATAACTGGTGCCAGAGCCATGGCCTGAAGTTAAACGCCAAAAATGCATAGTCATACCCTTTGGGAAAAACAAGGCTACCCTAGCTACCATATAGGTGGCAATCCACTGAGCACAGAAAAGTCATCAGAGATCTGGGGACCCAGGTTGACAGTAGCCTTCGTTTGACACTCATGTTGCTAAAGTAGTTAGGAAAACCTTCTATATCACCCACCTGATCATGAAGGGATTCACATCTAGATCAAGGGAGGTCATCGTCCCCTGTACTCATCACTTATTAGACCTATGATTGAGTACAATGCCCGTTCGGAATGTATCTGACCAGACACCTGCTGCAGCTTGAAAGGCCCCAAAAGTTCCTCACCAAAAGGATAAAGGGTCTCAAAATATGTCTTATGCTGCCCGACTGAAAGAACTCCAGCTCTATTCAGTCTCATACCGCTTGCTCAGAGGTGACCTGTGCCTGACATATAAGGCCATGTCAAACCCAGATTTGATGAATATGCTTCACCTCAAAAATCTAGATCCCTCAGAACCACAAGGGCGGAGACTTAAACCTTGACACGGTTATAAATAGAACGTGCTGGAGGGACAGATTCATCACCCAGAGACTCCCTATGCTGTGGAACAAAATCCCGGTACATGTGAGGCAGAGCACCTCTCTGGTCTTGTTCAAGAGGAATCTTGACCAATGGATGGGAGATTGCAGATATACCCCAGGGATTACTTCAGCGTCACTGCTTGACAGAGGCACAGCAAAATGATAGGCATAGTTTTTATTCAAACTAAAGGGGTGGCGAAAGCCACATAACTATGGGCTAGGCTTATAAATGCCCTTGGGCAGATAGCCTAGTATGAACCTATGAACCTATGAACCTATGAACCAAAGAAAGAAGTATTTTGTGTTTCTACTGGAAATTATATCAGTGATGTTTGTTATTATAACTAGCAATAACACTTTCATCTGTAGTCATTGTACCCAAATGATTTGGTAGCGTAAATTATACGGTTGTTCAAATTGTGCTGGAAGTTTTCTCTATTAGACTATATTGAAAGTAATCACTTTACAGTCAAATTTTCTCATTCTGTAAAAACAAATAGTAAATAACTCAATAAACAAGCTAGTATATACTATTTCAATGTAAGACATAAGTAGAAGTCTAAATTACTTATTACAGTCGGTGGCTATAATTCATCATATGTGATCCTGTGAAACACATTTCATCAACATGAGAAATGACTTCCGGTGACGCCAATGAATAACTTTTACTGACCTACTCTTCATACACTTTGTATGGTATGTGGAATTATTAAACATTATAAAGGATGTGAGGGATGTTTCCAATCAAAATCTGAAATTGTATATTAAAAAGATACAACGTATACTAACAGAAGTCCCAGAAAAGACACTTGCTATCTTCCCTCACTCTGCTGTCATAAATTTTGACTGCAAAACATATGTTGGCTGACACAAGTGTTGTAAACTTTAAACTGTCAGGTAGCCCTTCTAATTCAGATGTGTGGTACCTAATGTGAGTATGCTTTTTCTCTTTAATGACTGTTAAAATATCCCATTAGAGCTTATCCTCCCAGTACACTAGTGTAATCATGTTTTTCCTATTTACACTGGCATATTCACTAAACTGCAATAAACAGAGGAAAAACAGAGAACTAAGAAGACAGGGAATTGAAATGTACACACATTTACAATATGTAGAGCTATTTAGAGCTGTAACTCAAAATTAGTACAAGTACCATGCGTATACAAAAGACTACTACAACAAGGTCTCATCATCTAATGTTTTACTAGAATATCATTTTTATAACATGATATAAGGTATGTGACTATGGTATAATTAATATCCTCTCAAATCTTACATGAAGTGATGCTCAGAAGGTACGTTTCACCTAAATATACATCATTGCCTCTTTCTATGTTCACTAAGAAATGGAAACCTTCTGTTATATGATAGAAATTATGCAACCATGATGTAATGTCTGCATACATCTTTATTGCATTGATGGTCTGAAGTAACATTTCAACTGAATATGTTACATTGTTTCCTTCAGCATCATATATATATATATATATATATATATATATATATATATATATATATATATATATATATATATATATATATATACATATATATATGAGAAATGAGTATCTCACAGAGACCTAGCTCTTTCCTTCTTATTTACTGACACAAAAAAGCAGCAAGGTGTACCTGCAAGTCCTTTTTTAGATGGCTATTTATCAGGTAGTTTCTGATGTCATAATCAAGTAGTTATTAGAATGATCAGTGTCTGGCATGAATTGCTCCCAATTAAAAGTTAATAACTGCAGAAGCTTTGTATTAAGTGTGTGCACATATCATGTATATTTTGAAGTATTTTCTTTAACCAAAGAAGCAGTAATAATGCAATTAGTATTACAATTCCACTTTACCACCCAACAAACAATCAGTTCACAATCTGTTCTCCTTCTGTTCTATCATTTCTTTCAAAAAGCCATCACAATAAAGGTTTATATGAAAGCCTGCAAAAATGAAAATTATATTTAAATGTTTTCATTTGTTTTATCGGGAATTGCTTCCTGCAGAATAATAATATAGAGTCTAATTCTGTTAAAGCTATGACACCAGAATATAAATGGCAAGAAAAATATTTTGTTTTCATTAAAGAACATTTCTTGGAAAATTTGAAACTCAAATAAAAAAAAAAAAAAGAAAGCAAAATATCGCCATGATCTGCATTTCATTGTTTGCATTCAGACACAAATGCATCTAAACATTCCTTTAGGGGGGCTATTCATGTTGTTAAACTGCCAAACAACAGGCAAATAGTAACATTGTAGATATACCAGTACAATGCATATCCATCAGAACATGTGTAAATCAGATTACACAATAGATTGCATATTATCTAAAGTTGGTTATATACAAATAATTTCCTTATCCTGACCTCATTTTCCTACTGTAGTCTTTATTTTAATTGTACATCATTCTGCAATATGTAGCTGTTGTTCTTAGCCTTTGAACCATAAGTGCTCACAAAATATGTAATACAGTTTAAAAAATAAATAAACCTTTTCAGATTTTTTTTGTTAAGGCATCTAACTGGCCTTGTCTTCAAGTGCCATCTGCATACATTTCTCCCTAATTTTATTTATTTATTTATTTAACATTTTGTTGACCGGGAAAGTCCGACTAGGTTCCACAGAGCCTGTTTTCAGCGGAGGCCCAAGGAGAAATGCTCCAGATGCATGTCTTTGGAATGTGGGAGGAAATCGGAGTACCCGGAGGAAACCCACGCGAACACAGGGAGAACATGCAAACTCCACACAAAAGGTACTCCAGCCGAGAATCGAACCGGAGAACCTCTTGCTGTGAGGCGACAACGTTAACCGCTGCACCACTGTGCCACCCAAATCTCTCTCTCTCCATGTCTCTCTCTTTCTCTTTCTAATCTCCTCTTATTGTCGTCTGTATTTTCTCTGCAAAACAAGCATTGTTCTCTCTGTTCTTCTACAGATTATGCTTGACGTACTCAGTGTACAAGGTACATACTATTTCTAATGATGTTTTTATTGCTCATTATCACAAAATGCATCGTCATCAGTGACCCTAAAGACCAATTTGACAAAAAAGAATATCATTCAAAATTTAGGAAACACAAACATGAACATAATTGTAAACACTACAGCATACCCTCATTTATGAATTAAAATCTCTGCAACTCCTGGCCTTATTTCTAACCATGCATTGAGGTTGTACTCAAAACCTCACTACAGTCAATACAACTGTGAATTTAGGTATAAGTAGTTACTTACTCTGTCCTTCTTTGCTTTACCTTATATTCTTAGACATATCCACTGTCTTCCCTCTCTTATGGCCTCTAATCATCTCTCTCTCTCCATGTCTCTCTCTTTCTCTTTCTAATCTCCTCTTATTGTCGTCTGTATTTTCTCTGCAAAACAAGCATTGTTCTCTTTGTTCTTCTACAGATTATGCTTGATGTTCTCAGTGTACAAGGTCCATACTATTTTCATTTATAGATTTAGCTCCAAAATCAGTTCAGTATTCTTAAATTTTATGTTTACGTTAGAATATTCGTATTGTTACTGATGTGAATAGTTTTATAGCTAGAGTTTTTCTCAGCAAAACTTCACAATAAATTAATTAATATTTTTATTTAATTACTTTGTTAACTTGGTGGGCTGGTACAGGGACCCTTTTCAGTGACGTTGCAGCCTAATGAGACAGTTGCAGTTTTAAACAACTGCATAAGTTAATACAACTTTTTAAAGAGTTGCAGTAATACTGTAACAAATATATATATATATATATATATATATATATATATATATATATATGTGCGGTGGGAGTGTGGGAGTGACGGATGCGTTTAAGGTGGAGGTGGGGTTGCATCAAGGATCAGCTCTGAGCCCTTTCTTATTTGCAATGGTGATGGACAGGTTGACAGATGAGATCAGACAGGAGTCCCCGTGGACTATGATGTTTGCAGATGACATTGTGATCTGTAGTGAGAGTAGGGAACAGGTGGAGGAGACCCTGGAGAGATGGAGATATGCTCTAGAGAGAAGAGGAATGTAGGACAGCAGGACTAAGACAGAATATATGTGTGTGAATGAGAGGGAGGATAGAGGAATGGTGAGGATGCAAGGAGTAGAGGTGGCGAAGGTGGATGAGTTTAAATACTTGGGGTCAATAGTTCAGAGTAACGGTGAGTGTGGAAGAGAAGTGAAGAAGAGAGTACAGGCAGGATGGAGTGGGTGGAGAAGAGTGTCAGGAGTGATTTGTGACAGACGAGTACCTGTAAGAGTGAAAGTGAAGGTCTACAAGAGGGTAGTGAGACCAGCTATGTTATATGGGTTGGAGACAGTGGCATTGACAAAAAGGCAGGAGTTTGAGCTGGATGTGGCAGAGTTAAAGATGTCAAGATTTGCACTGGGTGTGACGAGGGTGGACAGGATTAGGAATAAGTATATTAGAGGGTCAGCCCAGGTTGGAAGGTTTGGAGACAAAGCCAGAGAGGCACAATTACATTGGTTTGGACATGTGCTGAGGAGGGATGTATAGTGGGAAAAAGATGCTAAGGATGAAGCTACCAGGTAACAGGAAAAGAAGGATGAAGCTACCAGGTAACAGGAAAAGAGGAAGGCCTAAGATAAGGTTTATGGATGTGGTGAGAGAGGACATGCAGGTGGTTGGTGTGACAGAGCAAGATGCAGAGGACAGGAAGAAATGGAAACAGGTGATCAGCTGTGGCGACCCCTAATGGGAAAAGCCGAAAGAAGATGATTATATATATATATATCAAAGTTTGCATTCAGATACATTTTTAGAAAAATTAAAATTTGACAGAAATATCTGTTTATGTAAAATTAATATCATGAAATGTAGTAGGGAAAATGTCAGCAAGTAAAATTAATGTTGTGAGATATAGAAAAGAAAATGTCATATGTTGTTGAATACGTGAAGAAATAGCCTAACCTCTGCTAATGAAAAAGTATTTGTGTTCTTCTTATAGCTGCTTGGAAATTTTTTTATTTATTTATTTTGAATGCAGTGAGTTTTCTTAGCTATTGTGGCATTGACATCCAAGAGGACTTCAAAAATGGACATCTGAGTGGAGAAATGGTGTTATTTGCTGGGATTAAAGGGGGATAGTCTATGTTCTTATGTTAGAGATCAAGGATTATGGGTGGGCAGTACTTGCACTGTAATAAAGTAAAGGCCGTGCACTGCAGGGAAGTGTTGCCTTGCAGTTATTGGTAACCATGTGGCTCTTTCAAGTTTTTTGCAGTAGTGCTCTTTTGAACTAGTGGGTATGACAAATATATACCTAGTTTGTTTGCAACTACCTGTAGCATGAATTATGTGCAGAGCTTGGTGCATTTCGGGCAGAATATTTTGTATATCAATGGCTTTTCTGGTTTCGACTGGTAAAAGGATAGACTATTTATGTAATATAGATAAAAATACTTAGCGTGTCCCTGCAGAAAACTGAATAAAATTACACTTGTAAGAAACTCAAGCACATATATTGTCTGTTAAGAATGATACTGGTCCCAGCAAGTAAGATGTTGCTGTAAATAGCGAGTAAAAAAAAAAACACATCTAATACACTTTTAATAAATTAAATAACAGACAAAATCATAGATCTCAACCTTCCATCTCCAAAATGAGGAACACTACCTGTTATAATGTGAAACAAATGAGCAAAATGTGGAACACTAACAGCTTAGTACATACCTCTCAAGTGTACCTCATTATGAGGAACGTTCCTCATTTGGGGTCTTAAAAAGTTTGTGTTCCTCGAAGTTCCACATTTAAAGGGTCTGTCACACATTTAGTGTTAACAATTTTTTTAACTGATCCCCATGGTAAATAGAACTGAATCATATTAATCCATTAAAACAGCTATTCTGTAAGCAAAAATCACATTTTATGAGCTTCCTAGTTGAAGTTGTTACTAAGCCAATGGCTCACACAGTGTCTCCTAAGAGTGGATGCTACAGGTAACAGGTCCCAACAAGTAAAACCTGAACTGGCTGAGTTGTTGCTGTAAATAGGGAATCCAAAAACTCTTTAAAATAATTTTAATAAATTAAATAACAAACAAGATAATTCATAGGTTGGTTTAGTGCTTTTGCCCCTATGTGTTTATTGTGCTTTGTAATGCCTAATAATTTATCGGATGCATTTTTGCACTGGCTGAAAGGGGTCACAAGTTCAGATGGATATGCCTATTTAAATGTGTTTTTCCATCTGCTGGTAATGAAGACGCATAGCTCTCAACCTTCCATCTCCAAAATGAGGAACACTAGCCCTGATAATGTGGAACAAATGGGCAAAATGTAGAACAGATACTAATGGCTTACTAACAACTTCAACTAGGAAAGCCATAGGATGGTTAAAATAACACTGGTTTTACTTATAAAGAAGATCTATTAATGAATTAATATGATTCATTTCTATTTATCATGGATTTCACTTTAAAAAAAATCCTAACACTAAATGTGTGACAGAGTCTTTCAATGTGGAACATTGAGGAATTTTGAGGAACATTAACTTTTTAAGACCCCAAATGAGGTATATTCCTCGTTATGAGGTACACTTCAGAGGTATGTGAAGACGTCCCATGGTCGTACACGTACTGGGGCGAAAGCGCCAAACTACCCTATTATGTCGGAGTTTCTTACAACTGTAATTGTATTCAGTTTTCTGCAGGGACACACACCAAGTTTTTTTACTGGTTTGTCTCATAGCGCGGCAGTGCCTGTTTCTAGGTACGTCATACTCGTTTCCTTTCATGGGTACAGCTGAAATTCGTTAGAGATGGCATTTGGTAACAATGAAAGTAATGAATTATAGAATAGATGTTTGTTTCTGAAATCCCAGTTTTTCAACAGGGATCTTACACATCATATTGGATTATTAAGCCAACGAGTGAAGACGCTCACTGTAACTTTGGACAAATTGAGTTCTTCAGCCCCTACGACTGTTGCCCAAATGGACTATTCTACTTATGGTTATGGAGTCCTTTCTACATGGGGTGTGAAAATAGTAATCCATCGTTTATTGATCTGTTCAGTCAAGGACCTCAAATTGAAAAGGGTAGATAGGTGAGTGTACCTAATGAGTGGATTGTAACACATGGCTGCATCAGGATTTGGGTTTCACTTCACCAGAACCGGCACAAACGTAAACAAAAGTTTTTCCTCCATGCTAGCTTTGTTTGGGAAAAAAAAGCTAAATAAGGTGCGTAGTCTTCAAATTGATAATTTATATGTCACTGAATTTTCTGAATGTCTCAAGCAGAAGAGAGCCCCAAAGTGTCTTTGTATGTTTAAATTTGCAAACGGGCTAATTTCTGACAGTAATGAACATTCTGAACTGATTCTTATGTTTGATCGGCATGGTTTTGAACTCTTGCAATTTTTAGTAAAAATGGAACATCTCTGTAATTAAGAAACTATTTGATGAACTTTCTATTCTTAAAAGCAGCAATATGAATGACCTGCTGTTTGATCATAACTAGTCTAAATACAATGCAATTTTTAAAAAGGTCGAGCAGCAGGTTACAGTTAATTTAAAAAAGAAAACGCAAAACATTGGCCAGAGATTCAGCTGACTGTTTTTCATCATAAAGCTTATCCACTACCCAAGGGACTACAGAATACAGATAAATGTTTAATAAGTTGCACAATGAGGGGGCCACCTTATCTCCCCTTAACCAGGTGTCAAACTCTGAATCAGCCTTGAACTGCTATTTAGAGAATTCGACTGGAGTCTATATTACTGAGCCCACCCCCCCAACCATGAGGGTTTTGAGACAAATAATTGTGGTAATAATCATTACAAAGCATCCAAAGGTCCTTTTTGTATCCCACTCCCCCTGAACACAGCTGGTCAGGGAAGAAAGACATGCGTCAGGGGCAGAAGGAAAAACAATTGGAAACAATAAGTCTTGCACAGGTTTCCACTGCATCAGATGACCATATCTCTGTGTGTCATGGTGGTGTAGTGAATTTGTTTCACGGTTTTAAAATTTTTAATTATACCGATTTAGAGATATCAACTTCTCAGTTTAAACTTTTCAAAAAGACTGCTTAAATTCATACCTACTAGGTACACAAAATTACTGGATGCCCTTACTGAAATATTTACAAGGAAACTGAATTCTCAATTGAATTGCAGGACTTATTCAGATTTAATGGACGGCGTTTCAGTATTACCTCCTGTCGTTCAATTTAGTTTATATAACCCCCCCCCACACACACTTAATCCTGTTCTTGCTATTTTTGAGAAATCCTGTGAAATGGAGCTCTATAAATTGCATATAATTCCCTTTATGAAGCCAGACAAGGGTGGAGGGATTGTGATTGTTGATAAAACTGATTATAGAGTTCCACCTTATTGAATGACACCACTGACTATGAGATTACTTTCAGGAATGAGACTGTTATTACCTATAAGAAGATTGACCTGTTCCTGGATGACTGGGAGGGAGGACTCTGCTTTTATACATTAACAACACAGAGCATTTCCTTAAATTTACCCATTGTCTGTCCGATGATACTGTAGATTATTTGGATGTCACTGTTTTTAAAGATGGCAACAAAAGATGTTTCCCCACCTGTTTAAGCAGTTATCTGGAGTTTTGTAGTCTGTCCGATGATACTGTAGATTATTTGGATGTCACTGTTTTTAAAGATGGCAACAAAAGATGTTTCCCCACCTGTTTAAGCAGTTATCTGAATTTTTGTAGTTGTCACCCCCTGTATTGTAAGAAAAACATATTTAAAGGGCAGCTAGTTAAGATAGCAAGGATGTGCTCTAACTATGAAACACTTTAATCTTGAAGTGTACGAAGTCTTGAAGACATTTCAGGATTGAAATTAGCCAGTTGAATTTTTTTAGAAAAATTTGGGATGAGGTGTAAACTGATGGGGTACAAAATACACACCCCTGTTAAAGGGCTGACATGGTGTCTACACTTCAAAAGATTTCACTCAAAAAGCAATATAATGATGCCTTTTTGAATTCCTTTGTGGTTACATTTAATTCATCTTCCAAAACGGTTAAGAACATTATTACTAACTGAAATATTTTGAAAATGAATGAATAGATATTCAAAAGTTTGGGGGATTCACAACATTTTGTATATGTGAGGAATTTAAGAAAACAATATTTGAACACCCACATTTAAATGGGTTAATTACACTCTTTGAAGGTACTAAAAATGTGGTGCCTATAATCACTGACCCTACATTTTGGAACCAGAAGTTATCACTTTAGATATGTTCCTTTACAACATCCCAGTATATCATCTGGGAATTGTGCATCAAAAGGGGTTGTACATATTGCACTTTGTAATGGAAGTTCAAAAAATTACACTAGGAAAACTGAAAGGCAATTCAGAAAAAGAATTTATGAACACCTTTTATGCTATTACAAAGAACAACATTAACAACCCTTTATACAAATACATATTGGTATGTAAAGTATCAAAATTTGGCTTTGCTTTGTTGGAAGTTCCCCCTTATCATTTATGGGGTGGGGGGGTCATGGGAAAGCATAATGGAATACTGAGAACTTATCTGGCAGTTACATTTAAATGTTTGCAAAGATCTAGGTTTAAAAGACCACGTTTCAATTGCCCCAGCACTGAAGCTAAAAGCCACTAAATTATAATGGTTTCAGTGTATTTTATTATTATTTATTTTTTTAGTTTAGAGTATAGTGGGGAGCTCAAAAAACTTCCTTGTGTGTTTTTTTAATATTCTTTTTAATGCCTAATAATTCTAAGATTCATTTTATGAATGTATTTTTGCACTGGCTGAAAGGGTTCACATGATCAGATTTATATGCGTATTAAATGTGTTCTTACTTACAATCTGTTGGTTCTGAAGAAGTGCCGTGATTGTATAGGGATGAAAGCGCTAAACCAACCTATGAATTATCTTGTTGTTATTTAATTTACTAAAAAGAGTTATTGGACTCGCTATTTACAGCAACATCTTAGCCATTTCAGGTATTTACTTGCTGTCTAGCAAGACACTATGTGAGCTGCTGGGTTTGAATTTCTTACAAATTTATTATAGATAACCTTGGAGATCACTTTGGACAATGTGGTCTGTACACAGTGTATGTGATAGCTGCTGGTCAAATAAGATACCTATATATTTTTAGTGGTCAAATAAGATACTTATATATTTTAGTGGCTCGCTGTCAGGTCCTTAATGATGACCATCTTGGTGTCTTTAAACTTTTGGGATATTGCAGTAGCTTTACTATTGTTTTGATATTATTTATAATTGGGTCCAGAGTATGCTAACATAAAATTGTAACTTTCAGCTTCAGTTTATTGAGAACTCTAGCTGTCCTACTTAGAGCTATATCATCCCTAGGCAGAATACAGTGTGTTAGACATTCATAAGGCAGATTGTTTATGAAGATTGAGTATAGTAGTGGATAGATCTCCATGGGATACCTGCTGAAAATGTGCCGTTGTCAGTGGTAATGACAACAATTTGGTCTGATAACAGACTGCTATGTAGATATACAACCACCCTCAGGATAGGTTATAGTTGTAGAAACTACATAAGTATTTAAGGAGTAGATGGTGATTTGATGTGTCAAAAGCTGGTGATAAATCTATGAAGATTAAGATTACATCTTTTAGTGGCAGTTCTGCCAAAGTAACATAGATGTCATTTGTCCACAGTCTTGCTCCCAGCAGAAAGATCAGAGTTAAGGCCAATTACTCACCCTGGCTAAGTAGGGACACTAGAGCCTTGCTAAAAGCCAGAGATAAAGCCTGGAAAATCTGGAAAACTGACAATATCCCAAGCTCCAGGCAATACTATCAACAGCTTAGAAACAAGGCTAAGGCTGAATCCAAAATAAACAAACAAAACTATTTTCTTACTACCTAAAGCAAATATTCAAAGAATCCACAAAAAGTGTGGCATGCCATTAACTCCCTACTAAAGCCAGGCAAAACCACTACTCCAGCCCCCAACTCTACAGACAATACCCTAGACATAGCTTCTCAATTTAATAACCAATTTTAATAAGTCCATCTTAGCCCTGTCCAGTCAAATAACCAAAAATAGCCTACCTCAATCGCAACCCACCCTATCCCACAGTACCCTGTCTTTTAGCCTATCACCTGTGCCCACCTCAACTATCAAAACACTCCTCCTAAAACTCAAACCAACCACACTAGCAGCTGATAACATACCTGCTGCATACCTAAAAATGGCTAGTGACTCCCTATCATATCCTGTCTCCATCCTAATCAACCACTCCATACAAGAGTCCAACATGCCCAAACTCTGGAAAGTATCCCACATCATTCCTCTCCATAAAGGAGGTAACTTCTACAACTTCACCAACTACTGACCTATTGCCATCCTATGCCCCCTATCTAAAATTCTTGAGAAATGCTTCCACTTGCAGGTGATGACATTTCTTAACACACACAGTCTCCTATCTACCACACAACATGGTTTCCGACCACATCACAGCACTACCACTGCCCTCCTGTCCTTCTCTAATCATATCAACCTTCACAGGAATGATAAATATTTATCAGCTATTTTTCTAGACTTCTCAAAGGCATTTGATGTAGTCTCCCACTCCATCCTACTAGACTCTCTAACATCACTATCCTTCACCTCCTCTACTATATCCTGGTTCAGAAGCTACCTATCTGACAGGCAACAATCTGTCCAGTGGAAAGGAACTCTGTCTCCACAACTTCCATCCATCATAGGAGTCCCACAGGGCTCTATACTGGGCCCACTACTATTTTTTATATTCACAAATAACCTCAATAGCTGTACACAGCGTGTCACACTCATTCAATATGCAGATGATTCAATCCTGATCTGCTCCGCCTCATCTCCCACCACACTACAAACACTCACTCGGGATACCTTCAACTCTATAGAAAAATGGATCTTGGGTATCCAACTAATTCTAAATCCCAAAATGACAAAATTGCTACTATTTTCCCCTAATGGATCAACCCCCCCCCCCTCCTTTACCATAACATCTAAGGACGGCACCGCCATCTCCCCTTCTAACCACACCAAACTTCTGGGCATTGAAATTGACAATAATCTTCACTTTAATGTCCACATGTCACATACCATAAAACTAGTACACAAAAAGCTATGCTCCCTATACAGGCATAAGTCCTTTCTCTCACAAAAAGCTAGTCACTCTTGCACAAAGCCACCTCCTCACAACTCTATTATATGCAGCTCCAATCTTCACCCAAATCAGAAAGTGTGACCTAGACAACCTAGAATCGTGCTACAATAAAATAGCTAAGTTTGCTACTAACTCAGCTTATAGATCCCATCACTGTACTGCACTAAAAGAACTAAAATGGTTTGAGCTACCACAGCTACTTAACTATCACCAGCTGGGTACAGCCTACAATATTCTCAAATATCCCGAAAAAACCCAGTCAATATCCAATCTACTTACTGTCTACACTGCAAACTGGTACCTTAGATCTAGTGAAAAATCTCTCCTCTCCATCACCAAGGCTAATAATAACGCAGGGAAAGCACTCTACTCCCATACCGTTGCCAGAAATTGGAACTCTTTCCCATTCCTTGTCCACTGCCCCCTCCACCTCTATATTCAAAAACTCCCTCAAATCACATCTCCTTAGTATCTGGTTATGTCCCTGTATCACGTAACCTTACCCATACTGCTATTAACTCCCCAAATTGCTCTCTGATCACCTGATTGACCTCTGATCACCTGCATGCTTGTTCATTTGAAAAGTTGAACTCTCAACTGTAGAATTTACTTAATATATTTTCTTCTCTCACCAATGTATAACTGACATTGTCGTTTTACTTATTTTCTACACCATCATTTATTTGGAGTCTTTTTAGTTATTTCTTGTTATATTACTATGTTCACCATATATGTTGTAACCTGTTTACTACATCTTATTTGGGTTTACTATTACAAGGTCGAACGGCACTCCTTCGACTGTACTATAGTCGACGACGGAAGGTCGTAAATGTCGAATGTCGAAGTCAAAAAATCAATCTAGGAACGGTGTTAACATGGGTTGAGGTAGGTGTTCATATTATTCTGAACTACAAACATCTCCCCTACCTCGACCCATGTTAAAACCCATTCCTAGATTGTTTTTTTTGAGTTCGCGATTATCAGTTTCGACCTTCCGTTGTCGACTATACTACAGTCGAAGGAGTGCCGTTCGACCTTGTAATAGTAAACCCTTATTTGTGTATTATACCTGCTGTAATGTCTTTGTACAATTAGATGCCAGAACTTTTCTCCCCTGGCCTCCGCTGAAAATGGACCTGGTCCAGTCGGAATTTCCCGGTTAACAAATGTAAAATGAAAGATAAAAAAATAAATAAAATAATTTGTGACTCTGTAGATAGCTGTCCTGAAATTGTAACTGTGTCTCGATCGATCTTCATTTTTAACAGAAATTGGTCCTATACAATTTTTGAAAGATTTTGGTCTGAGGGAATACAGTGATGTTGGGTTGTTTGGAAGATGTGGTTTAATAAATGGGAACAATCATTGCATATTTTGAGCTGTAAGGCATATTCCCTTCTGTTAGTGTAAGTATGCGTGTCATGGGAGTAGCTATATGCCATCCAACAGGTATAATAAATTTAGAAAGTAGATAGTGCTCCTTTTGAGAACTTGGTAATGTATATGTTTTCTTGTACTTCTGTCACATGTTCCAGTGGTATATGCCTAAATTAAAATGTGAAAAATTCAAGAAGGGGAAAGTGCAACATGTATGTGTGATAGCTGAATATGTTGAAGTTAAAAGAATTATTTGAAGGTTTTGGGGATTGTGATATATTTTTATGGTGTTTAAGAAATGGGTTTACTGCTCTTACTGCTCTGTCTGGAATCCCCCATTTAACTTTAAAGAAAATACATAATAAATTATATTCCAGTCCTAAACCTAAAGTCACTATACTACACACAGTTCAGAAAGACTTTCAAGGAATTGACAGTTCATTATGTTTGCTTAACTTTCTTGACTATATTAAAGATGCATGATGCTTTAGTGATCCGAAACTTCAGCATGCATGTGTAACTCAAGCCCCAGCATCTTATGTGATTTTTCCAGAATAACCTTTAGTTATACTGGCTGTATAGTTGGAAGACTTAATGCTATCAGCTGCCAAGTAGTATCACATAACAATTCTAAAGCATACCATGTAGGTTAGACCTTTAAATTATGTGCTTGCATCATCTTATGTATACTTAATTAGTTAAATATGGAAAATGTATAAAACCATCAACCCTGCATAACCATACCTCTCAGCTTGTTAAAGCAAGAAATCTGGACAAAGGCACAAATAATGGGGTCTAAAATTAGGGTAATTTTTTTTTAAATATTGGTATTAACAAACTTAAAAAGTGGGTAGAATAACAGGTTATGCGTTAGCATGACTTTTCTGAAGGATATTAAGTCTGAAACTCAAATGGGTGCCATTATTTTCTGACTTCAGTCCTCAATGATTTGCCAGTGATTTGCCAGAAAACAACAATTTTATGAGAAACAGACCAAAAATATGAGTAAAAAATCTGGACATTTTGAAAATCTGTACAGTTGAGAGCTATGTAACACTTGTGTAGCATTCTGTTTTGAGCTGTCTAGCCTAAAGTTCAGTAGAGACTTTCTTTTAAACAAACTAGTTTAGAGCAGTTGGAACCCAGAAAACAAGGCATGTCTTGTGCCTCTTAGCACAAATCCATGCAAGTCATGTATATCCCAAAGCACTCAAGTACTTCAATGTTTTCTCACTTGTAAAGGAATCTAATTTCAAAAGAGCTTAACTGATAGAAACTTCTTGTATCCTTTTTAGTAAACAGTCAAAATGAACTTACTAAACAAGTTCTTTCTCTTTTATATCCACCTTCCTCAGTGTATGGGTTGTTTTGGTTCATTGGTTGTTACTAGGCTAATGACCACTAGGGCCCTTTTATATCCACCTTCCTCAGTGTAGGGTTTTTTGGTTCATTGGTTGTTACTAGGCTAATGACCACTAGGGCCCTTACAAGCCTAGACACACACCCCAAACCATGTGGGTCCTGAGTATCATGAGTGTCTATATGGGGCGGGGGTCATGTTAGTAGGGAGGTAACTAAGGATTTGTATGGGGGGGTGTTAGTTCAGATAATACGTTTCTTATTGATGGCCTCTGTCTATAAGGGACATGGGAGCCAAACCCAATGGTAAATTTACAGTTTCCCATCCAATTGTAGTTCCACACTTATGGAAAAAGCCCGAAAAATTAAGCTTAATATGATCCTCCAGTCTCTCTTAAAAGGGTTATGGAATAATGAACAAACTACCACGTGGCTATTCCAGTCTAAAAATTTTTGATCTGCAATGTGTCTGTTACTTCACAAGACAACTTATCCTTGCTTTGTTTGACTTCAGGATGTACTTTATTTCATTTGTAAGCACAGTACCATCCACCAAAAATAACAGTAATAATAATATGCAGGTAATGGTTTGTGACCCTGGGGCTTTGAAACTTTTGACTGTAATCTTTTCAGGAAACAATGTAGACCAAACTGTGTGCTAAACCCATTACACAGAATTTACCACTCCCCAAATTCAAAGTCAAGTAACACGTCACATCCTTTTCTGGTAATTCATCTTTAATTGGAGATTAATTATTTGCTTGAAAATATATCCCTGTTGTCGTTTGTTGACTGCACAAATGATTCCCAAGAAAGGAAATGCAAAAAGTGTCATTATCTATAGTGAAGGTTTGTATTTATGGTCAGCAGCGTTGATAGAATTGATGGTAATAACAAATAGTTTGATAAATTTATAGGTCTCAAATAGTCTGGTAAATGTATAGGTCTCAAGAATTATCTATAGAATCCATATTATTATTGTTACACTTGAATAAATCACTGTAATTCTCCTGGTAATCAGCTATTCACAGAATTAGAGCATGCATGGTCAAATGATTTATTTAATATTAACAGTACTACTTGGCCACAATGTGCTGCAGAAACCCAGAGAAGAAAAGAATATGTTTCCAATGTGTTCAGTAACTCTGTAGATATTTATAAACATAGATGTTTCCTGCAGATTTTCACTGAAATGATCTCCAAGCCATAAATATCAAACATTTGTAATATATGATGGAAAGTACAGAATGTTTAGAAACTCATAGGCGTTTTCATTCCTCTTCATCATATCTGTAAACAAGCTAGATTTACTAAGTATATAATACTGTGACTTTTGAATAGCCTCTAAATATAGTCATCCAATTGTAATTCCATAGATGCTGTAGGAAATGGCATCATGAGGTTTGCAATTTAGTAATGCTGGCGAGCTGATGACTGACAACACGGAATTCTGAACAGCAGCTCAGGGTTCCATTCAACAATTAATTTTTAATATCCATCTTATCTTTGATGAGGCTAGATCCCACGCATGCAAGTAATGGGTACAAGGCAAGAGCCATGCCTCATATTGCATACTAGCCTGTTCCATGAAAAGATACATTTCCACACACATATTTACAGCTAAGAATAATTTAACTTCACAAATCGATGCAGAAGAATATATCTTATTTATTGTGCTATCTACCTGTTTTCTGCCTGCACAGCTTCTTAAAACCAGTCAGCAAGATCTTTTCATATTTAAACTAAGTTTCACTGTGACTTTAGTTCAATAAAAGTACGGCAACACCCAAAGCACTAGTATGGGGCTGTATCTAGGGGCTCATTTTTTTTCAAATTGCGAATGACCTGTTCACAACCTCTGTATCAAATGATCAGTGACATCTCGTCTTTAAGCATGGAGGTCTTGGGATGAGCAAACAGAATTTGAACCGCCAGGTTGCCTTGACATGCCTATGGCCACTCCTTTATGTGTCTTTGGTATCAATTACAGTGCACTAAAGTTGGTGTTTGAGGACTCTGACAAAAGCAACCTAGTCAGTTGACAGAACTTAATGTCGATATAATATATCACTTTCCAAGGGAGTAACAATATTCATTAATTTTGTTTCCTAGACTATCATCTGTAGTACACCCCAGTTTTCTACCAGCTTACATGCAAAGTACTAAACTACATGGACTTAAGACTAATGTTTGTACTTTTGTTTTCTGCAGCTGCGATATACACACTAAAATATAATGTCTTGTTGTGTAATTATACACAACACCCAAATCCCAAGGAATGACTAACTAGTATGCAAGCGTTGTGAATTTAAAAAAATTGAAGTTGTATTCATTATTTCTAAAATAAGTAAAACCTGCTACTTATCTATCTTTTTCAAGCATCACCAAAGAACTTTGACCTGATTAAGAAGCCTGCTTGGAGTAGTAGTGATGGCTGTACTAATCAAACCTGAGCTTCCAGACAGATATGCTATTCTGTATAGAACATACATTTTATAGCAATAAAGTAAGTGTCAGTAAGTAGAAGACAAGCATTTAATTGAGGAACAAACAAAGCATTTACCGTGGGTGGTCTACTCTGTGCCACTCAAAGCCAGCCTCTACCACAGGTGGCCTACTCTGTGCCACTCTACACCAGCCTCTACTATGTTTGGCCTACTCTGTGCCACTTTACACCAGCTTCTACAATGGGTGGCCCACTTTGTGCCACTCTACACCAGCCTCTACCACGGGTGGCCTACTCTGTGCCACTGTAAGCCAGCCTCTTCCATGGGTGACCTGCCCTGCGATGTGAACATCCAAACCTATAGTAATTTTGTCATAGATTTCCTTATTCTACTTGGATACAAGTCATTTGTCCGAAGCTGTAAACTTCCAAAAGACACTGCATTAAATTTGATACTAAGATTACAATACACAGGTATAAATAATAAAGTATAATCAACACAAAATGAGGACCAGCAAAGTACAAAGTGAAATTAAAACAAAATTCATAAGGGGAGGGGACAGAGAAGGAATGATACTGTCTGCAGCTCACAAACCTGGTCTGCTGTCACTTCTAGGGGATGGAGTCTATCTACAGAGTAAAGATACGCCAGAAGCATATGTGCATCAAATACACGTTCTTCTAATTTGACAGTAAATGCATAAACAAATAAGAATAGCCAGTCCACCTACTTGACTCTGGGTCTGCTGTCACTTCTAGGGGATGGAGTCTATCTACAGAGTAAAGATACGCCAGAAGCATATGTGCATCAAATACACGTTCTTCTAATTTGACAGTAAATGCATAAACAAATAAGAATAGCCAGTCCACCTACTTGACTCTCACAAAAAGTTGTAGAAACTACTTTACTAACGCATCCCTCATCACACACTAGTAGAAATGGCATATTTGCCTGGATTCCTGAGCTCAGTTAATTTGCAACTTCACATATTCCCAAGAAAGCTGCTTGCTCATAAATCATCTTTTCCATATACAACATATCCACGCTTCACTTTGCAGCCCTTAATTACTGTTCTCTGAAAAATAGCATCTCTTATGGATTCTGTTTCCTTTAGGCCCTCTACACTGACATGCCTACCTCTCCTGGTGGGTCCAAATACATAAATAATTTATTAGTCTCTGTTTTTATGAAGGCTTTTGAAGATCCATACAATGTCTTCTTTTTCTACTTTATATCTGCCTGTAATATGTCTGCATAATTAACTACACCTAGTCTAGAGATGGCAATATGTGAACTGGTTAGATTTGGCCAACCTAACAAGGGATTTGAACAGTCCAAAAATACACGTGAAAGCTTGCTTCATTAACATGTGTATGGCCTATGGCCTGGCTACATCTGTAGAACACATGACCGAGCATGCTTCTGGACAGCTTGAACTGAAATAATTTGGTAAGCCCAGCTATTAATGTTTAGGCCTCAACTGTCTCTCTTTAATGTCTTTACCCCATGTATTCATGTGTACCCTGTACAATAGCATGGCATTATACCCATCAGTGATGTACTTGCCATCTTCAGAGGGCAGAGTCTTGCCCTTTCTAAGAATACTGGTATTCTGTAAGAAGCCTATCTTGTGAAGTGTCAGACTCTTTTTCCTTAGCTGTAATCATTGGGATAAGGGCATACAGTACCATAAGTGCCCTTCCCCATGACACAGTTCAGTCACCTTCCCCACGACACAGTTCAGTCACCATGAAGTGGTTTTCTATCAGTGAATGACTGTTTAATTAGCACAGCTTGACTAGCTGGGTGTCACAGAAAAGTAATTCAGACATCAAAATATTGGCGATCTTATTTCATACTCCTGCCACAAGTGAGCTGATCTCTGAATAATGGAATTTATTTCATCCCATCCTTTAAGGCATCATATTGCCACTGAAGCCACAATACTAGATAAGCCAGAATTTTTGACATCTAATGTAAAAGCCCTTCTTCCATGAAAAATAATCAGCTGCCTACCTCATGTATGCCACTAGATGGGATAAGAAAATGTCAGACCTTTACAGGTATGCAATTCATCAGTGTTCTGCCAACTTGGCAGGTATGAAATTTGGTTTTATTTTGTAGTGGACACCAGCTTGTTCATAAATGGAGATCTCTACACTGGACAGAATTACTTCCACCAACATTAATGAACATTAATGTAAATGTATTGTGCATTACTAAATTGACTCTCTGTAGAACAAGGCTGTTAGTGTCTAAAACAAAAATTCTGCTCTGATGTTCAACTCACTTAACCTACCTGCTGACCTTCTTATACTAGCTAGTCAATGATTCTATCCCTTCATTTTTTTGTTTAAATATTTGGATAATATAACACTGACTGAAGCAATAACGTGTCTCATTACTACTTCAGTGGCATATTATCATTCGGATGTAATTCTTACTGACTTTATTAGTAAATGAAAACTCTTCTTAATTTATCCGATAGACTAGTTGTTACAAGGTAACAAAAATGGGCTAGCAGTGCTGCTTAGTACCTTAGCTGAAGTACAACTGATTTCTTACAGGTCATTAATAAGTGGGCATAGATATAAATGGCAATTTCTCAAAATGCCGTACTTTATTAGAAAATAATTATGTGCCTTGTAGAAGGGGTGCAGTGCTCCTAGAACCCCACTAATTCAAATAATAAATAAATAAACTCGAGGGTTTTTTGCTTGCCAACAGAGACAGTCGGTACATTTCACTAAACCAATGATTTATTGAGTCATACTCAAAAATGGTGTTTTGGGATACATTTATTATTCTAAATAATTATTGCTCCCACCAGTTTAATTTGTTGATTTATCCCAAAAAGGATTTGGAAAACAGACCAGCATGTTAGTAAAAAAAGCAAGAAGACAGATCCTGACAAAAATGAGAGACTTGTTAACTGGTTTAGTACTGTGACAAAGTTAGATTACATGCAACCCTGAAGACCAGAGTTAATATGAAGATTTGCTGTCCAATTTAAAGGCTATACTGACAGTAATATTTTAAGATAGAAGTGATTTTTCATATTTTAAAACACATTTTAGGATGAAATGCTTTTTCTAAATGACTGTGATAAAATTGCAAGAAACAGACACTGGACAGAAACGGCAATGAAATACTGATGTCTACCACTTAAGAATAAGGGTCTCCTTAACCAGTTTTCAAATACAGTGCCACTATAGATTGTTCATTTGGCTAGAGTAATGATATCTTTCAGAAACATAATAAAACATCGGTGGAATCACTGTCATTTCTAAGTCTGTTCAGTACTAACTTGTTATACTTGATGTGATCAACAACTGAGATAGTTTGACAAATCAAGGATGAGCTACAGTCGGATCACCCTTCTGAACATTAACAACACTGCATCTCCAATGCAGCATGGTGATGTGATCACTTTGCACCATGTGCATTACCTCACACCTAAGGCTGTAGGGATTGTACCTTTGAAGCCTTGAATTATGGTGAAATTCCACTAACTAGCCATCATATTCCCTTTGCTTTTGTCTTGCATTCTTATTTGGACTTATCAGCAAGATTCCGGTCAGACTTTCCTTGTGTACACATTCATCATTTGCAAATCATATTGAGATGTAAAAATATTAGTCAGTGATTAGTAATAGTTTCAGATACCATTGATGAGACAGTCTACTTTAGTACAAACTCTTCTGGTGTCTAGATTTTTTTTTGTTTTTTAATGATAGCAAATCTATCAGCACCTCAAATGAATTAAATCATAAATCCAGCCATACTTAACCCAATAATAAAAATGTGATCCAGGTGAGACTAGAGCAGACAAGAAACATTTGAGATCGGTATAAACACCGTTTATCCAACACCCAAACTTCTGTCTTACAATATGGTGGGTACAATGAAATTACTGAAATGTATACAAGACTAAAATAGAAATATGTCTCCATTAGGTGATAAAACATAGTTACTCTTAGTGAGATGGAAAATGGGGACTCAATGACGTATCGAAAGGAATAGATGTTAGACTGGTACGGGCAAGAAATGAGCAAGACAACATGTGTACCATGAACTCATTTTCTCCTAGATATAACACCGTGTATTCTTTTGATGAACTTTCAGGATGAGATAGAGAACATTGGATACATTTTGCATTTAAGGTCATAATGATGAAGAGTAATCACTCTTGTTTTTTCTTATGACTTCCAGAATCTTCTACCTGGTTGACGGTGTCTCTTCATTCTCTTTCCTAGTGGGAAAGGATTCAAAACAGAATATGCAATGCTCAGGACTGGTACAAGGAACAATGCATTTAAGGAACCAGAATGTACAACTCGGGGACCACAGTAGTCTATGGCTGCATAAATTATATGATGCATACCACGCACAGTACGTTTGCTAATCGCTTATGCAAATCAGCAAAAAATAATTTTATAACAGTGGCAACACATTTTTGAGACTGCTATTCTATGCATTAGAACTACTGAGTTGCAATGAAGTTACAGCTGTGCAATGATGTTGTAAAAGTCACAAACTGTCTGTGGCAGCATTCTATACATGAATCACACATACAGCATATGCAGAATAAATGGGTGTCTTCAGTGGGAATGTAGAGAGTCTCCGCTTTGATGTATGAAATATCTTGGACTTCAGGATTACAGAAAGAATATGTGGAGGTCTTTGCAAAATTCAGTCATTCTGTTTCTACTACTACTCCAGTCTGACTTGATTCCCATTTATAGAAATGGAATGTTGTAAAAAAAAAGGAAAGAAAAATGAACAAAAGTTTGATTATTGGGACTTTTCATGATTTATCAACCAATAAAAACATTTTTAAAATGGGATGTGGTAATTACATTTTATTGTGTAATGTAAACTTTGTAGTAAATAAGGGTTTGCAAAGTTTATGATGGTTTGTATTAATGGGCTAGTTTTATTATTTTTATGTGCTTAATCAAGTTTATTTTAATAGTGTAGTGAGTGTCATTTCTATATGCTAATTTCACAGTTATCTAATATTTTCAATGGTTAAAATTTTTCTTAGTTGAAAAGGAATGTGTTCTGCAGTAATATTTTCTAACTGATTGCTGAGATTTTTTTATCTTTATAGCTTACGGGTTGATATTTATTCATTTATTTACTTTGTTAGCTACAGTTAGAAATGTTTTATCTTAATTGCTTATTGATTGACATTTATTTATTTTTTTAGTTTGTTTGTTAGTTATTGTTAAAGTAGTGTTGGTTTGGGGTTGTAGAGCTTTGGTTTAGGTGAAAGTAGTTGTTTTGAGAGGTTTCAATTTATTTTAGTGCCTGCGATATGTGCAGTCTGTCTTTTCTTTAGATTAAGTGGGGCTACACTAAAGTTCTCAGTGACTGAAGAGTTGATAATGTGCTGAAGATGTGTATAATCATATTCAAAACATATGTAGGATATACATAGATTAAAAGTATATACATTCTGAAATGGTATCATCATCAGCCCCCCTTTTCCCATTTTTTTTCTGTATGGGGTCAGGGTATCGTGTTAACTGTCGCCAACTCTCTGGATTCAGTGCCACACACCTTCCTTCTTCGACACTCATGCCTGACTGTTGCAGATCTTCTTTCACACAATCCATCCACCTCTTTGCTGGACATCCTCACTTCCTCTTACCTTCTCCCTGTCTTTCAAATCTTCCTCACCAGATTGTCTTCTGCTTTTCTACATGTGCCCAAACCACTGTAATCTGTTCTCTTTGATCTTTTCTGCAATTGGAGCTATTTTGGCTTCTGCTCTTATGTCCTCATTTCTTCGTCTGTCCCACAGTGTGCATCCTACCACCTTTCTCAGGCACTTCATTTCCATCACTTGTAGCTTCTTCAACTGTTCTGCCTTTACTGCCCAGGTTTCTGTACCATACAGTAGTACTGGTCGCACCGCTGTCTTGTACACCTTACTTTTCAGCTTCTTTGGCATTCATCTGTCATAAACTACACCTGATACTCTATGCCAGTTGGCTGCAGCCCCTCTGATTCTAGCTTTGACCTCTTCATTCAGACTACCCTTCTCTTCAACCACCCCTCCCAGTTACTTGAAGCTGTTTACATGTTCCACTATCTTCCCTTCTATCTCCATTCTCAGCTTCTTCTGATTTCCCCAATTTGGTGCCATTACCACTGTCGTATCTGTGCTTAGTTTCCTCCCAATGTGCCTTCAGATTTGCATTCCATTCCATTCTCCTATCCTTTGCTAAAGTTCTAGCTCAGAGTCTGCCTGTAGTGTCACATCGTCTGCATACAGAGCTTTGTTGATCTGTCCCCTCCAACCTGTTTGCTAATGTAGTCCATCACCAGTATGAACAGCAGTGGGCTCAGAGTTGAACCCCGGTGTACATCCACTCCCACTGGGAATCCCTCTGTGAGGCCGAACACTGTTTGTACTTTAGTCATTGGGTCCTTGTACATAGCCTGCACCAATTCTACCAATGTTTCTGGGACTTCAAACAACCGCAGTACTGCCCAGATGAGCTTTCTTGGGATTTTGTTGTATGCTTTCTCCAAGTCTAGGAATACTCTGTTGGACTCTCTACTCATCTCTAGCTTCTTCTTAAGTATCTGTCTCACTGCAAACATCAGGTCAATTGTGCTGCATCCTTATCTGTATCGAACTGCTCATCTCCCATCTTACATTCTACTGCTTGGTTTGCTATCTTTTAATTGAAACAGACTCTGTCGACTGATCATATCATCGACTGATGTCTGCGAAAACTCACACAGCTGAACTACGAAATTGCTGAATTACATGTCAAATGTGACCTAGGGATAGGCTTTAACATGGGGCGAGATTTGTAGTTCGGCAATATCGGAGTTCGACATTGCCAACATTTGAGGTTTGGGTTTTCGTATGAAGTGGAGTCGACTGACTCCACTTCAGTTAAATGATAGTAAACCCTACTCTTCTGCATATCCATTTATCAATCACCCTCTCCATAACTTTCATGCAATATGGTAGGAGTTTGATGCCTCTGTACTGCCCACAGTTGTGGATGTCCCCTTTGTTCTTGTACACTGGCATGAGTATGCTTATTCTCCAGTCATCTGGGATATGCCTTTCTCTCCACACTGCTATTAGTACCCTCAGGAGCCATTTCTCCCCTATCTCACCCAGCGTCTTTATCATATCTGCTGTCACCTCATCTGAGCCTGCTACTTTCCCAGACTTCATCTTCCTTAGTGCTGTTCTTATTTCTTCTATGGCGAGCTCCTCCTCTTCTCTCATTGTAGGCTGTTTCTGGGGCAGTACAGCTTCTGTGGGGTTTTCTTCATTCAGAAGCTGCTTGTAATACTCCTTCCATCTGCCTTTGATGTCTTGTGGTCTGGTGAGCAGGTTGTTGCTGGCATCCCTTATGAAGGGTGTCTGACTATCTTCTTTATCTTTCTGTCTTTGCCTTGTTGCCTGATGTACTTTCTTTGTGCCCCTTACTGAGTCATTTACATAAGTTTGTAGAGTGCCTCCGATGCCCTATTCTTTGCTATTGCAACTTCTTTCTTAGATTCTTTATTAGCCAACCAGTAGTCTTTCCTAGCCTGGTAAGTCTTTTCTATCTCCCATTTCTTCCTGCACTCCTTCTTTCTTTTGATGACTTCCTGGACTTCTGCATTTCACCACCAGCTTTCCTTATGTACCTTATTTCCATACCTGGCTTGGCCACATATCTTTTCTGTAGTACTAACACATGCTGTTTGTAGGCGCTGCCACTCTTCTTCAACTTCACCTATTTCCTCCTCTTCTTGGGGTGCTAGAGCCCTGAGTAATTTCTTAAACTGCTGTACTTTATCTCCAGTCAACTTCCAGGTCTTCAGCCTGGTCTCTGTTGACCTTAGAGCCTTCTTTGGCCACTGCTTGCAGCAGATTGTGGCAACTAGTGGTTTATGCTGTGGGCCGACTGTTTCACTGGGGATGACTTTGCAATCATGGATTGTACCCCGGTGCCTTTTCCTTACTAGGAGGAAGACTACCTGAGTTGCATGTTGGCTACTCTTGTATGTGATCTTGTGACTGTGTGTCTCTCTCTCTCTCTCTCTCTCTTTCTGAACCATGTGTTTGTTACTATCAAGCCATTTGAAGTCTAGAATGGCTTCTCCTTCTTTATTCCTGTTGCCCCAACCATGTGGACCCAGGCAGTCCTCATATCCTGTTCTGTCTGTCCCGATATGTGCATTCAAATCACCCATTATCAACACCAATTCATGTTGTCTTGCTATATCTAGTAGGTCCTTCAACTGCTGTCTGAATGTATTCTTTTCCTCTCTATCACAACCCTGCTGTGGGGCATGGGATGAGATTATGAATACTGCCCTATCATTACACTCGAGTCTGATTGCCAGGAGTCTGTCATTAATTCTGATGATATCCGTCACTGCCTTCTGAAGCCTGTCTCTCACCACAATTCCAACACCATTTCTAGCCTGCCCGCCACCTGAGTAGTAGAGTATGGATCCCAAGCCAAGTGGCTTTGCTGCACTGCCCTTTCATCTCATCTCTTGGATACATAGGATGTCCAGCCTTCTCCATATCATCATGTCATCCACTTCCAAGCTGCGTCCTGTCAGTGAAGCTAGATTAAGCATAGCAATTCTCAGTTCATGTTTGGCAGGTTGGTTGGTTTTATGTCCAGCTTTCCATCAACAGAGCTATCCCAAGTAACCCAGGCTGGGCAGCTAGACACTGGTCATCCAGTAGCTTATTGACCCAGGACTGCTGGGCTTTATGATGGGCACACACTGGCCAATAGGGGCACATATACCCCTCCCACCGTTAGCAAGGGTCCCTGACGTGGGTCAGAGTAGGCTGGGTCCTCAACCTATGTATCACCAGTAACTACCCATGCCCATTTTTAGTGACATTAATCAACATGACCAAGTCACCTAGAGCCATATTTTACACTGTTGAGTGGCTAGCACTGCCATTGCATTCAGTCTGTGGTCTGTGTTTTGAGGATACTGCACACCACAGTAGATGCCCAAAGCGGTTGGTCTCTACAACTCTCCCCCCCATAGGGCAACATGTAGAGTCTGTGCTGTTGCCCACAGCTCCATTCATTGGTGAATTTGAGATGGAAACATTCAGCATGTTTTTTCTGACATGGGGAAAAACCCACAGAGACACTGGAAGAACATGCAAACTTCAAACAGGCATTGGTCAGAGGTCAGGATCAAACCTTGTACCTTGTGCATGGGAGGCGAAAACATTAACCATTAAGCCATCCGGTCATCTGAAATGGAATATTTGGTGTAAATGACCTGAGACATACCTCCCTAGACTATATGAAGAGAGATATCAAGGAGCTCTCTGAATATGTGTCGCAGGCTGATATGAGTCCAGCATTGAGCAGCATTTTACCTTCTTGAACTATGATGCCACAATACAAACAAAAGATGAATGACTTTAATAATTAACTTAGTTTCTGGTGTTATTCTAACGGGGTGCAGTATTTGTCAGCAGGGAAGGAGATGGTCAACAGATCATGCTGCTTTGCCAGGGATGCTCTGCACCTCTCCCTGCCAAGCTTTTGAATATTCGCTAAAACATTGTCTTCTCCATAGTGCCTTTTTTAGGTAATGCCAAACTGAAAGTACTTACGACATAGCAAATCAAAACCAAGAAAATCTAAAGGTATTACTGCTCAATGCTAGGGTCTATACAAAAAAACTTCACTCCTTAGAATATCTCTTCAGCCTAGAGAATGCTGATGTCTGTGCTGTCACTGAGACATGGTTTAAAACCATAGAGAGCACACCAACAGTGTACCATTATAATGCCTTTCACACATTTAGAACCGCTACTACACAGACAGGGATTGAAGGTGGAGGTGTCTCAATTTACATCAGAAATAAATATTTCTCAAGGCTGGTCAAACAGGACAGTGGACTTGCATTTTGAACATGAGTAGTTCCATACTACTCCTACTTTGCAAGCTATAGGTCCCCTCTATGACCCAGGAAACCAATACCATATATTGGAAACGCTCACCATCCAACCCAATGCCATAGTCATGGATGACTTTAATTACCCCATTATTAACTGGGAGTCCTATACAAAACCAAAAGTACAGGCACTGAGATTCTTGTATTTTGTAAACAAAAACTCCATAGACCATATAGTCAGTACACCAAGGGGTGCAACCATACTGGGTCTGGCCCTCATTAATATGGGAGAGTGCTGCATACCCCCTAGTGTAATGTGTTTTCTGGTAAGGTCCGACCACAAAATGGTCTCCTTTTGAAGTAAAAATAATACCTGGACCCCCAGATATCCCTGGAATATTCAGGAAGTACTCTAAGGCTAACTTCCTGCTAAGTGATAACCAGGCTAACTTCCTGCTGTTAAGTGATAACCTGGCAACATTTGAAGCCCCCATAAACCCTGAGAACGCTGCTGCCTATATAAAACCGTTAACAGAAACCCTATACAAGCATGTTAATAGCTGCATAGAGGCAGCTGTACCCACAAGGAAGAAGTACAGAATTAGCTGAAAAAACGAGCCATCCTGGTGAAAGTGGAATCACTAAATCAATAGACTGTATAACAGAAGGAAGAAACGTGTGGCAAAAATTAGGAGGTGCAGCACCCAGCAGGATAAAAGAACTCTCCTCAAACTAAATAAACAACTCAGAGGACAAATAAAGTTACCCAAGCCAAATTTGAGGTAAATTTGGCCTCCCAGGACAAAGACCACCACAAGGCATTATTTAGCTATGTCTGCATTCTTAAAGGCAGTATACAATTGTGTGCAAAGCTCATTGTAAATGGGGCCACCTATACTGGGCCAGAAGATATAGCAAACCTACTGATGAAGCAATTCAGTTCTAACTTCATCTCTCTCCCTCCAACCTTCCCTCAGGAAATACCATAAAATATAACTTCACCCTGCTATCACTAGGGAACAGCTCCTTAATGCTCACTCTTAGGCCAAGAGCACTGCACAATGGGCCCATACAGTATCCCAGGATGCCTTCTAAATAGCATGAAACATGACCTATCAGGCCGTCTGGAATTGCTATTTAACTTTAGCCTCCAAACAGGCTTCATGCATCATGAATGGAGAACAGCAACAGTTGTCCCTCTGCACAAACGTTGACCATTATTGGCCCTGGAAACTACAGACTCATAAATCGCACTAATCTTACATACAAAACCATGGAGAGAATTACCATGAAAATGATCAGTAATGATATAGTAAACCTCCAGACACTGGACCCAACTCAGTTTGGTTTCATCAAGGGCAGGTCATGCCTACTCATCCTGGTGGACTTCCTTGAGAAGGTTGCCAAAGCAGTGGATGAGGGCAAAATTGTTCACACTGTTTACCTTGACCTGGTCATGGCATTTGTCACAATACCCCACTTGGGTATTTTGATAAACTTGAGAGGTTGGGTACAAACCCATATGTCACCCAGTGGATAACCAAATTGCTCACAGAAAGGACTCAGAAAGTAAAAATTGATGAGTCCACCTCCACAAAGAAGCTAGTCACAAGTGGAGTCCATCAGGGATCCATCCTTGGACCACTCCTTTTTGGCATTTACTTCTCTGAAGCCAAGGCCAATGTCAGTGGCTTCTGGCTGACTAAATTTGCAGATGTTTGCAAATTAGGACCTGTCATTGAATCCCACACTGACACACATGTTCCCAGGAAGGGCTGGCACAGACAAACAACTGGTGTCAAAGCCATAGACTAAAACTACATGCCAAGAAATGCACAATAGTATCCTTCAGGAAGTCATCCAGCCCTGGTAACTATCATATTGACAACACACCACTTGGAGATGACCTAGTAGTCAGGCACTTGGGGACACACACAGACAGTAATCTAGCCTTTGAACATCATGTGTTTACAGTAGTGAGGAAATCATTCTGTGTTGACATCTAGGTCCAAGGAAGTCATAGTTCCACTATATTCAGCATTCATCAGACCTATATTCCAGTACAATGCCCACTTTGGTATGTACCTAAGCAGGGATATCCAACAAATTGAATGTCCCAAGAGGTTCCTCACTAAAAGAATATAGGGCATAAGTAAAAATGTCCTATGCAGACTGCCTCAAGGCTCCATCTCTGTATTCTGTCTCCCATAGGTTGTTGAGGGGAGGTCTCTGCCTGGCATACAGGACATTGTCAGACCCAAATCTGATGGACCTCCTGCCTATCAGCAAAACAAACAGCACCAGAATTACCCATTTTAAAGACTTAACCTTGCCTGTAATATAAACAGGACCTGCTGGTGAGACAGGAATGTATCCCAGAGACTACCCCATCTCTGGAATAGGCTCCCTAGCCATGTGAAACAGAGTTCCTCCCTAAGCCAATTCAAGTGTAATTTGGACAATTGGATGGGGAACATGACATTCATCCCTCTCTTGGCACTTATGTCTTTAATGGGCACAGGCCACCTGTAAATGGTTCATCTCACAGGCCACCTGTAAATGGTTCATCTCACAGGCCCCTGTTTGTAAATGGTTCATCTCACAGGCCCCTGTTTGTAAATGGTTCATCTCACAGGCCCCTGTTTGTAAATGGTTCATCTCACAGGCCCCTGTTTGTAAATGGTTCATCTCACAGGCCCCTGTTTGTAAATGGTTCATCTCACAGGCCCCTGTTTGTAAATGGTTCATCTCACAGGCCCCTGTTTGTAAATGGTTCATCTCGCAGGCCCCTGTTTGTAAATGTCTCCCAAACCCCTGCTTACACTTATGAAGGGTACCAGAACTTGTCAGAGATTTGGGATGCATGGCTAGACTTAAAAGGGCCCTTGTGGTTGTTATCCTAGTAAACACCTATAAACCTATGAACTAAACCATGACTCTGACCTTAGCTTTAAAAAAGTAACCATAAGTAGTAAAATAAAATGGAAACTAGACAAGTAGCTAATAAAATTGAAAATGACTAAACTAAATAATATCAACCTACCTAAAAATAAAGTAATAAGCTAACATACCTTAACATAAACATTACTGTGCTATTAAAATGCACAAAAGGTCAGATTCATGAATGCTCACACTATATATACACTAAGTGCACACTGTGCTGAGTGAACAGATAACACAAGCATAACTCACACCTTCTTCCTCCTAATTTTACTTTTCCTACAGATTTTCTTGAGCCTTAAATATCAAGTGGATTTATTTATTTTAAAAAGTACAATAACACACCTTTTGAGGGCAAACGTAGTACTGCTTAAGTAGTAAAGACTAATAATAAACAAAATCAGCAACTTCTTTACTTTTCAATTAGGTTTCTTATATCCCCTTCCCGCATAGTTGGTTTAACCAAATCCATCATTAAAACCTAAACCTATACTCTTCCCCACATCGTCTCCATTCTTGTCTCTATAGAGTGGCATAATACCCTCTTCAAATTACATTTATTTTTAAACAAAAAACTGGGATTATCCCCTACCACTCCCTTAACTTCAGGATCTGTGGTGGTCAAAACACGCCAGTTCTTCCTAACTATGTCCATGATTGGGTTACTATGTGTGGTATAAAACAACGGGACTTTGATAGTATCAAAACATTGAGTATTCCTAATGCTCTCAGTAACCTATGAATGGTGGTAGTAATACGGTCTGGACAAGGATGGAGGTGATGTATGTACTAAGGGTACACACCTCTGTGGCCACTGTAATTTTTGTGAGTACTTGGATACTTCAGCATACTTTATACATCCTGATACTGGTCAAACTTTTCATTTTGAAATTAGCGCAAGTTGTACAACATCTCATGTGGTCTATCTGGCCAAGTGTGTGATCTGTGGGTCATTTTATGTCGGGAAGACCGACAGATGCTTTAAAGATAGAATAAGGGAACATGTACATCAAATTAGAATCAAAACAACCACTAATGCCCTATCAAAACATATTATAGCAGAGGGGGAAGAGCATAGGTTTTAGGTTTTTAGTGATGGATTTGGTTAAACCAACTGTGCGGGAAGGTGATAATATGAAACCTAACTTAAAGTAAAGAAGTTAGTGGATTTTGAGGCTTAGAGCAGATAGGGGTAGGGGCTTGAATGAAAGGGCTTCCATTAAGCCTACCTTGAAGTCAAGGAGATTGTGTCAAGTAGCATTTGCCCCAAGCATATGTATTATGTTATGCATGTATTTTTTAAGTCCTATTTTTTGTTACATATATTTTGATATGTATGCTTTTAGTTTAGAAGCTGCTATGTGATGTCTCTTTAAATGTATTTCAGCATTGAGATGATTGGTGTTCTCTGATTGGTGCACTTATACTATTTAAATGTACTTGACCAGTATTTGTCTGTTTGGTCTGAAGAAGCTCCTATGTGAAAGCGCTTACCAGTTTTCTAATAAATAGATATTCTATTTTATTTTACTTTATTTCATGGTGGACTCATTTCATGGACTGCATGGTTGGAGTACTGCTTTGCTGCTGATTTATTTATTTACATTTGTTTACTGGGAAATTCCAACTGGACACGGGTCCTTTTTTAGTGGAGGCCCGGGGAGAAAAGCTCCACAGAACAATAAATGAGCAGCAGAGTACATGAAGAACAATTGTATATACATACAATAGCAAATAATACATAATGCAGCAAACATTAGCTATACATACAATATGAAACATAGTAATGAACAGGATATACCAATATCTAGCTAAATTCATTTCAATCATAGATTCATAAAAGTTAATACTAGTCCACATTTATACATTGTGTAAACTTTCTGAGTGAATAGATCACACAGAAATGTAGTAAGGATGTTCTTGAATATAGATTGTGTACACTTTGTATAGGTGTTAATGATTCTGACCTAAAGACTTATAATTTCTCATCAGGCGCAGAGTAGAGAACCACCTATGAGACAGCCATTCATAAAAATCTTTGTCTGATACACAGTATAAATAATGGATTTATTATTTCTCACAACTGAATGAGAAACACCAATTCAGATTAAAAGCATACATATGTCAATTTATTTCTGTATGTCTTTATTTAATTATTTTTCTAATTGGTAAAACAACATACCGGCTTACAATTTGAGCTTGAGAAAATGTACACAAAGTTGAAAACACTGTAAAAAATAAGGTATCTACAACATATTTATAAATGATAATATCAGTAATCTCATTCATAATATATGCCTTTTCTCATCTGTTAATAGGTATTTTCATTGTTATGGGTAGATGGACTGTAAATAAATTCATAAGTCTCAATTTCCTTATTTATGTACATGGGGTTGAGGTGATACATCAACAGTGGCAATCACTTAGAGCCAATGTTCACACCAGTGGGTGGCTAGCCCTGCTTGAATATGAATATATTTGTAAGCGAGTATAAATTTGAGCCTAAAAGTAATTATGTAGCTGCAGCAGCTAAAAAAATAAAACATACGATCGTATTGTAAATTATGGTAGGTATAAGTGAAAATCAGGTGCTAGCATCTATGCACTCTTTACTATGAAACATTTACATTCAGGTTTGTTTTTTAAAAGTTTTTATTTAAAGCCCTTCAGAATTTTCCGGTTGCAGATTTCTTTTTGTAATTGATTTCAAGATCCAGAATTAGATTCGGAGGATGTGAAAGTGTGCTTGCAGTGCAAGGGGAGAAGTGACATTAAGGTGCAATGAAGTGATTTGATGGCAGCTATGGGAAATGATGGTAGTTTGAGAAACACCTGAGGTGTAATGCACTCTATGCTCATTCCTTCTTTCATTTATTCGGTCATTTATTCTCAGATTACTAGTACTGAAAAGGTAATAGGCAGCTGCAGGAAAATACAAGTTGATTTATAAAAGAGACAATTATATTTGCCAAATAGTCAGTAAAACTCTTATTTTCTCATTAATTTTCAAGTACTTGATACTGAAAAGCAATAATCAGTTAGGTATATATTTTAAAAAAGTCAATTATAATTTTTTCACTACCTCTGTATGAGGTTCTAGTAAACAACTGAAATGAAAGTCAGGAGCTATACCATGGGATGAAGCAATTACTTCATGTGAAATGTTTAAAAAGTACTTGCTTTGCGGAACAATTTTGAAATGAAATATTTAATTCCATTATGTATTATCATTCACAGATATGCATGCATATTTGTGCATGTTCCAATATATTATTCTTATTCTAGACACATTTCTGATTTTATATTCTGGACAGAGTTATGTCTCTCATGTTACATTGCTGGCTGCCTTGTAATGAGCATTGGTTGACAGCTCAGGACTCTTTTTCTCTGTAGGAACCAAACTGTTCCCCATTTGCCCATGGCAATACTTTGTATGTTACAAATAGTGCAAGCCAAATATGCAACAGCAAACAAGCTTACTATTGTGCATTTAAAAAGTTGTATTTCTCTGGTTACGCAGCCCTCCATCCAGATTAGCTAAGCAAACTCCCATGTTCATTTGTTTTTTGAATCACTGTCCCGCATGCATCACAAAACATGTTCCTTTAATCATAAATTACAAAGCCGCATGCATCACAAAACATGTTCCTTTAATCATAAATTACAAAGCCCTCTGATATTCCACTTACACATTTCCTCTTTCTCTTTCTTTCTCCGTCTCTCTCTCTCTGTGTGTGTGTGTGTGTGTATGTATGTGTGCTCTCCCTTACTGTCTGTATCTATGCACACACACACACGCTCATATGCCTTGCCTTTTAGACAATATAATAAATATGTAGCTTATGTGTCAGAATTTTACTTAGACAATAATATCACTACATTGAATAAAGTGATATAAAAATTTCCTTTACGTACTTTAACTCAGAACTGCTTAACAAATGTGAATCAGTCAAATAAACTTCTTTATTTTTAAGCAATGCCTTTTACCACAGAGTTATTACAAGTTTATGCACTATAGTAACTGCAGATGACTGAAGAACAGCAAACATTCTCACAAACATTAATGACTCTTATCTTTAGTTATATTTATATTCATTGTCTATAAATATTTCATCTTCTTTAACCTGCCCAAAATGCCTTATCATACAGGCAAAGATTTTTCAGATGGTTAAGATTTTATGCAATGGAGCAAGGTATACAAGTGAATGAACAAAATGCCAAGATGGGACTATCACTTTATATAATAAAGCATTTTTGAACATACATTAACAATGCTG
>NC_056747.1:1074601633-1074701633 GCF_019279795.1 Protopterus annectens | reverse complement strand
AATTTTCAATAACTAGAATTAATGCTGAAGTGAAGATCCAACAAACACATTGTCCCAGAAGAAGATGTAAACAGGTTGCTATCAATACATACATACGTGTGTGTGTGTATGTGTGTGTGTATGTGTGTGTGTGTGTGTGTGTGTGTGTGTGTGTGTGTGTGTGCATGTATGTGTGTATATATATATATGTGTGTATGTGTGTAGATATATGTGTATATATATATATATATATATATATTTATATATATTCTTGCAGGGTGTAAGCAAAGAAGAGAAAATAAAAACTGTCACACAAAACTTAGTCTGAAAAATTTGAACAAAGGAAAATTACAAATTATTGCATCTGTTTCAATAGTAAGAGCAGTGAGTAAAGTGCTTCCAGTATAAACATCTGCCCTGCAAAATTTCCTGATTCCTTAGGGAAAGCTATTCATTTACAAAAGTTGTATTTCTCTAGCTATTATATTACAGGAGCCTCACCTTGTTAGCCAACAATGTCTCTGTCACATACAATATATGAGCACCGTCTTCCTGTACACTAGTTTAGAATCTTTCAGAACTATGACCATTGCCGTATTTAATATGTATGCCAGGATTCATAGACAACTTGTGTAACACACATAGTGCACTTTACATAGAAATGACGCAGAAGCATTATAGTACTGATTCATAGTTACATGTCACACCACAGTGCATTGAGCCCAGATACACACCAAAAGATATATGTGAACTACAACATAATGATGTGCAAATCAAATAATGTAGTTGAATGAGGTTCTGCTGATAATAAAATGTATACAAGGAGAATGGAAAGACTATTCACAGAAATGTGTAGAGGGATTTAGTTCTGCATCAGACTATAAAAGGGCAATGAATGTAAAGGATTTCATCATAGCACATAGCAAGCATGTTCGTTGTCATGGCAGCCATCACGCCCTTAGTGCTAGAACATTCTGCTGGTATGCACATTTTACCATCCAGTGCTGATGTAAATGCAGAGTCAGTTGGTTGATTATATGAGTCTTGGTTGAAACTTGTTTTCTATTGTGACGAAAGGAGATACTGCCAGCTAGATGGAATTTTATAAATAATTGTATGTCACTGGTGAATATCGAAATGATTTGTGTAAGATGCTTGGTTGAAAATGTATTAGAACTGTATGTCATGTGTATATCAAACTGGTTTGTACAGACGTGTGTTAAAAAAGGTATTTTATAAAGTGGTTGGGCTTAAAATGTAACCACAGTGTGCCTAATGGAAAAGAACAGAAAGTACATGCGCTATTGTAACTGTTTAAATGTATATATTTTAATAGTGGAAACTGGAATACAGGAGGTTAACTTCAGAAAAATAACTGAAATTAAATTACTTTATGGCTATGCCATAAAAGATTTTATCTTTAAGTTTCAATGCAGCAGGGAGACAATGTCTAAACTTAGAGTTTTCTGTATTGTCTAGTCTTATAATGTGGAGGGATGTAATTGTTTTATGACTTCCAGCATCTGTCAAAGATCTGAGATTTATGTATTTCACAGGTAGATGCTAAATACTGACAGATTCCAGCAGTGGGGGGTTTCACATGGGATAGTCAGATGACAAGAAATTATGTAATTCTGCAAACTATCCTAGCAGTAATACTTAAGATATTCATGCTTAGAGAGGGGTCTATGTTAAATAAACGAATGCTTAAAATGTCTAGTGCTAACACTTTTAAGCTAATGTTTATTTAACTGACAGCTCAGAATGTCATAATCCAGAATGACGAAAAGTTTTGTTTGGCCACCTAATCCTACCAAGTGCTGTAGGACACTACACCAACTGACATCAACTTCAAATCTATCATAAAAAAAGCATACCTTAACAGTGCAAGCAGCACCCCCCACATCCCCCCGTACTTAAATATACCGACTCCGGAGACTGCACTTCCATGCAGAAAAGGAAAATTCTTCCATTCTGCACCGTATGGTGCCGTTAGGAATAGCTTACATGATGTAATATGTCACATATTTCAGTGCCGGACAAACATATTTCCGTTTTCCTTTTTCCGATATTCTGAGCTGTCGATTAAATAAACGTTCACTTAAAAAAGGTTGAGTATGTTGTACTCGACATTTTAAGCGTTCGTTTATTTAACATAGACCCTTGGAAAGATGGGGGCATTCTGTATTCTGTCTTGGACCTGACAAGAACCATTCACCACATCTGTCTTGCTCTGATGAAGTAAGTTTCTAGGGAACAATGCAGTTCTCTTGGATATAGTCAGAAATATAGCAACGCTTAGTTTAGATATCTTTCTTTATTTGAGACTGTTTTGCAATGTTTTAAATATTTCCTGTGGTTTTGAACTCTGATGTCACTGTGAATATATTCTGACAATTTCCTGTTTTTTTATTATTTATTATTAAATATATTTAAACATTTCATTCTGGCTAGAGACAATTAAGTTTAGAGTGTACTTGCATATTTATTTGGTGACACTATGGGCCATTCCTAATAGCCTTGTTTTTGGTCAAACTGCCATTTGTATTAATATTAATATTACACAGTAAGATTGGACATCCTTTAAGGCCCTTAAAGTAGCTGTTGAGGAGATGGCTGGTGACAGTGATGACTACCTTATAGTCCAGGCAAAAAGGGGCATAGCTAGTAATCCTGGGCCAGCCTTTCCCAGGTGTGTGTGTGTGTGTGTGTGTGTGTGTGTGTGTGTGTGTAAATCAACCTCAAAGTATGTGTCAGCTCCTTGGGCAGGGACACAAATCATTGGTTGGACAGAGAGGGTGCCGGAGGTCTTGGCTTGGCTACTCAGCTGAGAGCTCAACTCTATAGCTCTGCCAGTGGGGAGTCTTACTGGGGATCTGGAGAAAGAAGCAGAAACAGCCCCAGACTAACTGTTGTCTCTATTTGCTCTTAAGGGAAATTGCACTTGATGCAGAGAGCTGCATCTGGAATACTGTGTGTGCACTTGTCATCCTTCCAGTGAACCCCCCCCCCCCACTGTTGCCAGTTGTGAGGATTAATGATGCTCGATTACTGGTCCAGTGGTGGGTCGTCACACCTGTATAAAGAATCATGGGAATATGTGGCCTTTCAGTACTTGTAAAGACTGCTGTGTGGATATCACTTTATATTCTAGCTACAGGGAATTATTACAAACCTACTGGGGACATGCTACTTAGACCCAAGCCTCTGCCTTTAGAGTACTCTAGTTTCTTAAAATAATGCTTCTACATGTAAAGAATCATGCATGGTTTCTTATCACACAACACAGAGATAAAACACCATGTCTGCTATCTACACATCTCATACCTCCCTGAGGTACTGGATGTCATAGACTGTGAACATGTAGGAATAAGAGCCTCACCTGGCCAACACTCTAGAGGTGTATGAACATCTGCAACATTAGCTTATGGCACTCGTATGGAAAATGCAGAGTATGGTCAAACATGATTGTAATAATGCATATTCACATACCAGAAACATCATAGAACATACACTTAGCTTACTCAAAGCCGGATTCAACTGCATTGCCATGTCTACGACACATCCTGGTATGTTCAAGCCATGGTCTTCAATATGTTCTTAGCATTTTGAATGCTCTATAATTAGATTTTTGCTACAGTGGCACACTGGCTGCTTATTTATAAGTGTTGCCTGCATGTCATGTATAGCCTGTGATGCGTGTAAGTGTCAAGCACACCTGGAAGACAGTTAGATGGCTGGTATACCTACTTCAGATGCAGTTTGGGGAAGCCCCATTGTAGCCACAGAGTGAACATCGCTGGCTCTAAGAGCCATGGGTATGCCACAATAGTGATCATGAGTGCTGACACTGTATAACATCATGTTTTTGTGTGGGTGAAACCACACATTTGGTCTGTATAGAAGGATGCTGCAGACATAGGAGGCTGGAGATGGACATTTACATTGCATCATGATTATGACTCTGTTGTCTGTGTAATGTCATTATCATCAGCTGTATCACAGCTGCCAAAATCAGACTGTTGCTGTTCTCAAGACTCTACTGGTGTCACTGTTGCTTTTCCCTGTGAATTCATAACAAATTATATGAAGGAATGAACATGTGTGCCTGTACCAAAATGGTGCCCCTTTAGTATGCATGTTAAGGTGTCTATACAGCTTGCATCATACAAACTCTACCTGTGTCTGCAGCCATGCAGACATGGCTGAATAACTGATTTCCCTAAAACAGTACATAGCCAAATATGACCAACATACAGAGTCTATAAGTAGTGTAGCTGTAAAGTAATCTGCTGTAAGTGGTTATAAGCTGGTGTATCATCCAGCAAGACACATGAGATGAGTGCAGCCATATGTAGTTACCCATCAAGACACAAGGTAGGTCCATCCATATGTAGTTACCCATCAAGACACAAGGTAGGTCCATCCATATGTAGTTACCCATCAAGACGCAAGGTAGGTACATCCATATGTAGTTACCTATCAAGACACAAGGTAGGTCCATCCATATGTCATTGCCCATCAAGTCACAAAGTAGGCCCACTCTTATGTCATTGTTCTGAGGCAAATGAGGTAGGCTCTTATGTCTCATCCTGTTATCACAAGAAATCTGGACAGTCTAAAATTAATGGGAGGACAAAGGCCCAAAAATAGGAGCATATTTTAAATATTGATCTTATAAGCTTAGAAAGTTGCTTGAATAAGAGCATTTGTATTAATATGTATTTTCTGAATGATATGAGGTGTGAAACTCAAATCTGTGTCATTATTTAGTGGCATTGTCCTCCATGATTTTCCAGAAAATCACAGATTTTTATGAGGAACAGACCAAAAATAAGAGGCAAAATCTGGTCATTCTGGGAAAATCTGGAGATATTGGTAGGTCCATCCTTATGTCATTGTCCACAGACACACATGTGGTAGGTCCATCTTTATGCTATTCTCCATTCATACAGAGATAATCCCACAACTTGTGGCCCAGTGCAAGGGCACCAAAAACTCATATGGATCTGTTAGTTTCTGTTTACCAGGTGGCCCATCTTTGGTCTGATTACTGTTGCAATGGAACTTAGCTTTGCCTTGACAATGTGCAATATGTCATAAACCTTTGGGGAAGGTGCTGTTACACACTTCAGATATATACATATGTCTGGATACTGTGTGGGTAGTCCCCCCACAGCTTATTGCAGTCTGTTCAGGTGGGTTTTTCATAAAGTTAATTCTTCGCCAACTGTCATGAAGCAGTTTTCTTTGAATGATCATTTCTTCATCATCCATAGAAGAAGCAACTGATCAAACATACTGTACTTGTCCTATGAATATACTTTGTATGTCTTTCCTTGTGAGAGGCTACAGTACTGTTTTCCTTCAATATACCTGGAGTTATTTCTCTGTTTTTGGCAATAGTTATTTGATATGCTTGCTGAATAAGATGGAGAGATCTATGTCGGCTTTTAAGTATTTTATAAAATGTACAGCTTATTTAGTAGCTATAATTTTAATTCAGCAGTCTGCTGAGGTTGCTTGCAGTCTGCCAAGGGTTTAAAAGTGCATGAATTTCATTGTACCTATTTTATGTGTGGCATCTCTGCTTGGCAGCATTATAATTATAGTATATATTATGGTTATTTTATACAATGAGTTATTCAGCTCACACTTCTAGATTTTATGTACGTTGTCAGCCTTCACATCCTCAGAAGCAGTGCAATAGCGGTTTGTGTCAAGTTAAGGTTTGAGGAAAATAATATCAATGCCTTGTTCCCTTATTAAAACGCAATAGTTCTTCTGAAAGAAAAATAAATACCTGTGCATATTGCTGCCTCTCTCTCGTCATGTCCTAGTCTCTGAAGTATATTACTCTGACAGAGGGAAGTCTGCTTTGCCCAGGACTGATTATTATGCGGTCATTATCCATGATTCCCTGGGATTAATGTTACAGAGCTGCAGATGCCCTTTTGTAGTGTGTGTCATGCTGAGGTAGTCAAGCCCAGAGGCTTCATTACTGTGCCATTCTGGGAAAGTTAAATGTTTCTTGAATGGAACATATAAGCCTTTATGATACACAAATTACAGGTCTTAAAGAGAAATGACCTGGCAAGTATAAATTTGCAGGTAATTTACTGCTTGAAGCCCCACAGGGGTACAGTAAAATAAACATGTGCATATTCCCACTCTGCACTGCTGTATTCATGACCAAGTTTTTGGTTGTCACAGCCATGGGCTATATCTAGCCTAAATGAAAGTCTTAAACCTTTATTGTATGTACATGTTTTACATGAACTCCTCCTGTAAATATATTTATTATACTCTTCTCTGTCTTCCCTTCAAACACATTTTAGAGTATTATGTCCTTTTCTTATCAGATGTGAGCCTCATCTTTGCTATAATACATTTGTTCTCATTTTTTTCTGCTTCATATATTTCCTGCCTTCTACTTTTAGCTTATTCTCGTGGCTTTCTGTTCTTTTTTTTTTTTGACAAATGCTCTTAAGTTTCTTGTATCACTTTAACGACTCCTTTCATTTTTGACTGATTTTCTGTACTAGTTAATGTTTTGTTGTGATGTATGTTTGCATACGTGTATGTGTCCGTGTGTTTGTGTTGTGTGCAGAAGTGATTGTGTATGTGTGCACACATTATATACATATCCTTAATTTATTTTTGGTAACATATGAAGACTTACAAAAGATAATTTAATACATACACATTTGTAAGTTTTAGAGCTTTGTGTTCATATTTATGAAGGAGAAAGTTCTGCTATGAATCACCAACTTTGACAAAGCATTGATCAAAAATAATGTAAGAAACGCAGAAAGGTGAAACCTTTAACATAATTTTTGCAGAGAGGAAAGCCCCTCTGCAACCTTTGATGTAGGGGGCAAGTCTCACATACCCCTGAAGTTATAGAAGAACTAGGATTGTAACTGATCATTTCCTGGAGATATATCATATGAGGATTGGTTTAAGAGGTCTTCACTTTCCTTTTTCGCTATATAACTAAAGTAAAAATGGTGGAATGTATTAGGAGGTCTTGTTTAGCTGAGTAAGACAGTAAAGGGGGCTTACTTATGGAAGGGGTAGGACATGATGTGGGTAGCTTAACCTTAAAGGAATTTTTAAGATCTCTTGACAGGAGCTCAGCCCTCTAGAACTGAGAAATGAAGACCTGACTGCATCACAGATGAGTTACGTTCAACTAACAACACAGGGACTACAGGGAACAGCTAGGTGAGGATTTAGGTGAGCAGTTGCTGCTAGCTCAGGCATTCTTGAGAGTGGGGTTTGTACCTCTGTGTTGGTGATACCTACAGGAATGAAAGTGTATCGCTGGGAACATGTACAGCCTAGCATGCTCTTGTAGCAAGTGGTGTACTGCTTGTTCAGGAAGTTCCTCATGGTTATGTGCCTTCCACTGGGAGCTGTCATGGACCTCATACATTTGCTATGGAGGGATAGAAGAGCTTGCAAGATCTGCAAATTGGAATGTTTCTTGACAGCTCGCTCTCAACTCCTGTCTACTTCATTCTCCATTGAAGACTCAACCGAGTGCAGGAAAGGCAGCTATTTGGGTGACCTGTGGAAAAACAAAAAAGCTTGTTAGGACAGGTTGCTACGGCTTGTTTTAATAATGTGAATGAGGTTTGGATAACTTCCACTGAGACCAAATTTCATTTCTGAGTTTATATGGTCCCTCTATACTAATCAGTTAATATGCAAACCACTTGAGGTTGTCTGACAATGTCTTAGAAAATCCCTTGATGCTATTTGTTCAGAAAATGAAGGCAAAAGGTAGAGTTAATCTGGGTGATATAGACTATGCTCAGCTTGTATCTTACTAGAGGAAAGAGGTTAGGGAAAAGCTGGGGGTGGGGGGGAATAAACAGAGAGCTAACGGGTGAATTAAAATTTAAAAACGTTTTTCCTTAGTTAGAATTTTGAGGCCAGTGACTCCTCGGATAAAACTGACAGGAACCCATCTATTCACCTAACTGAACTTTGAGTGCAACTAGGGTCTTCTACTCAGAGGTGTATCTTGGGCATTCGGTGCCCAGGATGATGCCTTTATTTGGCACCCCCCTCACCAAAAGAGAAACAAAAATCTAGAGGTGAAGCAGCAACAGTAGGATATAAAATATAATCTGTTGTAAAACCTGTAATTCATCACCTTTCTGAATGTATAGCAGTATTTAAAATTGGTCCCATCCCAATTTACTTTTTTTTTTTTTTTTACTTTGTCCCTGATCCTCCTATTGCAAAAAAAACAAAATGAAACCCTCTTTCTAAGTATAAAAATCGATATTTTAATTCAGATTACTTTTTTCCCTTTGGCTTTTTTGTCTGTTCCTGATTCTTACACAAAGAAGTCAAAATGTCTTTGTGAGCTGTTTGCTTTCTTACTCTACTGTAACGTCATCCATGGACAGTCATTGCAGTAGGGCTTCTTGATGATGACCACAATTTATTTTCTCCTCTCCCCAATGTGGCAGGCCAGTCCCAGGCTACCATCTCAGAAAAATAAAATAAATAATGCTAATATTTAGCATTATTTATTTTAAACTAATTGAACACAGCTGTAGTTTATTAAATATTTATAAATATCACTGCTGCCTGTGCCACATACAAAGATCCACAAAGTGGTATTCACTAGTCTGCCACTGCAATTATCTCCAAAATCAGAAGTCTTCCAAATCTTTTGGGTGGTTCCTGAGGTTCATCCCTTACGTAAAAGGAGAAAATTATATTAATGGCATTTTGGTAATGTTTTTGCTCCCCCTATAAGTCAGTGCCTGGGGTGGCTGCCCCTTTTCCCCACATCTTTCTTCTGATTACACTATCTAATTTGCAGGGAGAGCTTGTCTGATTGGTGGGAGAAGGAAAGAATAATGAATTGTCCCCAAATGTAGACTTGTTGATATTTCACCATAGAACTAGGTCTTTGGAATGGGTATTAATAGGAGAGTTTTCTTTTCAAAGAAAATAAGTATGTAAAAAAACGAGATCTCACAAGGTTCAGAAGGCAAAGCACAAATCACCTATTAGGATTTTATACACCATGGAAGATAAATAGATGTTTTTTAGTCAAAATAAGAACAATTCTTTAAACCTTTTGGATTCTTTTGGTTATTCAGTATTGTGATCTTTGAAGTTGGGAGAGTGGTTTGGCTAGCTATGCATGCCAAAGGGAGAACTGTATTCTGTGATGGGCCAAATCATTGCAGAGTAAAGGGACACTGGGATGGTTTGGGATCTTAACAAGAATCCACAACAGATAAGATGAGAGAAGTAGTATGGATTTCTGACGGTATTAGAGGTATTCTGATTTAAGTACGACTCGTTATCTAAGTAACTTCCTACGTCCTTTATCATGCTATCAACATATAATATGATATAACATAGAAGTACCATCTTTAGCCAAAGGTGACTTTATTACATATCTCTACATTCAGGATGAAATTATTAGAACACCAGATATTAGTGCGGTCATGGCGTTATTGGAGTATTAGTGAATCTCACGGACTTGCAGGCATCTGTAGATGTAGTTAGCCAAAGGTTATAAGCATTTGCCTTTATTTATATTTATTTAACATTTGTTACCCAGGAAAGTCCAACTTGGAACAAAACCAATTTTCAGTGGAGGCCTGGGGAGAAATGATCCAGATCCATGTCTTTGAATGGGGGAGGAAACCCGAGTACCCAGAGGAAGCCCACATGAACGCAGGGAGGACATGCAGACTCCACACGAAGGCACTCCAGCTGAGAAATTGGTCAATCTCTTGCTGTGAGAAGTCAACGCTATCGCTGCACCACTGCACCATCCATTACTTCAAACTAAAAGATTCCAAGGAGGAGAGGGCGTTGTACAGAACCTTGTGGGATGCTGCTAGTTACATATTGCTCTTTGGAGATGGTACCATTTATTCTGATCCAGTGTGATCTTCATAGTAATTTAGCAATCCAGTAAAATTCCAAGTGGCTGATGTTTTGCCTGGTTAGCTTTTTTATGATGGAAAAGTGAGGAATGGTATCAGGTGCTAGACAAGCATTGTAAATATGAAGGTTTTCATGTCCTGTCCAGCCACTCAAAGTATATGGTGTGGATTATATCACTTTGTCTGTTGGACATTACAGGCCAACTTAACAGAGATTAATTAGAGTCTGTTTTGTTTGATCTTTCAAGGGGTAAAAGACTGATCTCCCATAATCTCTGGATTGCTATTGGAAACCACACATTTGGTCTGTATAGAAGGATGCTGCAGACATAGGAGGCTGGAGATGGACATTTACATTGCATCATGATTATGACTCTGTTGTCTGTGTAATGTCATTATCATCAGCTGTATCACAGCTGCCAAAATCAGACTGTTGCTGTTCTCAAGACTCTACTGGTGTCACTGTTGCTTTTCCCTGTGAATTCATAACAAATTATATGAAGGAATGAACATGTGTGCCTGTACCAAAATGGTGCCCCTTTAGTATGCATGTTAAGGTGTCTATACAGCTTGCATCATACAAACTCTACCTGTGTCTGCAGCCATGCAGACATGGCTGAATAACTGATTTCCTAAAACAGTACATAGCCAAATATGACCAACATACAGAGTCTATAAGTAGTGTAGCTGTAAAGTAATCTGCTGTAAGTGGTTATAAGCTGGTGTATCATCCAGCAAGACACATGAGATGAGTGCAGCCATATGTAGTTACCCATCAAGACACAAGGTAGGTCCATCCATATGTAGTTACCCATCAAGACACAAGGTAGGTCCATCCATATGTAGTTACCCATCAAGACGCAAGGTAGGTACATCCATATGTAGTTACCTATCAAGACACAAGGTAGGTCCATCCATATGTCATTGCCCATCAAGTCACAAAGTAGGCCCACTCTTATGTCATTGTTCTGAGGCAAATGAGGTAGGCTCTTATGTCTCATCCTGTTATCACAAGAAATCTGGACAGTCTAAAATTAATGGGAGGACAAAGGCCCAAAAATAGGAGCATATTTTAAATATTGATCTTATAAGCTTAGAAAGTTGCTTGAATAAGAGCATTTGTATTAATATGTATTTTCTGAATGATATGAGGTGTGAAACTCAAATCTGTGTCATTATTTAGTGGCATTGTCCTCCATGATTTTCCAGAAAATCACAGATTTTTATGAGGAACAGACCAAAAATAAGAGGCAAAATCTGGTCATTCTGGGAAAATCTGGAGATATTGGTAGGTCCATCCTTATGTCATTGTCCACAGACACACATGTGGTAGGTCCATCTTTATGCTATTCTCCATTCATACAGAGATAATCCCACAACTTGTGGCCCAGTGCAAGGGCACCAAAAACTCATATGGATCTGTTAGTTTCTGTTTACCAGGTGGCCCATCTTTGGTCTGATTACTGTTGCAATGGAACTTAGCTTTGCCTTGACAATGTGCAATATGTCATAAACCTTTGGGGAAGGTGCTGTTACACACTTCAGATATATACATATGTCTGGATACTGTGTGGGTAGTCCCCCCACAGCTTATTGCAGTCTGTTCAGGTGGGTTTTCATAAAGTTAATTCTTCGCCAACTGTCATGAAGCAGTTTTCTTTGAATGATCATTTCTTCATCATCCATAGAAGAAGCAACTGATCAAACATACTGTACTTGTCCTATGAATATACTTTGTATGTCTTTCCTTGTGAGAGGCTACAGTACTGTTTTCCTTCAATATACCTGGAGTTATTTCTCTGTTTTTGGCAATAGTTATTTGATATGCTTGCTGAATAAGATGGAGAGATCTATGTCGGCTTTTAAGTATTTTATAAAATGTACAGCTTATTTAGTAGCTATAATTTTAATTCAGCAGTCTGCTGAGGTTGCTTGCAGTCTGCCAAGGGTTTAAAAGTGCATGAATTTCATTGTACCTATTTTATGTGTGGCATCTCTGCTTGGCAGCATTATAATTATAGTATATATTATGGTTATTTTATACAATGAGTTATTCAGCTCACACTTCTAGATTTTTATGTACGTTGTCAGCCTTCACATCCTCAGAAGCAGTGCAATAGCGGTTTGTGTCAAGTTAAGGTTTGAGGAAAATAATATCAATGCCTTGTTCCCTTATTAAAACGCAATAGTTCTTCTGAAAGAAAAATAAATACCTGTGCATATTGCTGCCTCTCTCTCGTCATGTCCTAGTCTCTGAAGTATATTACTCTGACAGAGGGAAGTCTGCTTTGCCCAGGACTGATTATTATGCGGTCATTATCCATGATTCCCTGGGATTAATGTTACAGAGCTGCAGATGCCCTTTTGTAGTGTGTGTCATGCTGAGGTAGTCCAAGCCCAGAGGCTTCATTACTGTGCCATTCTGGGAAAGTTAAATGTTTCTTGAATGGAACATATAAGCCTTTATGATACACAAATTACAGGTCTTAAAGAGAAATGACCTGGCAAGTATAAATTTGCAGGTAATTTACTGCTTGAAGCCCCACAGGGGTACAGTAAAATAAACATGTGCATATTCCCACTCTGCACTGCTGTATTCATGACCAAGTTTTTGGTTGTCACAGCCATGGGCTATATCTAGCCTAAATGAAAGTCTTAAACCTTTATTGTATGTACATGTTTTACATGAACTCCTCCTGTAAATATATTTATTATACTCTTCTCTGTCTTCCCTTCAAACACATTTTAGAGTATTATGTCCTTTTCTTATCAGATGTGAGCCTCATCTTTGCTATAATACATTTGTTCTCATTTTTTTCTGCTTCATATATTTCCTGCCTTCTACTTTTAGCTTATTCTCGTGGCTTTCTGTTCTTTTTTTTTTTTGACAAATGCTCTTAAGTTTCTTGTATCACTTTAACGACTCCTTTCATTTTTGACTGATTTTCTGTACTAGTTAATGTTTTGTTGTGATGTATGTTTGCATACGTGTATGTGTCCGTGTGTTTGTGTTGTGTGCAGAAGTGATTGTGTATGTGTGCACACATTATATACATATCCTTAATTTATTTTTGGTAACATATGAAGACTTACAAAAGATAATTTAATACATACACATTTGTAAGTTTTAGAGCTTTGTGTTCATATTTATGAAGGAGAAAGTTCTGCTATGAATCACCAACTTTGACAAAGCATTGATCAAAAATAATGTAAGAAACGCAGAAAGGTGAAACCTTTAACATAATTTTGCAGAGAGGAAAGCCCCTCTGCAACCTTTGATGTAGGGGGCAAGTCTCACATACCCCTGAAGTTATAGAAGAACTAGGATTGTAACTGATCATTTCCTGGAGATACATCATATGAGGATTGGTTTAAGAGGTCTTCACTTTCCTTTTTCGCTATATAACTAAAGTAAAAATGGTGGAATGTATTAGGAGGTCTTGTTTAGCTGAGTAAGACAGTAAAGGGGGCTTACTTATGGAAGGGGTAGGACATGATGTGGGTAGCAACCTTAAAGGAATTTTTAAGATCTCTTGACAGGAGCTCAGCCCTCTAGAACTGAGAAATGAAGACCTGACTGCATCACAGATGAGTTACGTTCAACTAACAACACAGGGACTACAGGGAACAGCTAGGTGAGGATTTAGGTGAGCAGTTGCTGCTAGCTCAGGCATTCTTGAGAGTGGGGTTTGTACCTCTGTGTTGGTGATACCTACAGGAATGAAAGTGTATCGCTGGGAACATGTACAGCCTAGCATGCTCTTGTAGCAAGTGGTGTACTGCTTGTTCAGGAAGTTCCTCATGGTTATGTGCCTTCCACTGGGAGCTGTCATGGACCTCATACATTTGCTATGGAGGGATAGAAGAGCTTGCAAGATCTGCAAATTGGAATGTTTCTTGACAGCTCGCTCTCAACTCCTGTCTACTTCATTCTCCATTGAAGACTCAACCGAGTGCAGGAAAGGCAGCTATTTGGGTGACCTGTGGAAAAACAAAAAAGCTTGTTAGGACAGGTTGCTACGGCTTGTTTTAATAATGTGAATGAGGTTTGGATAACTTCCACTGAGACCAAATTTCATTTCTGAGTTTATATGGTCCTCTATACTAATCAGTTAATATGCAAACCACTTGAGGTTGTCTGACAATGTCTTAGAAAATCCCTTGATGCTATTTGTTCAGAAAATGAAGGCAAAAGGTAGAGTTAATCTGGGTGATATAGACTATGCTCAGCTTGTATCTTACTAGAGGAAAGAGGTTAGGGAAAAGCTGGGGGTGGGGGGGAATAAACAGAGAGCTAACGGGTGAATTAAAATTTAAAAACGTTTTTCCTTAGTTAGAATTTTGAGGCCAGTGACTCCTCGGATAAAACTGACAGGAACCCATCTATTCACCTAACTGAACTTTGAGTGCAACTAGGGTCTTCTACTCAGAGGTGTATCTTGGGCATTCGGTGCCCAGGATGATGCCTTTATTTGGCACCCCCCTCACCAAAAGAGAAACAAAAATCTAGAGGTGAAGCAGCAACAGTAGGATATAAAATATAATCTGTTGTAAAACCTGTAATTCATCACCTTTCTGAATGTATAGCAGTATTTAAAATTGGTCCCATCCCAATTTACTTTTTTTTTTTTTTTTACTTTGTCCCTGATCCTCCTATTGCAAAAAAAACAAAATGAAACCCTCTTTCTAAGTATAAAAATCGATATTTTAATTCAGATTACTTTTTTCCCTTTGGCTTTTTTGTCTGTTCCTGATTCTTACACAAAGAAGTCAAAATGTCTTTGTGAGCTGTTTGCTTTCTTACTCTACTGTAACGTCATCCATGGACAGTCATTGCAGTAGGGCTTCTTGATGATGACCACAATTTATTTTCTCCTCTCCCCAATGTGGCAGGCCAGTCCCAGGCTACCATCTCAGAAAAATAAAATAAATAATGCTAATATTTAGCATTATTTATTTTAAACTAATTGAACACAGCTGTAGTTTATTAAATATTTATAAATATCACTGCTGCCTGTGCCACATACAAAGATCCACAAAGTGGTATTCACTAGTCTGCCACTGCAATTATCTCCAAAATCAGAAGTCTTCCAAATCTTTTGGGTGGTTCCTGAGGTTCATCCCTTACGTAAAAGGAGAAAATTATATTAATGGCATTTTGGTAATGTTTTTGCTCCCCCTATAAGTCAGTGCCTGGGGTGGCTGCCCTTTTCCCCACATCTTTCTTCTGATTACACTATCTAATTTGCAGGAGAGCTTGTCTGATTGGTGGGAGAAGGAAAGAATAATGAATTGTCCCCAAATGTAGACTTGTTGATATTTCACCATAGAACTAGGTCTTTGGAATGGGTATTAATAGGAGAGTTTTCTTTTCAAAGAAAATAAGTATGTAAAAACGAGATCTCACAAGGTTCAGAAGGCAAAGCACAAATCACCTATTAGGATTTTATACACCATGGAAGATAAATAGATGTTTTTTAGTCAAAATAAGAACAATTCTTTAAACCTTTTGGATTCTTTTGGTTATTCAGTATTGTGATCTTTGAAGTTGGGAGAGTGGTTTGGCTAGCTATGCATGCCAAAGGAGAACTGTATTCTGTGATGGGCCAAATCATTGCAGAGTAAAGGGACACTGGGATGGTTTGGGATCTTAACAAGAATCCACAACAGATAAGATGAGAGAAGTAGTATGGATTTCTGACGGTATTAGAGGTATTCTGATTTAAGCACGACTCGTTATCTAAGTAACTTCCTCGTCCTTTATCATGCTATCAACATATAATATGATATAACATAGAAGTACCATCTTTAGCCAAAGGTGACTTTATTACATATCTCTACATTCAGGATGAAATTATTAGAACACCAGATATTAGTGCGGTCATGGCGTTATTGGAGTATTAGTGAATCTCACGGACTTGCAGGCATCTGTAGATGTAGTTAGCCAAAGGTTATAAGCATTTGCCTTTATTTATATTTATTTAACATTTGTTACCCAGGAAAGTCCAACTTGGAACAAAACCAATTTTCAGTGGAGGCCTGGGGAGAAATGATCCAGATCCATGTCTTTGAATGGGGGAGGAAACCCGAGTACCCAGAGGAAGCCCACATGAACGCAGGGAGGACATGCAGACTCCACACCGAAGGCACTCCAGCTGAGAAATTGGTCAATCTCTTGCTGTGAGAAGTCAACGCTATCGCTGCACCACTGCACCATCCATTACTTCAAACTAAAAGATTCCAAGGAGGAGAGGGCGTTGTACAGAACCTTGTGGGATGCTGCTAGTTACATATTGCTCTTTGGAGATGGTACCATTTATTCTGATCCAGTGTGATCTTCATAGTAATTTAGCAATCCAGTAAAATTCCAAGTGGCTGATGTTTTGCCTGGTTAGCTTTTTTATGATGGAAAAGTGAGGAATGGTATCAGGTGCTAGACAAGCATTGTAAATATGAAGGTTTTCATGTCCTGTCCAGCCACTCAAAGTATATGGTGTGGATTATATCACTTTGTCTGTTGGACATTACAGGCCAACTTAACAGAGATTAATTAGAGTCTGTTTTGTTTGATCTTTCAAGGGGTAAAAGACTGATCTCCCATAATCTCTGGATTGCTATTGGATTCTGGTTGCTTCAATTCTAGTCACTATTTTTAAGTATTGAAATAATCAGGAAGTGAATTGGAATAAAAAGTGATTTTGCATAACTATATAGGTTCATAGGTAGGTACTAGGCTATTGGCCCTAGGGCCTATACAAGCCCAGCCAAAAAGGTACCCTGGCTTTTGCCACCCAAGAAAATTATTTTCCTGTGCCACTGTTGAGCAGAGCCACAGAAGTGATCCCCGGGGTGAATTTCCTATTTCCCATCCAGTTATCAATATTTTTCTTGAAGAGTGCTAATGAGGAGCTTTGTTTGATATAGATAGGTAGTTTATTCCAGAGTATGGGAAGTCTCTGGAACAGGAATCTATATCTCCAGCATGTTCTGTTTATTGTGGTGACAAGGTTTAGGTCACTAGTGCATGTAGCCCGGAGGGACTGGGATTTCTTTAAGTGGAGCATGTCCAACAGCTCTGAGTTTGACATAGCTTTGTATGTTAGGCAGAGATCACCTCTGAGTAGGCGATATGCGACGGAGTAAAGCTGGAGTTTTTTGAGATGGTCTGCATAAGGCATCTGTTTTGAGGCCGGTAATCCTCTTTGTGAGGTATTTCTGCAGCCTTTGCAGTTGTTGTAGATGTCTTGTGAAGTACATACCAAAAGGGCCATTGTACTCTATAATGGATCTAATGAGTGATGAGCAGAGGGGAACAATGACCTCTTTTTTTTCCTGGATGAGAAACCTTTTGTGATGAGGTGTGCCACGTAGAAGGATTTCCTGACTACTGTGGCGATGTGACTATCAAAGGAGAGACTACTGATCACCTGTGTCCCAAGGTCTCTTATCACACTTTCGGTGTTAAGTATACTACCGCCTATGTTGTAGTTCATGGGTACATTCATTTGAGGGAATCTTTACAGAATGGAATTTTCCTGGACTGATTACTTTATTGGTGGAATTTATAAGTATTATAGTGTTGTAAATTCCTCTTTTTGTTGAATATTGATAGGAGTTGGAACCATGTTGTTTTGTATGTAGAAGACAATGGCTTTTTTCTCAGTATTATCTCTGTTTAGTTGTTAGTATTTATAATTGTTGATGCCATGATTTAATAAAGTTTGACTTTGAAGAACTTCAACATTTTTTGAACATCTAGAAATGTGGTGACTTTATCAAAGAGCTGTATCAATATGCTGTAGTCTGCTCTTTCGTGTGGTATTTTTAGAGTCTTCAGATCTTGTATAGCCTTTTTGGACAGCTCAATAAATTTCACTGCTTTAGAAAAGTTGATAATGGCATTGCTAATAGTGATGCTAGCTTGTTTGTTTGTTTGCTTTGGTGGGGGGGGGGGGTTGCTTGCTTGCTTTTAATTATTTGAACCCATTTTAGAATCTAATTTCTATGCTGTTGGGCATTTATTTTGTAGAGAGCAGGACCTGCCTGTGATGAGGATCGACTACTTAATTAGTTTTGTCTGCTGAGGAAGTTAGTCAGCGCAGTCGGATCCTTGCATCCTTTTGGATTTTTTATTTTTTTAGATGATGTCTGGAATTGTGTGAATCACAGATACTGGATATTGGTGAAGGAGTACTGCATTAATAAATTGGGATGCATTTTTACTCAAATTGATCACATTTAGCATTGACACTGTAGGTCTGAGTGTCCTGTTATCAGGAATTGTTTTTGCACACCCATTATTGATGAGTATTGGTTAGAGATTCTTGTTTGCAAGGAACAGAAAGAAAGTGAAGATATCTGTGCCTGTGTATAATTCAGCTTGTGACGTTAAAGTGATTTCACATATTGCTGATTTCCTGCATGAGAAAAGATCAGGACATGAGTGTTCAATGCTAAAAATGTGAGCACTAATGTCTGCCATATACACAAAACAGTGCAACTCAAAACACACTTTTAAACTATTAAGACGTATTTGCATGCGACCCCCCCCCACCGATCCCTTGACATCTGTAATGTTCCATTACACCCTATCTACTTATATTCGCTAACTCTGAGATTGTTTTCCACATAATAAAGAAAATTCTCTGAAATACTGGAATGTTAGAATTAATATATAATTTGTGAACTTGTGCATTATTCTTCACTCTACTGAGTGGCAAATACTTGTGAATTGATCATCCATCTTGCTCCTGGCCCAGTCTGTGCTATGGTCACAGGATATCTGGATGAGTCTCTTCCTACAAAACTATTAACCTTTTATATCATTTGGTAATAATTAGGATAAGCTGTCAAACTTCTTTCACTTTTCCCATCGGAACCTGCTGTCCATCATAGGTTCATAGATGCATTGGTTCATTGGCGATTAAGAGGCTAACAGCTTAAAAAGCCATTACATGCCTAGTCAGTATAAATTGATTTTACCCAATATAAGGCCCCCTTGGAACAAGAAGATGGCATATGTTTGTGCATATGACTTGAGTATTTTACAGATTGCCCCCATCCATAAGGGACACAGGCCCTACCCCAGGTGTGAGTTTGGGATTCCCCATCTATAGATCCAAATCGTGTTTGAAGAGGGCTAGGGAAGGGATCTGTGTAACATAAACAGAAAGCCTTTTCCAAAGAAGGGGTAATGTCTGTGACACATATCTGTCTCTCTGTATCAGGATGTTTTGTTTGAGTCTCTGACTAGGTTTGGATCCCTAGATCAGGTGACCCTCATGCTGTTTGTCTTGCAGATGTGTAACATCTCCATCAGTGCCTTGTAGGTTAGGCATAAGTTACCTGATAATAGTCTATCAACTAAAAAGCCCTATCCTTTTATTATTTCTGCTATCAGCATAGGATATATTGATAATACCCTTTTTGGTGAAGAACCTCTGTGGTCACTCCAGCTGTTGTAAGTGCTTAGTCAAGTACATGCCATATGGCGCATTGTACTAATTTACTGATCTAATTAGGGCTCTGCACAGTGGGACTATAATGTCCTTGGATCTGGATGCCATACCGTTACTTGTACTCTTCCTCACCAGTGTGTACACATAAAGTTCAAAGTTCAGACTATAGGCTAAAACTCTTGCATTGTCTGGGACATCATTCTGATAGGCGTAATGTTATTCCCTAATCCAAATCCGTACTGCCTCATGGCTGCTGTTCTTCAAGCTTTCATTTGAAATGAGGATCTCAGTGCTGTGTCTTTGGTGGATGCATACATACACCTGTGTATAATTCCAGCTACAATGCCAAGTACTGCGTGGCATTGCTGTTCATTCATTTGTCCCAGTACAATCAGTTGCCATATCTGCAGTCTTTGCTAGGAGGTGCTAGCAGAGTGGATTTTGTAGCCTTTCTTTTATAGGATATGCAGTCTGCATTGTTTTGTCACTCTCAGTTTCTGTTGTTGAGGTCAATAATCAATCCCAGGTAATCTGGATCCCTCTCTGGGTTTTATTCCCTAGATAATGCAGTGGAACTAGCTTGCCTGAATCAGTTCTTTCACTTGTCTGCCATATATCAAGCAATGGAACTATATAGCTATGTCCGTGGCTATTCTCTACCACCAGAATCATTTCTTTAGTTCCATTGTACACACATGCACACTTACATGAAGAAATGCACATGTTTGTGTGCATCACTCACACACGCATGTATGATGATAACAAGCCTTAGGAAAAAGTTCCTATGGACACCTTTTTATTTTCTGTAAAACTGCTGGTTTTGGCAATGCTCACTCTTTAATCTCATGTTAAAACTATGCATATGAGTAGCTGCATGCAAAACTATAAATCATAACTTCCTTGTTCCCAAAGCCTGCACCAGTGACATTGAGGGATAAAGCCAGGTAACCTGAGTTTGAGAGGCAGAAAGGATGGGCATGCTCATCCTGGGAGAAGGGATTATACTGACAAGGCAGACCACTTGTCATGCCGTGATGGAAATCTGAGCTGGGAACGATGCCTGAGCTGTGTCGACAAGATGGCTAAGGAGGCATGGTTAATCTTGGCCAAGGTAAGTGAATCCAGATAGGCTGTATCTTATTTTTCTGTCAGCTTTACATGGTTAACATCACAATGTGCAGAGGATAATGCAGAGGCACATGTGCTGCTGTATCTCAAGGATGCTGTTCTCTCGTCCTTTTTCAGCCTTGATGGTGCTTATTTCCTGGTGATAGATGACCGATCAAAATCCAGTTTTTACCTTATCTTTCCTTCCTAATATGGAGATGTGAGCAATTGGAGGGGGGGTCCTGACATCTTTTTTACCAGAGCTCCCACATTGACCCCCCCCCAAAAAAAAACTTTTTGTCTCCCTCCAAATCACCAGAGGGTAAAACGAGCCCACATGACACTGGCATCATCATATGATGTATAACTATTATACCTATTTACATCACGCCTGTCTTAAAATAATTGTAATTGGATTTGGTCCTAGACTATTACAAAGTGCTTGAATCTGTGTAATATTTCCTAGATGCAGTAATGAATATTACAGATATCAAACTTCTTTCCAAAATTCACTCCTACAGGTGCCTTCCTTAAAAGATAGTCTATAAAAGGCATACCTCAGTGGCTAAATGGAAATACTATATGTTTTGGACATGAACATTTCCAAGGTATTTGTCAAACAGTTTACTGCAACTTTATTAAAAGTACAATTTATTTAACTTGAAATCAAATTTCAGGACCAAATAAGAGCAAAGCAGATCTATGACATCTTGCAGTATATTTTAGATTTAGCAGTGCAGGTGTTTTATTTAAGGCACATATAGCAGAACATGTATAATCTGCAGCTGTCCTCAGGAATGCAGTGTGTTTATTATATTCTACTTTCTTGTCCAATGACATTCAAGCAAATCCACTTCTATTTTTAAATAAGACGTTGTATGTTCAACTATGACATATTTGAAAATTTTCTGCAAATTCAGATCAAATATATCTTTTTCTTCTTTCAGTACAGTTTAACTAGTTTCTCCTGCTATATTCATTTGCAGTTACTAGCAATTCCAGTTTTTAGAAGCAGTAATGCAAACATTGTGATTCTGTTGCAATTATGTCACTGCACATAAAATCATATCTAAAGACAACACATTAAAATAGATGGTGTATATATAGAAATATGTAATGAATCTTCTGAACTGTTTTAGTTTCCTCTGCTTTTGTTCAATGGCTACCATTCACTGAATAGTGGTACTTGTCGGGTAAACAAATGCAAAATTAAATGTAAAAAAAAAATGCTTTTTAACAGATTCTGAAGGTTACAGTTTAGCAATTTCAAGGAATATCCCAACAGAACTCACAATTTAATGAAGTATGATGCAGTACTGATGATAAAAAATATATATATTAACTACCAAAAATGTCAGTAACTAAATATGTTTAATTGATACTTTATAAATTTCACAGAAGTCAAGAAGCTGACTGAAAAGTCATTGGTGCAGATTTAGTAAAGCCTACATGGCTCGCTAAAACCATATGTGCATTGTGGCATGACATGACAAGGTAGTGCACCAAACTGTATTCAGTAAGGAGCTCTACACGTTGTGTATAGCCGTGCAAACATGGTAAACCTCTTGGCATGCTAATTACAGCATAAGCAGCTGAATTGTATGCTAATCAACCAATCCAAGATGGAGGAGTTATTCAACAAGTTATAAAGCAATCGAGTACAGCCACAGAAACCTTTCTACATAGAAAGTATGCCAGGGGCTGCTGTTTATCTTCTGCATGTGTATATGCAACGGGGCCAAGTTTATGCTGCTAATGCTGCTGATGGACCTTGGTCAAGAAGAAGAAGGGTGTTTAGACCCCATTTAACCTTTCCTGGTCTGCATGAGGTAGAAATTGTAAAGAGTAACAGGGTGGATAGAGACACACTATAGGAACTCTGCAACCTCTCTTGCCTTCAGCTGCGAGTAAGGGCAAATCACGGGGAACCAATACCTGTGGAAACTAAAGTATGTGTAGCACTTAAAATGTTAGATACGGAACCTTCCAGAGATCAACAGGGGATATGCTGGGGGTGCCACTGACATCAGCATCCAAGATTCTCCATTAGTTTTCCCCATACACCTGAGGACAGGGCTACGACTATCCATGGAAGTGTGCTACAGGCGAGAAATTTTTAAGTTCTAGGTGCCATAGACTGCACACATACTGAGATCAAAGCACCACCTGGGAACAGGAAAGGGTGTGTACATAAACAGAAAGGGCATCCACTCCATTAACTGCCACGTCATGTTTAATCTTAAGGAAATCATCCTCAATGTGTGTGCTGGCAACTCCGGCAATTATGAGGACTCCCATATCTGGCACAACTCTCAACTCTATCAGAGGTTTTCTAAGGGGGGGACATCTTACAAAGTCATGTAATGGGTGATGCAAGGTATGCACTCAAACCATGGCTGATGTTGCCCATTAGAAATGCACAGACACCCATTGAAGAGGGCTACAATGAGGCATATGCTCAAACAAAAATATAATAGTGTGTGTGTTTGGGCTGCTGACGTCACAAGTCTGGTGCATAGATACATCAGGGCAAGGTCTGCACTACAGTCAATGTACTTGTGTTAAAATTTAGACTATCTGTGCTATACATCACAATATTTTCCTGAGAAAACAGCTTGACTAGGGACACCAAGGGAAAGGGGCAAACATCCCACCACCACTGGTAAGGTCAACACAGCCACACACAAGTGAGGAGTCATGGGGGGGACACCAACCGCTGTGGGTGTAGGTAGACATAGGCATGCACAATATACCCTCACCCTGGCCAGCATGCAAAGGATAGTACACATGCTCATCACCTAAGGGGGTACAACTTTAATCCTGTGCGCATACATTCAGTAAAACTGATGTCAGGTAATGTTTACAACCTTTACTTACCCATGCAATGGCTGTGTACTGCTACTGTCACACAGTCACCCCCAAATTAAAACACCTGTAACTGCTGGACTATCAAGGTAAGTACTGAACCTGGAATAGGAAAATAAAAGGCTAAGAACACAAATGAATGGCAGACACTTGCATACTCTTACTTGCTACTGTTTTGAGTAGAAGATGTATGACCTTCCTAGCAATCACATTGATATGTGACAGGACTGATTTTATGTCAATAGATGTGTGCTCTTTATCAACTAATACGCCCCATGCATCAAAGATATACACAATATAAAAATCTGTAAGAAAGCAGTACAATTCTCAAAAGAGCATCACTGAGACATGGGATGTTGTTGGTGTTGAAGAGGGAGTTGGTGGCAGTCTGGATGGAGTGAATTGCCGTGGTCAAGGTAATCAAGCTTGGTTGATGAGGCTGCTATGCATTCTGTGCTTTCGGTTGGCTCTTGTCACTGTTGTTGTTACTGTTGTTTTAGAAATGTGTGTAAGTGTTTTTTTGTTTGTTTGTACATGAGCTTAGAGGAACATGATTTTGTCCAGCTGTGCACTCTTGTATGGTCTGAATGACAATAAAGTTACTTTTGACTTTTTTTTTACTTTTTTGAGTTCATTGTCATCATCTCTGACCATGAGAACTGGCTCTGCCAGGAGTTGTACTAGCACATCCATGCCCATGGTCAGATGTGCTGTTGCTACCTAAATGTGACTGATGTCTGCTGAACAAGCTCTCCTCATGAGTATGCCCAGGACCATGACCCCATAGCCTAGCATGTCTGGGTGTGGACACCTCAATAACTTCTAGAGCAGTGGAAATAGTGCCACTACGGGATTGTGATTGGGCACTGCCACATTGGCTAACATCAGATGATGATGCCAACCTATGTCCATGTGGATGCTGTCCCCTTCCCAGCAGATGTCTCATCACAGATACTGCCTGCTCGATCATGCCATTCACTCAATCCACTGAATTGGCCACACAGCAGATGCAGTCACACACATCAGCCACATCTATAACCCTAAGCATGCCCTCAAAGACCCTGGGAGAACATGCCTGCACCTCCATGATGGCACTAAACATACATTGAATGGTACATAATCGCACACCAGAATCAAGTTGAGGGTGTACAGCAGGACTTCCCTGAGCACCCCAACAGCCCACCATTGTGACACCTTGCCCACACTTTGGCTATGGCCAGAGTCAACCAGCACTGAAGCTGCAGCAACTACACTTCCCTGATCAAGTGTGTTACCCTCCACCTGTCCAATAACTGAGGGCTCAATGGAATAGGTATGCACAGGCCTACCGAATGTCTCTGAGAGAAATAAAAGGGATGGCTGAATGTCAAAATCTGTGTCAAATTCAAATTCTGTACCTCCCTGACTGTACCTCTGTTTGGCCATCATCATCATCAGAGTCTACCAGTACTCTGTCATTGAGTGGTAAGAGTACAAAACTTCCACTGTCGGTATGAAATGTGATAATATGCAACAAACACAGGAATGAAATTTATACTACACTAAATATTTAAAACAATGTATATAGTAACACTGGCCGCACTATCACAGATGGTACAGCAATACACACTATCATTACACCCACCTCACACACATACAGATAAATGCATATATCTGACAAATAGTCATCAATAATCAAAGAAAGGTTTTTGCTTACTATGTGCAGATGATACCACACTTGGTAAGAAGGACAGTCCTGGAAGAAATGAATCAAGGTAAGGACACCAAATTAAACATCACAACTGCAATAACACAGGGCAGTAGTGAATATACAGTTTTGCCCACATGTCCATTAAGAATAAGTTAAACTAAAACTTAGGTTCATAGGTAGGTACTAGGCTATCTGCCCGAGGGCATTTATAAGCCTAGCCAGAGTGTGTCTGCTTTCGCCGCCCCATTGATTAATTAACAGATTCACTGTCAAGCAGAGGCAATGAAGTGATCCCAGGGGTGTATTTTCTGTTACCCATCCACTCGTCAAGGTTTCTCTTGAAGAGTGTTAGTAAGGGGCTCTGCCTAATGTAGTTTGGAATTTTGTTCCAAAGCATGGGGAGTCTCTGACAGGAATCTATCCCTTCAGCATGTTCTATTTATTGTTGTGGCGAGGTTTAGCTCACTAGAGCACGTGGCTTGCAGTGACTTGGATTTCTTTAGGTGGAGCATGTCCATCAATTTTGAGTTGCACATGGCTTTGTAAGTCAGGCAGAGGTCACCTATGAGTAAGCAGTATGCCACTGAGTACAGCCTGAGTTTTTTCAGTCGGGCTGCATAGGACATATGTTTGAGGCCAGTAATCCTCTTGGTGAGGTACCTTTGTGGTCTCTGCAGCTGTTGGAAGTGTCTTGTAAGGTACATCCCAAATGGGGCATTGTACTCTATGATGGGTCTGATGAGTGACGAGTAGAGGGGCACTATAACCTCTTTATTTCTATATGCAAACCCTTTAGTAATTAGATGGGCCACATAGAAGGATTTCCTAACTACTTTGGCAATATGATTGTCAAAGGAGAGATTACTCTCTACCTGGGTCCCCAGATCTCTTACACCTCTTCTGTATTAAGGGGCCTGCCACCTATGTGGTAATTTGTGTGTGTTTTATTTTCCCAAATGGGATGACCGTACATTTTTTGGCATTTAGCTTGAGGCCATGACTTTGACACCAGGTGTCCGTCTCAGTAAGGCCCTTTTGGAGGATGTCCGTGTCAGCTGGAGAGTCAGTTATGGCTCCCAGTTTGCAGTCATCGGCGAACTTGGTGAGCCATAGCCCTCCTGTGTTTGCCTGTACTTCTGAGAAATATATGCCGAAAAGTAGGGGTCGCAGGACTGAGCCTTGTGGGACACCACTTGTGACTGGTTTAGAGTTGGACCTGGAGCCCGCTATTCCTACCGTGTGAGTTCTGTCTGTAAGCCAGTTGACAATCCATCTCGTGATGTAGGGGTTTATGTTCAGGCTGGTGAGTTTTTCTGTAATACCTGAGTGGGGAATGACTTGGCTGACATGTCCACCTCCAGCCATGTGTAATGAACAAGCATGTCTTAAGTCTGTTAGTTTATCAACTAGTTCATTAATAAAAAAATCCACAGGAAGTATTACATAAAATTTTCTATATTTTATATACAAGCAAATTTTAAAACTTGCCATATGTAAGCGTACCTGGAAACTCCACCTGGCAGTTACTTGTCCTCCCAGACATATAATCATTGCCATCAATCACATGTTGCTATGCAGTTTCCCGTGAGCTCTCCGGATCTCTGACAGTGGACAAGAACTCTTCACTTGGAGTCAGTGGTGCTGGGTAACAGCCCCCCTCATAGCCAGGTGTTCACAGGTTACTGCAGCTGGTCTTGTCTCGGCTGATGACATTATATCAGTGGTTCTATGATGCATTGGACTTTGTGGATGACTGTAAAATATGGACAATCATTGAATCCACAAACGCTATTGATATACTGCAGAAACTGTTACTGCACAAAAGTGATTTGTGCCACAGCCATGGAAGCACACCTTATGAACACAAAAGTATTATTATTCCCTTTTGCAAAGCAAATATCCAAGCTAATTACAATATAGACAGAACACCTCTGAGTACACCCAGTGGTACATGATCTGGGTAATCAAGTTACATAGTAATGGGAACGCTGACCACCATGCGTCCACAGTGGTTACAAATCCCTTGTATGTGGCACAACTCAGAAGTATGGGCAGAGCATCCACATAAAAGGACATTATAATGCATTGTACTCAGCCCTCATCACACCAGTAATTCAGTACAATGCACTCCTTGGCATGTACCTCACCACATATCTACAACAGCTGCAGCAACCCCAGATTTTCTTCACAGTGAATATAAATGGCATAAACAACAAGTCTTATGCAGAAAACTTTAAAGCCCTATCACTGTATTATATTTGCAACAGACAACTAAGAGTCAGTCTGTGTCTGGCCTACAGGGCAACCTACAAATCTGTCCTTGATAGCAGTGTTACATATTAACACAAACTGCACAATAGTCACTCATTCCAAGGATGATAACCTAGCCTCTGACATAGTAATTCATGTTGGAGAGATACATACATCTGTGATACACTTACCCCTGCTCTGGAACATTCTTGCCATTCACGTAAAGCAAAGCCCTTTCACGACCCTCTTCAAGTGCAACAACTATATACATATGGATCCTATTTAGATGATCAGAGTTTCCGAACTTCGAATTTCATATGGCTGGGACCATATGATCAAAGTTTTAAAACTTCAAACATCTAAACAAAAAAAAAAAAAATTCTTACATGTTTATGCAGTGGGGCAAGCCCTCCTGCACCCCCACATACCCCCTATTTAAATATACCAATTTTGAGTTTGCACTGCAGCGAGAAAATGGGAAAAGTTCCCATTTCACGCTATATAGAGATCTCTGTTTAGGTGTTCAAAGTTTTAAAACTTCGATCATATGATGTCGGCCATGTGAAATTCAAAGTTCTAAGACTTTGATCACCTAAATGGGACCCGTGTATGTGTGTGTGTGTGTGTGTGTGTGTGTGTGTATGTATGGATGTATATATATGTATATGTATATATATATATATGTATATATATATGTATATGTATATATATATATATGTATATAAAATCTAGTTAATCATGATTGTACTCCTGGGTGTGTGTATATATATATATATCTATATATATATATATATATATATATATATATATATAGATAGATAGATATAGATATATACATACACACACTATAAAGAGTTATGATGGGTTTCGGATCCTAACCCTTTATTATATGTTTTTGACGTGGCTGCCAAAATTCACCTCTCAAGCGAAGTTCTTGACATCCATGTCTTCAGTACATAATCATCCCATAATCCTTTCTACTGATAACAGATCAGTTTGGTTCTTGTATGTGCTTACTAAAAACTCGTTTACTAAATATTTCTGCTTCACTACCTATTCAGTAAATAAGTAAATAAAAATCATTACAGACTACTATATCCTTAAGAAAATTACCTATTCCATGAGTCATTATCCACTTGCAAGCTATGAAAGTCATCTGATTCTTAATGCAGTATGACAGATTACAAATTATGTAAAGCTCATTTTTATAAAACAATGTGGATGTATTTTATGACAGTTCATCACAGTCAGGATGCTAAAATGGCATTTTTATTTATTTATTTATTTTTTTATTATTTCATAGGTGTTTACAAGATATGGCAAGTGCTACACCTTTAATTCAGGACAAGACAGTAGACCACTGCTTACAACAGTCAAAGGTGGAACAGGCAATGGACTGGAAATCATGCTAGACATACAGCAGGATGAATACCTTCCGATATGGGGAGAAACAGGTAAGGCCACTGATAACTGATGTCACTGAAAACTTTGCATACAAAATCCCAATATTTCACAGAAAACTGTCATGCAAATGAGCAAAGTGATTTTGTTCTAAAGAATTAGCAATCTTCTACAGCTATGTATTTTTAGAAGTCAGACTCATAGATTAGTACCAGGCTAGCTGCCCTTTGGGGCCATTTTAAGCCTAGCCAGTTGCCCTATGTGAGAATCAAACCCTGCACCTTGTGTTCATAAGGTAAACATCTTAACCGTTAAGCTAACCTCCCACCTCGAAAAAGCCAACCATGTAAGGTTTATAGATTAGCACTAGGTTAACTGCCCTTGTGGACCATTTTAAGACTAGCCAATTATTCCTTGTGAGAATCAAACCCTGCACCTTGTGCTTGTAAGGCAACCACCCCAACCATTATGCCAACTTCCCACTGAGTTATGATTTGACTTAAACTATTGTGACATTGTGAAAAAAATGAGATGTTAAGACCAACTGGGTCCAGCCATGCAATCCAAAGAAAATTATTTTATCTACTTCTCATGTTAATACGTGGCTAACTGAGCTGAATGGCAATAGGGTATCTGCCTTTGCTATTTAGTTAGTAGATTCAGCTAGCAGTCAGATGGACTGTATAGAGAAGTTGACAGATCACCATTTTCCTTTCTTTAGGAATGGTATGGGATTAGGTGCTGGTGCAGCGTTCCCTCGTGGTCACCGAGGAGCCAGCCTTCATCCTTGCAGCAATAGAAGGGTAAGATAGGTCCCCATTACTTCAGCCGGTACATAAAAAATATGCCATCAAATATCCCTGGTTCAAGGCAGGAAGGAGAGCAGTATGTAGGGAAAACGATAAAACCCCTGTCTGCTGCACTGTGATGGCTCTGCATGCCATTCCACCAGCATTTCTTCAGAAAGAACAGACTGCACTCGGAAACTGGTCAAGAACCATGACATCTACTGGAAGGAAGGGCACACATTAACATCATGGTATTTCTAGTCTTCAACATCAAAAGAACATGATATTATGAATGTAACTTAATCTGATAAAGAAAACTCTAAATGGTTCATATTAATGCAGTGCACGAATCTCAGATATAACCTCTGAGCCATGGAAAATGTTAAAACTGTTTAAGCATGCCATTATGAAAACATACAGAACATGATTTTTAACCAGTAATATCTAATAATGTTCCCTTTTTGCAAAGTTATTGCTTAAAGCTAAATGATTCATAGCTGTCTGACTTCAATGCAAAATGATGTGAAATTGTGATTTCCGTTTTACTTTAATTAGACATGTTGATGAATCACAATTTGTGATTAGCAGCTATGTTGATTTGTAGTTAGAAGTGTATGACTGATTATTGCAATTGTTTATCATATCTTTCATATTCCATAAGGAGCTGAATAGTAAAAATTACAAATTACAAGTTGCAACAGTATAACCATAAAGAACATTTTCTATAAAATAAAATCAACAAAAGAGTTTAGACATCAGTATTTCTGAGTGCTGAACAGTATTCAGAGATGAACATGTTTTTGTACTATGAGAAGAGTTTAGAAACCCTGGAACTAGGTCTTGCATACTGTGGTGATATCTCAACAGGTTAAAACACAAACAGCATTCATGAAACAGCTGTCAAAAGTATCAATAGGTGTCTCCTGGAAGAAATCATGGGTATTAACCAAGAACATTTTTGCATGATCACCTTCTATTTCATTATTTGTTAATGTGTTAAGCAGCTACAACATGTTTAATGTCACAAAATTCTAGCATAGGATATGAAGTGAATTGAAGTGTAGTAAGCTTGTTAACCCTGCTTCTCAGCTGGAGCTCAGGTTTGGCACAATCGTATCTTCTTACCTGTATGAGGCTTTCTGATACCCAACATCAAGTGGTATACTGACAGGAAATCATATATGAAAAATTATTTATTAGAAACTTATAAAAAGCTGATTACAAAAAGTTAAATTCCATTCAAGGCACTCCCCTGTGTTTGTGTTAATTTTATTAACTGGCATAGTTCTATATGGAAACTTGTACACTGTGTCTGTAAATATAGCATGTTCATAGGTAGGTACTAGGCTATCGGCCCAAGGGCCTATGTAAGCCTAGCCAACAAGGTTCCCTGGCTTACACCACCCAAGAAAGTTATTTTTCTGTGCCACTGTCGAGCAGAGATGCAGACGTGATCCATAGGGTGTATTTCTCATCTACTCATCAAGATTTTTCTTGAATATTGATAATGAAGAACTTTGCTTGACATAGATGGGTAGCTTGTTCCAGAGAATAGGAAGTCTCTGGGACAGGAATCTTTCCCTCCAGCATGTCCTGTTTATTGTGGTGACAAAGGTTAGGTCCCTAGAGCGTGTAGCTCGGAGAGATTGAGATTTCTTTAAGTGGAGCATATCCAACAGCTCTGGATTTGACATAGCTTTATATGTTAGGCAGAGATCACCTCGGAGTAGGCGATATGCTAAGGAGTAAAGCTTGAGTTTTTTGAGGCGGTCAGTGTAGGGCATTTGTTTGAGGCCAATAATCCTCTTTGTGAGGTACTTCTGTGGCCTTTCCAGCTGCTGCAGATGTCTTGTGAGGTACATTCCAAAAGGGGCGTTGTACTCTATAATGGGTCTAATGAGTGTCGAGTAGAGGGGAACAATGACCTCTTTTTTTTTTCCTGGATGAGAACCCGTTTTATGATGAGGTGTGCCATGTAGAAGGACTTGCTGACTACTGTGGCGATGTGACTATCAAAGGAGAGACTACTGTCCACCTGGGTCCCAAGGTCTCTTATCACGCATTCGGTGTTAAGTAGATTGCTGCTTATGTGATAGTTCATGGGTACAGAGTTTTTACCAAAGGGGATGACACTACACTTTTTGGCATTGAGCTTGAGGCCATGGCTCTGACACCAGGCATCTGCCTCAGCGAGGCCCTTCTGTAGGATGTCCACATCATTTGGGGACTTCACTATGGCTCCTAGTTTGCAGTTATCTGCAAACTTCATTAGCCAGAGGCCTTCTGTGTTAGCCTGTAGTAGATACCAAATAGGAGAGGTCCCAGGATGGAACCCTGTGGTACTCCACTTTTCATTGCTTTGAGGTCAGATTTGGAGTCTGCAACTTTTACAGTGTTTGTTCTGTCAGTGAGCTAGTTGGCAACCCATCTTGTGACGTAGGGATTTATACCTAGTTTAGTGAGTTTAGCTATAATTCCAGAATGGGGGATGGTGTCGAAAGCCTTGGCAAGGTCATGATAGGCTGTGTGAACCACCTTACCCTCATCTACGGCTTTGGTGACCGTCTCAAGGAAGTTGATCAGGTTCAGGAGGCATGATCTGCCTTTCACAAACCCGAACTGGGTGAGATCCAGAGTTTGGAGGTTACCAATGTCTTTGTTTGAGTTTCATGATGATACGTTCCATGGCCTTGCAGACCAGGCTAATAGGTCGATAGTTCCTGGAATCAGTGGTGGCTCCCCCTTTGTGGAGTGGGATAACTGTTGCTGTGTGCCATTCAGTGGGCACAAAGCCTGATGCGAGGCTATTATTGAAGATGGTGCTTAAGTGGGGAGCCAGTTTGTTCTGAAGTTCATGTAAAACGCAGCCTGGAATGTTGTCCGGGCCCATGGATGCTGTGTTTTTGGCTTTAGAGAGGGCAGCTTTTACCTGCGTAGTTGTGATTACAGGGACTCTGCATTCTTCCTGTATAGATGTGGGCCCTTTAGGGGGTGAGGGGGGGGGGGTAAAGTTAGCACTGAACCTATCTGCCAGGATGTTGGCAATATCAGTTGACTCTGTAATTTCCGTGCCTTTGTGCTGTAACTCAGAGCAGATCTGGGTGTTGCCATAGAGATTCTTGACATAGCTATAGAATGCTTTTTGGTTGTCCTTGGAATTAGTGGTGATTTTGTTTTCGTAGCTAGCTTTGGAGGATCTTATAAGGGATCTCGTTTTCTTACTGAGACTGACCAGGGAGCTCCTCCACTCATGGGATTTTACTCTTTTGCAATGGTTTCTTCCTTCTGTTGTACAGTTTGTTTATGGCAGGGGACCACCAGATTGGCTTCCTTTTTTTGGAGGATAGCGTCTTGGTTCTGTTTGGGATAGCACGATCCATGCACTCGTGTAAGTGCTTATATAGTGCATTTGTGTAGGATTCAGCAGTTATAACTGTATTGTCCATCTGCATGGGTGTCATGAAGTTCACCACTTCTGTTTTAAGAAGCATGAAGTTGGCTCTGGAGAAAATTTTTACTGTGGTTTCCTTAATGGGGGGTGGGGATGGGATGTGATGGGATGTGGATGTGAGCCTTCAATTCCATTAACAGCGATTCCACAAAATTTGATAAGACAGGAAGATTCAGATTATTAATATGGGATGTCTAGTTAATCTAGGTCTTAATGAAGTTTTATAATTATTTATTATGCTGTTGGATTTACATACTTCTCATTAAAATACACGATTGTTCAGTTTTTACATTTAATACAGCAAAGTAATTTATTTCTTATGTTTTATTATTTAATTTGGTGTATTTTATATGTATTACCATTTTTTTATTTTTTTTAACAAATGGAATTTATCAGTAGGGGAGCTGCATGTCTTTTTTGATGTAAAGTCTGCCGAGGTTTTTTACACATTTGTTAACCAGGTAAGCTCACTGGGCAAAAGTGCCCCTTTTCATCAGTTACATGGGTACATGGTCTGGTTATGTGACTCAGAGGCACAAAGCATCCAAAAGAGTGTGGAAGGAATCAAACAATGTATTCTTGACTACAGGAAGCCATGCATTAAAAGGGTTCAAGCCTTAATCCTCTATGCAAACTGCAGGACAATTGTATTTGTTTTGACCAAAAATGTGGATTCTTTGTATCATTTTAATATATTTACAAGGTTTTCTTGTGATCACATCTGTCAACATTAAGAATTTTATATTATACAGTTCAGGAGGACTTATTAAATAGTTTTATGGTTATTAGTGGTGATTAGGATGTTATTTACATTATATACTGTATCTTGTTTTTTTTATATTTATCATTTTCACTTCTATATAGTGTTCTCTTTGATTAACCAGAGTACATAACATTTTCTGAATGCTTTATTTTGTGATTTAAAATGCTTGTAGTCATCAGATGTATTGCTAGAGAGTTCAAATCCATTAACTACAGACTACGGAATCAGATTTGCATTGAAAAAGCCTGTTATCAGTGAAACCACGGTCTGCAATATCTGCTACAATCAATTAACCTTTCTGTGTTAATTTGGTGCTTGGGATTTGTGGTTTATCATCAGTTGCTCTGTGTGCCTTCCATCTCCCACCCAACATATGGTTTTGAATTTCACTCTGTCAAGACACTCTGAATCAACTGAGTTTTCTTTGGTTTGGTTTATCAGGCTTCACTGACTTATATGGTGCAAGCTGGTGGAACACTGCATTTTTTTAGTCGTTTGCATTCATTACTGTTTTTCTGACCATGATAGATATATATATCCTCTGTCTTTCGGCTTTTCCCAGTTAGGGGTCGCCACAGCGGAACTCAGGTCCGCTAATGATTGGCAGTAGATTTTTACGTGCTGGCTTGCCGGGCCTAACGCACAACCTTCAACGAAGGAACGCCCATTCACGCATGTCGACACACAGAGAAGACGCTCTGAGAATCGAACGTGCAGCATCTAACTGTGAGGCGACAACGCTACCGCAGCACCACCACCGCATGATATATATATATATATATATGTGTGTGTGTAGGGTTGTGATGTGCAAAGTTTCCATGCATGGGAGGTGAAGGGATAAAAGTTTTTCCTGATTTTATGATTTTTTTTAAGTCACACTTATTGATATTGAAAAATTAAGTGCGACTGTCTGCTGGATGGTTTCAGTGAATATTAGAAAATAAATCTCACAGTGGGTGTAAAAACATTGCGCAGTGCATTTAAAACATTTAAGTTTCAAACCAAGTGTCAACACCAAAGTCGCGCGATGTGGTAGTCAGCTCCACTTGCTCAGCCTTTGTCTTAAAAAGTTCATCAATTTCCATTATACCAAAAATATTTCCAAATGACTGGCTCCATGGTACCGAAAGTTGGAGGTCTTACTGTTACCCAGCTGGATGAGGTTCAGGTAACAACTGCAGCAATGAGGTAGGGAGAGACGTGAAGAAGTAAGTCCTTTTCACTTCGTCAGGAGGACTGTCAGTGGGCACTGCTGGAGCACATGCTCTCAGGGGGACTGGCAGTGGGCACTGGTGGAGCACATGCTCTCAGGGGGACTGGCAGTGGGCACTGGTGGAGCACATGCTCTGAGGGACTGGCAGTGGGCACTGGTGGAGCACATGCTCTCAGGGGGACTGGCAGTGGGCACTGGTGGAGCACATGCTCTCAGGGGGACTGGGAGTGGGCACTGGTGGAGCACATGCTCTCAGGGGGACTGGGAGTGGGCACTGGTGGAGCACATGCTCTCAGGGGGACTGGCAGTGGGCACTGGTGGAGCACATGCTCTCAGGGGGACTGGCAGTGGGCACTGGTGGAGCACATGCTCTCAGGGGGACTGGGAGTGGGCACTGGTGGAGCACATGCTCTCAGGGGGACTGGCAGTGGGCACTGGTGGAGCACATGCTCTCAGGGGGACTGGGAGTGGGCACTGTTGGAGCACATGGGAAGTACAGTTACTCAGCTGTAGACTACAGAAACCACTTCCATGATTGCGGAAGGCAGTGGAGCTGCTTGCTGGCAGCATCCTTTACAGAAGTGAACAATGATGAGCAAAAAGCCCATTTAATATCTACCTTCAGGTCAGTAAGCTGGGTGGTTATAGGAGAAATGCAAGGCCAAGAAGAAAACTCTCAAACCTCCCCTAATGGCTGTTTAAATGATGGTCCCTCCTAGGTGATCCTCACCCTAATGATGCAGAACAAATGGGCCATTTGGCTGTGAAGGGACTGATGGCTGAAAGACAGTGGGGACAAAGAGTGTCAAACCATATTTCCAGATAAAAGAAAATGTTTTTGTAGGGAGACTGTCTCTTATATTTGCTACACCCAAGACTTACTGTGATTGACTCTGATTTTTAGTTCACAACCACAGTGACTTCATTCATGTAATTCCTGATATGGGCAGTTGCGTGCTTTCACATAACTGACAAACATGGAACTATCTGACTTTCAATTAAACAAGTTATACTCACCCATCAGAGCTCTGAAACTTCACAGGGATGGTTCTGGAATGCCCTGGAGCAGCTACAAAAGAAATAGATGTGAAGGAACTAGAAAGAGAGGCTGCAGAGGCGGAGCTGCTGCTAAAGTGAATAGAACCCCCCACAGGCCTGCATTACCTTCAGTATTACTTGCAAATGTCTGCTCACTGGATAACAAGATGGACTATCTGAGAATGGAGCCCACAAAAAATAAGGTGAGGGACACTTATTTGTTCATTTTCTCTGAAACATCTCTGCATAGTAACATTAGTGACAATGCGGTGAACCTAGATCTAACTCTCTTTAGAGCAGATAGATGTAAAGCACAGAGTGGTAAAGCTAAAGGTGGTGGTGCAAAGATTGTAAGCTGGTTAAATCATACTGCTCTGAATATGTGGAAATATTGACACTAAAATGCAGACCTTTCTATGGACAAAGGGAAATCAGTGGGATATATGTAACAGCAGTGAGCAACCCCCCGGTGCTAACACCACTGAAGCTCAGAATAAACTCCATAATATTATCAATGAGCTACAAAGCAGAAACTCAGAATTTGTACATGTGATAACGGGTGATTTCAACAGAGCTGAGCTTAAGGCGGTGCTACCCCATTTTTATTAGTATGTGGATTTCCCTACCAGAGGGGAGTATACCTTAGACAAAGCTTACAGCAATATTAAAGGAGCCTTTAAAGCTTTGAAGCAGCCCAACATAGGCAGCTCTTATCACACTGCTATCCTGCTTCTGTCTACTTATAAGATGGCTTTGATGAGAGAAAAAAAGACAACTAAACAGGTCAGAGTCTGTCAGGAGGGTTCTATGGACTGCTTCAGACCTGTTTCAATACCACCTGCTAGTCCTTAAAGAAGCAGCCATGCACATCTCCAGTTAGACATAGACACCTATACCAAATAATTTCTTGCAGACATAAATAAATAGATGGAGGATGCAACCACCACGAAAGCCATCACTACAAGAGCTAATCAGAAGCCCTGGCTCACCAGGAATTTCTACGAGCTACTGAAGGAAAGAAACACAGCTTTCAAGGGAAATGGCAAACAAAGGTTAAAGGCAGCTAGATCAAATCTGAAAAAGGGCATCAAAGAGGCAAAGAGGGAGTATGGGAGGAAAATTCATAGGTTACGTTCATAGATTCAGATCTGCTTCCAAGATATGAGGGATACGAGAAGCCTATGGCAGGAGATACAGCAGCTTGCAGACTATAAGACTAAAACATCCTAATGTGATGACTGCATGGAATTCCTAAATGAGCTGAACTCCTTCTTTGGCAGATTGCAGGAGAAGAACACCACTGCACCTTATAAAACAAACACTGAAACAGAGGAGGTAGTGCTCACCTTAAACTCCAAGGAGGTGAGACTTCAGCTTAAGAAATTAATCCTAGGATGGCTGGTGGACCAGGTAACATACCTGGCAAGGTGTTGAAGGGGTGTGCTGATCAGTTATGTCTGGTGCTGACAGACATCTTCACCTTATTCCTTACTATGGAGAAAGTTCCCTCATGTTTCCAGAAAACAAGTATTGTCCCACTTCCATAGAAACCCAAACCTACCTGCCTCAGTGAATCCTGACCGGGCGCCTTAACCTCAAACCTCATGAAGTGCTTTAAGAGGATTGTGAAGAAACATCTATCGTGGGTCTGCCTAAGTCCTTCGATCCCCTCCAGTTTGTATACCAGGCAAATAGATTGACCGTGGATGCGATATCAGTCACCCTACATCTTGCACTAAAAACATCTAGAAGGGAGGAACAACTATGCAAGGCTGCTCTACAGCAACTTCAGTTCTGTTTTCAACACTGTGATACCAATGCAACTGGTTGATAATCATGAAACTCAGGATAAACAACCCCTGTTTAACTGGACTCTTGATTTTCTGATTGGTAGACCCCAATGGACATGCAGTGGGAACAGCACCTCTCAATGCATATTCCTGAATCCTGGCATTTCCCAAGGTTGTGTGCTCAGTCCCATGCTCTTCACTATCTTCTGTACTGCAAAACATAACTCAAACCATGTTATAAAATTTGCTGATGATACCACAGTCGTGAGACTCATTACTGATGGGGATGAACAGAGATGAGAACATTTTGACTGGCCAGTGTGACAGGAACCGTCTGGACCTGAATGTTGATAAGACCAAAGAAATGATTATGGACTTCAGGAGAAAGGCAACAGTTCACCAACCACTCACTATCAAAGAGGAGGTAGTAGAGAAAGTTAACACCATGTTCCTGGACCTTCACATCTCAGATAACCTTTCTTGGGCTGTTAATATCAACCATATAGTCAAGAAGGCCCAACAAAGGCTTCATCTCCTGAGAAAGCTCAAAAAGGCCAGGCTCCCACTGTCTGCTCTTACCACTTTTTACAGGGACGCTATCGAAAGCATCCTCACTAGCAACTTCATAGCATGGATTGGCAACTGCACAGTGGCTGAGAAGAAGAAATTACAGAGGGTGGTAAGGGTGGCACAAACCTCCCTTCTATTCAGGAGCTCTTCTTTACAAGAGCAAGAAGCAGAACATAGAAAATAGTAGCTGATTTGACCCATCTGTTCCATAACTGGTTCTCACAACTTGCGTCTGGAAGGAGGTACTGCAGCTTGCATTGTAGGACTACCAGATTCAGGAACAGTTTGTATACTACAGCTGTGAGACGTATTAACTTGGACACCAACCACAATACCTGATACTTTGAAGCCCATTTTTCCATTTAATCCTGCTGTTCTGAGCAATTACCACCAGCATTACTATTGTGCAATATGACAGCTATACTGAGTCACGTCTAAGGTTAACACGTGCAATACGGTAACTAAACAGCTGCTGTTCACTAGTCTCTATTCATTCTCGCTCAACACTAAAGGGGTTTTGTGGTGGGTATTTATTATTTATCACTAGATAATGGGCATTGAATGTGTTTATGTAATGTGAACTACCTCTTGCATGTCACATGTGTTATTTTCTTTCTTATGTTATTCTCTCATACTGCTGTATTTGTGTTATTTGCACTGCATTTCTCTTGTGAGCTTACATTTGTAATTTTGTTTAGGCCACACTTGTGTGGTCCTAAATGACAATAAAGTTTCTTTGAATTTTTGAATCTTTTGAATCCATTACAGTTAATACAGCATTAACTCAATGCTAGTTCAATCTGATCATTTCCTAAGAGTACATTGCAGAAGGGAGATGAAATAAATGTGGGATGGAAGGGACATGCTTGTAAGACAAGGTGGAAGAAATCAGACACTGAAGCAGTGGAAGAAACTATTGATGAAAAGAGCTATTGAAAGTGACAGAAGAGCTGAAAGTATTTGAAAACGTACACTATGGAATATGGAAAAAGGTAAGAATGCGGACTGAGTGGAAGAATTAAAAAGTGAGACGATGACACAGCTGAATGATTAATCAAGAAAAGTGAGAAGTGAGAGTTTTAGAGAAACTTGTAGATGGCTGTTTGTAGTGTGACCATGTTAGTGGTCGAGATAATCTGGAGGGTCAGGATGTTTATTTTTGTGTGTGTGTTTGTCTGTGTGTGTGAGACACAGGGAGAGGGAGAGTTAAACTACTCCTGATGCATGTCCATTTATCAGAATTTGTGACAGCAGAAAAAAATAGTCTAAAATTGTGTTTGGAAAGAAAGTGGAAGCATGATCTATTGCCATAACATTTGTTGGTGGTCCCCCTCAGTTTAAAGGCATCTCTGATACTTTATTCTAGGATATGATGTTCATCCATAAAGAGAATTAGCTTTCTAGATGGGGATAAGTGGTACAGGAATTGAGATTTATGTAGGAGGTCAAGAAGCATAAGTAATATCATTTTGTTTACAGGCAGTCATATTGCCTTTTGAGGGTAATACAATGATGTTCCTAATGGGGACCAAGTAGGATCAACCAATAGAATTAGTGGAGGATGACTTGTGACATAGATGAGAGGTAGTCAGTGCTCAAATTGGAAAATATACACAACTCTATCTATAGAAGAAATAACCTCATGGCATACGTAATGGGTGAATTTCCAGCCCAGTCTTACACATGTAATGATTGTAGTCATGCAGATTGATAAGTCTTCACAGACACTAAGAATTTAAAATAAAATCACAAAAAATTGCCCATTGGGACATAATGCACTCTGTCAGAGAGGAAGTTTGTAATTGTGTTGTACTGGATCTGAACAAGTTGAACATCTCACTTGTATTGGATGCCAGGTCATTCTACTGCATAAGCCTAATGCATGCAAGGATAAGGAGTTGCAGTTGTCTGTGCTTATGATTGGGTAGAATATGAGGAGAACAATTAGCATCCTGTCAAAAGCGATAATAAGAACACAAGTCATTTAATGAGATTTGCAACATGCCTGAGGTTGTTTGGGACAATAGATGGAATATTTGTTAGGGAGGCAATTTGACAAACAATGTTGAAAAACTTTTGCAAGACCAAAAGGTGTCAGACCTTGAGATGAAATGTCATGGATAAGTGGGTAGCATGCCTTGAGTAGGCCACAATTTCAGTACCATTACACATTCCTTTGTCCATTGTAGTATAGATATACTTGGTGAGTAGCTAAGTGCATTCATTTTATGTCAGCACTTGTGCATGGTCAGAATATGCCAGCAAGCCTGTTTTTGTCAGTGCAGTCCTTAGTTTAATCAATTACAGTGTTGTCAGGGATCTTCACTAAACTGGGTCGTGGTACAAATTATTTGAAATGGCGTTGTACATTTTCACCTTCTGTTTCTGAAAGTGGTTTTAAATTGCCATCTTTCTTTGAGTAGAAATTCTGCCATGGATCAGGGATGCACTAATTATGGAGCTATGAGCTCTTATCAGTTTTCTTAATGAAAATTTTCATGAGCTAGAAAGTTGGCTGGCAGTGCTGGAGTTGTCCTTGAAAATTTTCCCTAACAAATTTCTGGTTTACATCACTTTACATTCTTTAAAGTCATTAGCAGGATCCATAACTTCCCAACATTGCTATAAGGGTGTTGGGAGGTATTTCAGCATGTTAGCTATGAATTCCTGTTTGAATTAAAGGTGTATACTGGAAGGATCAATTGCAGGTTATTTTGTTAAGAACAAGTTGACATTAGAATATACAAAGCAATAAACAGAAGTAGAAGAGCTAGTTATAAAGCAGGTGTCACAAGGAAGTGAAAAGGAAGTATTATTTCACAGAAGGAGTTGTTGCTGATTGGAACAGCTATTCGGAGGAAGCAGCAGTACCAGTAGCAGTAAGAGAATGAAAAATGCATGGGAAAGGCATATTACCTACCTTGTGATAACACTGTGTGGATAAGCTGTTTGAAAAGAAGGACTTGAAGATTATAAATTAAGTAGAAAGTACTAGATAAACAATGCAGTCCGTATTGGCCTGTGTGGTTTTTGGCTCTATGGTGCTGATCAGACATATTGCTGGATAGAATACAACAGAATCTCAGAAGTTCATTAACCTGAGGCTGTTCCACACAGAAGTAACAGTACAGAATGGTTTAAAACTGTTAGCGATCGGGGAAACTGGCAGCTAAGTTAAGCTGCAGTAGTCTTCCTCTGTTTGCAGACATTACATTTTTGGATATAAAAGTTTCTTCAGTATAAAATAAAAATGGGTAGCTATTACATTCATGAAAAGGTCATAATGGAAATATTAGTTGCAGAATACATAAAAATAATAATCACTGGCCAAGTTAAGAAATCACATTTCTAGATTTGACGAGATAGTCTACTTTATTGTTAATATACGTGTGGTAGATTGCTAAACTAGCTTTGCTATACCCTTAACCATAAACTGGATTTGGGCAAGGAGATTTTGTTTTCTTAAAAGCAAGTCTGAAAAATGATCATAAGCGTGCCAGCCAGTTGTGATGCAGATAAAAAGCAAAATAACTGATTTTAAAAATAGCAGCTGTTAAATCCATATGGTGTCATAATGAGATGTATTAAGCATTTCACATTCAGTACTGAAAAACTGTAAGCATCTGTTAGAACTCAGGAAAAAGATCAAGATAAATTCTCTTTTTACTACATATTCCAAATGTACATTTCACATGAATCCATAAAATAAGCCACGGCCAAATGTTCGGCTAATAAGAAGGCAATCCCGTCTGTGGATATAAAAATTACCTTAGCTACAGCTTGTCAATTACAGCATTCAGATTCTATACCAAAAATAAATAATTTTTTCGTAGTTATAGAAAATTATTAAATAACTTAAGCAAGTAAATATTTCAGAAAAATGTCTTCGACAGTGCCCATTCCTTGTTTATTTTGCAAATTCAAAGCTTCATGCAAACTTCTCAAGAAAAAGTCAAGTCCCTTGCAGGGGCTGCCAGGAATATACTTGGGTCTCCTGATATGGTTCCTGCCCTGCCTCCACAAATGAAACTATGCAACCCTGTGGCTTCAACATTGTCTGTTTTTCTATAGCTATTTACACAACTTCTGCTTGAACACTTAAACGGAGACTGATATTTGCTACCAGATTATACTACTACAGATGCATGCTACTAACACAGTAATGGGTATAGGAGTATTGATAGCTTAGCTGGAGATGCCATCAGCCTGCATGCAATGCTTACAAGTCCAAATAACGTTGCCAAAGTTACTTCCCCAGGAAAACTTTCTGATAGAAAAAAGCTGCAGGCTTAATGACAAAAGAATATCAGTTAGCAACAGAGATACTTTTACTTATGCTCAATAGACTAAAAAGTTCACCTACGTCATGGATATATTTCTCTGCTGGATCATATTTACTCAGTAAAACTAATCCAGATGAGCATTCATCCCAGGCTGCCCCAGAAGTCGTATATGGACTGGTGAAAGGTACTTTCTCTTTCCTTTGCAGTATTATGTGGAAGCAGTTAAGTGAAGTAATGACATCAGGAGGAACTTTAGGCTTCATTTAAAATGAGGAATACCCATGGCTGCCTTACTGTAGTCCCTTTTCCTGCTGCTGTTGTAAACTGTGAATGTTAATTCCATGGTGGGAATGGACCCCATTCTTAAGTCAAGATACGATTAGAGTTCAGGAAATTAGCATTGTTTCAGTCTTTGATGTTAGTTAGCCAAGAGTATTTTTCTCTGCAGACTTTTTGTCCTTTGTCATGTTAGAGAGGGCATCCTTCTTGCTCAGCTCCTTCCTCGGCTCTTTACTGATCAACACAAAGAAATGCAAAGAATAAATATCAAGTGTTCCAGAATGTGATGGAAAACTTTTAACTTTTCTGATTTCAAAAATGCATAGCTGTTTTACTACAGAGCTTTACTCTGACCTTTTCTGAGAGTACAAGAAGAACTGAAAGTTTGACATAATCCTACCTTCACTTAAAGGAAATGAATAGTTACCCTGTCAGTCATCAGCCTGGGATAATCATAGGCCCATAGGTTATTACAAGGCAATTGATCAGATAGACATTTGTATTCTAGCCACTACATTTCTTAACACCAAGAATAATATTACAAGCCTGGTTCCATGGTACAGGGGACAGATTCCTGATGGAGTACCAGGAGACTGAAGTTCATCTAATAACTCTGTCACTGGAGGATCCAGCCATGGTGGAGGCTATAGTGATGGGCGTGGCCTGAGTGATTCTAACTGAGGATCCAGACATGGTGGAGGCTATAGTGATGGGCGTGGCCTGAGTGATGCTAACTTCCCAGTGCAGACTGGTGAGTTCACTGATTGTGCCGGGGGGGGGGGGGGTGAGGTTGCGTAAGGATGCCTAGAGGAAGTGCTCCTTGTAGAAGTGATAGGAAATCTTCTGCTGTCATCCCATTCCACACCTCTCAGCTATGCCTTACTAAGTGCATATGTTAGGGACAGTGTGGTAAATAAAAGGGGAAAAAAAAGCCTAGAACCCCTGGAGATATGTCAAACGATTGACAGCACTATTATTGAGTGCTGAATGATTGAAAACAGATGAGTGAAAACAACTTTCTATGAAAACCTCCAGAGGTATTTTTGCAGGGGATAAGCACCCCACATATGGGGGCATGGTAACTCCTGTATCCCACAAACATAAATACACCTACTCCCAGATTGCTTAACAGTGGAGAAAAAAGAAAAACCCCTCTGCCAGTGAAAGCTGTTTAGCTTATTTGTCTTTCATCATTCAGCACTCAATAATAGTTCTGTCAGTTGAATGACAGGGCTCTGAACCACCCACGATGACTGCTTAAATGGTGGCTCCTCTAGGTCAACATTCATCCCAGTGATGGGAATGAATAGTCTAACTGACTTTGGAGGGATTTGATCACTGACCGAGGGCAAGGGTAAAGAGTGCAAAAAAAACTTCTTTAAAAGTGTATTCCACAAAAACAAAACCTGCCACTTGCCTCAGTTTTTTTTTTTTTTTTTGGGGGGGGGGTGCTTAGGAATATTTATTTAGTTATTTTCTAATACCAGTTTATTGCATGGGTCATGGAGATAATAGAGCCTAAACCACATAAGTTATGCAGTCATTAATGGATAACTCTGACATTCCATTGCAGAGTGGGCATACACTCAAATGTATATCTTCATACATGTATAAACATAAATGTGCATATATAAATGTATATATGTATAAAAACACACACACACACACACACACACACACACACACACACACACACACACACACACACCCATATATTAATGGGTTCACTTCAAAATCCTAAACTCAAAATCCTGAAAGCTCAACATACGGAAAACTCATAATACTGAATCTCATAATACTGAAAAACATACAGGATGCCAACACTGATGTGTGATTGTGCAGAAGTTAGGGGTGGGGTTAACTGAGTTAGGGTTAGGGCGTGGGTGAGGTGAGTGTGCGATAGTGACAGAATTTGGGGTTGGGGTGGCTTAAGTGAGTTAGGGTGCGGGTGAGGTGAGTGTGCGATAGTGTCGGACCTTAGGGTTAAAGTCTGGGTTAAGGTAAGTGGATAGATAGTATTGTATGTGCATTGTAGTTCAGCTGCAATACAGTCAGTGTTGGTTTCCTGTATGTTTTTCGGTATTATGAGATTCAGTATTATGAGTTTGCAGCATTTTGAGCTTTCAGGATTTTGAGCTTTCAGGATTTTGAAGTGAACCCATATTAATATATGTATATATATATATATATATATATATATATATATATATATATATATATATATATATATATATATATATACACTCATGTTAGTATGCAGACCATTATAAGCCTTGCCAATAAACCATATTCAAAAATTACCTCCAACCTCACAGCGAGTGTCTTGTAAACTTGTCATAATCTTATATGCGCAGCCTACTATTGTATATAACTCTGTACTCTATGATATATAATACTATTGGCCTTTTCTAGCATTTGTCTAGTCTTTTGAAATATTCCAATTGTACAAGTACTATTTTAACTTTAAAACTCTGCCATTTGATCACTTTTGTTGCTTGTGCTATTTCTGGAGCTTTTCTCCGCTGGCCTCCACTGGAAAAGGTCTACTTGGTTGGTCAGACTAACCTGGTTAACAAATGTCAGATAAATAAATAGCCTAAGCTTGTGAGTTATTGGAATATTGCATAACAACACCTAATTTAAACTCGCCTACAAGTTCAATAACCATAAACTTGTAGTGCTGTCCAAAACATTTGAGAAATACTTGCCAAATGCCGAACCCTGCTGTGATTCCAACCATATGGTTTGTATTAGACACCCAGCTAGTTCTAATTCATATTTCCTAGACTGTCACTAATGCCTGCATGTGGAATAGTGTCAAAAGCCCTGGCCAGGTCCATATATGCTGTACATACTGTGTGGTAGCTATCTGCTACTTTGATGACTTTTTCAAAGAAGCTAATGAGGTTAAGAAGGCATGACCTTTGAAAAAGCCAAACTGATGAAGTCACAGGGTTAAGAGATTTTCAGTGTCCAGATTAATGAGGTCTAAGGTGATAACGTTAGATAGTTTTACATTTACATATGACTCTAGTGAGATTAAGGGGTCTGTAGTTAAATGGGTCCATGGTTAGGCTGTCCTTGTGTGACAGTATTACAATGGCTGATGTCTATGCTGCAGGAATGTAACTAGTGGAGAAGCTTTGAAGTGGTTATGTAGGGGTTCAGATAGACCATATTTGGTAATGATACTATGGAACCCTGGTATGTTATCATTTGTGAGGTGTTCTTAGTTTTTTAGAAGGCTTGTTTTGTAGTAATTAAATGTGGTGGCTAGGCCTGTGGAATCTCTGGAACAATAATAACTAGAGATGGAGTAAAATTTGCATTCAGTTTGTTAACTAGGATATTAACTATTTCCTTTGGATCAAAGTGTGAGATTATTGTGCACTTGCTCTGAACATTACTGGATGATGCTTCTTAACTTCCTGAACTAGTTAAAGAACATATATAATTATGTTTCATTTCAGTGGCTATTTTAAGGTAATTTTCAGCTTTAAGCTTCCTTATGCTGCCCATAAACTCCTTGCCAATTTGCTTAAATCTGCTCTTAATGTAAGTAGAGTCAGACTTTTATAAATATTAATTCATTTATTTCTCTTGGGATACAATTTATTGTTACAAGTAATGCACCATAGGGATTTGTTTTTTAAATATCTTATTATATTTGGTACAGATAGGGACTGCCTTGCCAATGCAACTGATTAAGTGAAAGGAAAAGTCAGAGGCATAGGCGTCACCTTTAGCAATGTAATCCTTCAGTGTAGGATTACAGAAGGGGTGATGTTAATTCCTCAAGTAACCAAAGAAGCTTTGCATTTGAGATGACCTAAAAAAAGAGGTATTTGCCCATCTGCTGAGCAATTTCCCTCCTTCCTTGTTTAATTGCTGTAGGTCTGCTGAAGGGTATAGCCCTTGCCCAGTTGTTGTTTCACTTTGAATGCATGCAGAAAATGGTGGAATGGTGCATCTGTATCTCCCCAGGATACTTGGGTGGGGATGCTATGGGGTACAACACTAAAACTTGCACATAGTGCAAATGTTGCAGGACAACTGCTTAGTAAACTGCTTTGTTTCTACAGTAAAAGCCACAGCTACTGTTTGCTGCCTCTTGGCAATGTATAACACTGTTTGCAAATGAATACTGCCAGTTTACATGTGGGCAGTCATTGTGAGACTCAAGGAATCCCTCTGACAAACTGATCAAAGATTTACAGCCTGTAAAGGTTTATGCAGGATTTTATTTGCATACATAGTTCACAAGCCTTCTTATGGGATTGTTCCTGATCTGACAAGCATTGAGAGTTGATGACAGAGTTTTATATTGAATATAAATTATTTTGAAATCTAGGCCATAGGTGTGATTGATTGTTGTTGCATTTATGATCCATCTCTTTATTTATGATTGACATAAACTATGTAATGGCATCAGTAAATATCCAAATAAAACCAAGCATGGAGTAATAGCAAACCAAAATGACTATATTTTTCAGGTAGAACACTTCATTTTTTTTATAAGTAACTGGAATAATACATAATAATTTTCAGTTAGTTTGCTTAGGTGCAATTGCGTTTTAAGAAAATAAGTCCTACCGTATTCTACAGTAAGCAATTCAACATACAGAGGCTGCATAGAGAAAAACAAGTTTAATTTTCATGATACTTTCAGCTATAAGTAGATGTTATTGCTTCATGTAAAACTAGATGGGTGCTTGTTATAATTACTTGAAACAAAAGGTTAATGGCTGCTGTTACTACTAGTGCAAAGAAAACATGTTAGACTTTGACATAACTTCTGACATAGCAGCTTGTTTCCATAAAGAAAGTGTGTGTGTGTGTGTGTGTGTGTGTGTGTGTGTGTGTGTGTGTGTGTGTGTGTGTATGTGTATATATATATATATATATATATATCTATAGGGTCTATATTATATCCGCGAATGTTTAAAGCGAACGCTGATTGATCAAACTTATTTTCATGTAACTGCAAAATATCGAAGCAGCAGAAACTCAAATTTTTTCCTAGGGAAAGAATTTGGTTGTCCGTTTCTGTTGCTTTGGTATTTTCAGTGTTATGGTGGAAAGTTACCAGTCAGATTCAGGTAAGTGTGCGATTGTATGGATGTGAGTGTTAATGTGATTTAGGTGAGTTAGGGTTAGGGCTCGGGTTAGGTGTGTGGGCGATTTGAGTGGACATGAGGGTTAGGGCGGATTTAAGTGAGTTAGGGTTAGGGAGTGGGTGAGGTTAGTGTGTGATAGTGACGGACCTTAGGGTTAGGGTTTGGGTTAAGATAAGTGGGTAGTTAGTGGTGTGTGCATAGTTTAGTGTAGGGTTAGGTATCAGATTTTAGGTGTATGTGTGTGGATTTCTGTTTGTTTGGTGTGCTTGTGTTGTGTGTATGTGTTTTGGATCAACGATCCCCCCCCCCCCGGGAAATAAATTGCTGATCTGACAGTTTGAGATTGTAAGCTTTCACTTAAATTGGGTCGATCAATCAGCGTTCGCTTTTTTAAGCGTTCGATGATATAATATAGACCCTATATATATATATATAGGGTCTATATTAGATCACCAAACGCTTAGGTAACCGAATGGTGATTAATTGACCCCATGTAAGCGAAAGCTTACAAAACCAAACTGTCAGAACAGTGATTTTTTTTTTCCAAGGGAAAAAAATCACTGTTCCAACAAAAAAAAAAAAAAGAAAGCACATTAAAACATGAGATTAAGTGGGGGGCTTTGCTCCCCCACACCCCCCCCTACTTATATATACCAACTCTGAGACTGCACTACAGTGCCGAAAACGGCAAAGTACTGAAGCAGCCAAGCAAATTCTTTCCCAGGGAAAGAAATTTAGGCAGATTTGGGACTAAGTGGAACAAATGTGTCTGTTATAAAAGGAAAATGAATTAGTGAGCCAGTGTGCCTAAATGTATAACAATTATGGAAGCAGAAGGCAGCTTTGAAAACAGTTGACAGACACTAAACTTGATGTATTGTTCCTTCCCATAGGAATGTATGTGGGGAAAGTGTTTTACTTGATTCTTGAAAATAAAATGGCAATAGTTACCACCAGTGCTGGTTGTAGAGAAAAGTTGTATGATTTTAAACAGTTTACAACCCTTCTGCCATCTCTTGTCTACTCATAAAATGACAGCATTCACAATGTTGACATACATAATGCAGAAACCTGTGGGTCTTTGTCTTCTACAAAACCAAATTCAGCATGCATGCATCAAACTTTCAAAATAGTTTAGACACAATTGCCATTTACAAATAGCAGCACAGTCTCTGCTTAAGTGCTGTGACAGTTGTGTTACTGTGTTTTCTATAGCTGCAAATGTACAGAGTACACATTCATGACTATGTCTTCCAAGAGTATGAACACCACACAATAGTGCTGCTGAGACAAAGAAGAAACTTGTACTTATTAACTGCTATTGAAAAAAGTCACCATAACAGCATGAAGCAGTATACAACAGAAAATATATATCAACTACTCAACGCTTTTATTTTTTTTACACGTTTTCTATTTTATTTAATTTATTTTACATTTTACCTTTGTAAAGCAGTATTATGCTGCAAAGCAAGCTGTCTGACAGATAAGGGAGGAAAAATTTTAACTATAGCACACTGTGATTAAGGCCATTTAAAATAGTATTATAAAATAGCACAGCTGCCAGACATTTATCATAGCAGTGAACCTGGTGATGCCCCCCCCCCCCCCGTAAACAAGTGTGATAATATTTCCCAAATCATGAAAATTGGATTAGGTTGAAAAAATCTTGCAGCTCACTGTAGAAGGTCATGTGCCAATAAGAAAGCATAGTATATAGATAATCCAGATGTGTATATCACAAATCCAAACTAAGAAAAGCCGATATGTAGCCATGTAACAGCAAAGAAAATGCACATTGTCTCGTTGACTTACAGCACTAATGGATATTTGGCTATAGCCGCATGTGCAGTTTTGCCCATTTGTTGCTAAGCAGAATTTATGAATAAGCTTTATATTTCTCTGTTTACTGGCAGTACAGATACTACTGATTTTTAAGGGAATATATCTATATACACACACACACACACACACACACACACACACACACACACACACAAGAATACATATATTTTCATGATGTTGCACACAACTGGAACACAGAAATGTCGAAAGCAGCCATTGGAACTCATCTCAGCAAATATCAGAATTCATCATCAACCTGGGCCCTCTTGGAGGAAGTCAAGCCCTAATCTGCCTACTGCATAAAAGTGATAGCTTGTGACATATGTTTGATAAAACACCACTCAGCCATTTGAATCATACCCTTTATATATACCTGTAAAGTCATATGCATGCACAGACATTGTGCAGTTGATGTAGTGTCTCACATTTAAACTCCTTGTCAATTAAATATATTTATGCATCAGTGACTCTTAGTCATTGCCTTGTGCAAACAGACAGTGACTGATGGGAAACTAAGTTATAGGTACCCAATTATCCTTAGTCAGCTACAAATGTCATTACTAGCTGATTTCAAAGCATTCTTAGAACTTTTACTCTCTCTGTCTTCTTGGTGCAACTTCCCTCATTTGTGCAGTGAAAGAAATTATTTTTTAAAATTCCGAACTAGCACTGTCATTAAATCTTTACTGCACTCGTCTTGTAAGCACATTCCTGTCACCATTATAAACCTGCAATTTGCAAGGAATTTTGCATTCCATTATCAGGCAGAACACCTATCATACATTACAACCTGCTACCGTGCATTAATTTGTTCATGATAGCAGAAATTGATGGCTATACAACATGACTCTCCATAGTCTCATAAATGATAGAATAGCTCCCTTGGTGACAGTGTTAACCTTGCTAAGCATAGCAATTGTAAGTATTGTGAGCAGAGGAGTATTTCAGCAATCAGCCTTCTGCCTGACCTTGGAGGCTCAAAGATGCCACTAGAAGCAAAGTATAAAATGATCTGCATTACACAGCAAGTTAAATCCTACCCTAATGAACAAAAAGAATAAATTGAATTAGGCACAATCTGCATCAAAGGAAAGGTCAGGGTGAGTTCCATCTGTGAGAACATCCTAATGTTTGGATCATGAATAAAATTAGATGTCTTTGTCACGACTAATGGAGACTTAATCTCTTCTGTGTTAAGACCTGAAAATGCTGCTGCAATGTATAAAGGGTTTTGAATGTTTTTTTTTTCTTGGATATTAACAGGTGATATGCTTAGTTTCAAAATAGTTAATACAGAATGGTAGTACTACAACCACTCTATATTACCAGTTACTCTTCCTTACTTGGCATAGCTGATAAGAGTGTAAAATTAAATTAGTTGAGTTAGTGGATTAAAAATGCCTGGATTAATGTATTTAATACCTTTATGGATCCTAAATAACAGTTATCTTGTAATTTAAAAAAAAAGTTTTTGATGAGTTGTAAATTGTGGAGCATTTGGATGGTTGTACAGAAATATAGAAAATGTATATAATGTAAAAGTAACTAATTACAAAACTGAATTGTGCGCGAACACCTTTTTTGAAATTTCATAAATGTAACACTGATTGATTATTAGTACAGTACTGTACATAATATCGTAGGATCATAGCAGATTGCTAGGCTATCGACCTGGAGGTTATTTTAAGCCTAGCCGTTTCAATCCAGTATAATACCGCAGTGGGTACTAGTCAGTACCCAAGATTGCATTTGGTAATGACTGCCTATGTTCAGGAGGGTTGTGGGTGCTATCCCAGGTAAGAATTTATGGTGCCCCGTTCACTTATCCAGGTACTTCTTGAACAGTGTCATAGAGGTGCTGTGTTTCACATGAAGTGGTAGCATGTTTCAAAGATGTGGCAGTTGCTGGGAGATAAATCTGTCCCTCCAGCATATCATCTTTAAGTTGGAAGGCCATATTTAAGTCCCTGGAACTGGTAGCCCTAGACCCATTTGATTTACGGATATTCAATAAGTCCATTAGGTTTGGGTTTTGGGTTGATCTGTAGGCCAGGAATAAGTATCACCGAAGAAGTTTATATGATATGGAGTATAGTGACAGGGATTTTAGTCAGGGTGTGTAAGGCATATGCTGGAGGCCCTTGATCTTTGTTAGAAACCTTTGAGGTCTCTCTAATTGCTGAAGATGCCTAGTATGGTCCATATCAAATGGGGCGATATACTCAGTTATGGGCCAGATAAGTGCCAACTCTAGGCAGGTTATAACTTCTTTAGCTCTTGAGGCAATGCCTTTACTAATCAAGTGAGCTATGTGGAAAGCTTTCCTTACAATGGTAGACATGTGGTTGTCAAAGTTAAGGTCGCAGTCACCCTGTGATCCCAGATCTGTAACCACTTCATGGGTATTTAGGATATTGTTATTGATAGTGTGAAGGGGCATTGTTTGTGCCCAAAGGAATGATGATGCATTTCTTTACATTCATTTTGAGACCGTGACTAATACATCAGTCGTTAGTCTGTGTGAGATCATCCTGGAGTATACTGTCATCATTTGGAGATTCAATGATTGCACCCAGTTTGCAGTAATCTGCAAACTTGGTCAGCCACAACCCTTTAGTTTTGACCTGAACTTCTGAGAAGTATACACCAAACAGTAGGGAGCCCAGCATTGACCTGTATGGCACCCCGCTGTTAACAGGTCTGTTGGATGATCTCAGTCACCCAATATGATGATTTGTGTCTGGTTTGTGAGCCTGCTGTCAATCCATCTTACAATGAAGAGGTTTATATTCAGTTTGCTAAGTTTATGGGTAATGCTTGAATGTGGAATTGCATGAAAGCCTTTGCCAAGTTGAGGTATGCTGTGTGCACAGATTTGCCCTCATCAATGGCCTTGGTCACACTTTCAATCCACCAGATTTAACAGACAGGATCTGCCCTTCATGAAGCCGAATTGGGTAAGGTCCAGCATTTGGAGGTTTTCTATGCCTTTATTTATGAGGTCCATAATGATACGTTCCATGGCCTTACAGATGAAACTGGTCAGGCTTATTGGTCTGTAATTCCCTGGGTCTGTTGTTGGGCCCCCTTTGTGGAGGGGAATAACTGTAGCTGTTCTCCATTCTGCAGAGACAAACCCTGTGATTAGGCAGTGATTGAAAAGGGTACTTAGTGGTGATGCTAGTTCATGTTTTAGCCTGTTTAGAAGTCAGTCTGGGATGTCATCTTGTCCCATAGAGGCCATGTTCTTTGCCATGGACAGTGCTCTGAGGACCTGCTCTTCAGATATGTAAGGTGAGTGGGAAGTTTGGGAGAGGGTTCCTTGTAAGTTAGGAGGGGATACAGGAGTGAAATTTTCACCAAACCTATCTGCTAGCAGGTTAGCTATCTCTGTGGGGTCAGTGTGTGTGATATAGCTTGGCCACCAATTCTCCACATGCTTGGGTCCAACCCTTTAGTTTATGTACATAGCTGTAAAAGGCCTTATTGTTATCCTTGGCAGTACTTGCTAGGTTGATCTCAAAGGAGCTCTTGGATGATTTGACAAGTTGTCTTATTTGCTGAGAAGGGTGTTTTTCCATTATTGGGTTCTTGTCTTTGTTTTCTTGGGCAACACCTTTTTGTATTTATTGTAGTTTGTTCATGAAGGAAGTCCACCATGGCAGCTTGATTTTGCTTGGGGCTCTGGCTTTGATTCTGTCTTGTGCAGCCGAGTTTATACACTTATGCAAGTGATTGTACAGGGCTTAGTGTAAACTTCAGCTTAGTTACCACTTTCAGCTTGGGGTGGGGCTTGGAATGCATTTATACCTTCACCTAGGAGGGTGTAGTTATTTTAGTCTGATTTTTACCCTTTATGAGTTCTGGCGTTAGTGTCAATTCAAAGGTGACTGGTTTGTGGTCAGTTTTAACTAATGAGGGCCCAACAGTTGCAGCAATGCACCTATTTGTCATGTTGGTAAGGACCACATCTAAAATGTTTGTTCCTCTTTTCAGAGTGCGGACATTTTGCTTCAGTGCATTTGCATTCACAAAGTCAAAGATTTTTTGTGCTGGTGAGTTTAGGCTAGAGTAGGTTTTCCAGTTGATGGTAGGATAATTGAAATCCCCCATAACCAGTGTGTTTGGTAAAATTTGGATTGCCTTCAGTTTAAGTAGCCTTCATGGGTGTCGTTATCCATAGAAGGGGATCTATAACTGGCTAGAACTTGAATAAGAGGGATCTATAACTGGCTAGAACTTGAATAGGAGTCTACCCACTGTAACCTGGACCTGGATTAACTCAACGGAGTTGTCCAGTCTAACTAGATGTGAGGTGAATTTATCTCTAGTATAGATTGAAACACCACCTCCTTTGGTTTTTACATGTTCCTTTTGTGGTATAAAGATATGGAAGGCATTGTAGCCTTGCAGGTTTGGGGTAATCTCTTAGGATTTAAACCAGGTTTCTGTGACTGCACAGACATCTATATCTTCTAGTGATAGAAGTGCTTCCAGGAATTGCAGTTTTTGGTTTAAACTCCTAACGTTTGGCAACACAACCCTTATTTTCTTCTGATTGATTAATTTCATGTTAATAATGTTGTTTTCAAGACAATGGCTAAAAAGGCACTATGGGGGAGGCAAGAGCCTTTGCCAGCAACTAAAAGCCTGTGGGTGCCAGGTGCAAACCATCTCTGACAAAGCAGTGAGGGTTGTCAACCATGGCTTTCCAGGCAGACGGGAAATGTATCCCCTTGTAATAACACCAAAAACTAAGCCAGTTATTGAAATCAACCATTTTTTGTTTATACTGTGGCATCATTCTAGGTGAGGGGGTAGTATGCTGCTCAAGGCTTGGGACATACCTGCCTGGGACACATTCTCAGAGAGATTGACTATGTCTCTTTTCATATAGTCCAGTGAGGTACATCTCAGATCATTCAGACCAACATGAACTATGATAGAGTCATAATGGTACTTGTTGCTAAAAGACCTGAGTGCATGCGTGATTTGGCGAGTCCTGGTACAGGACAGGCAGCTGACCGTGACTTTCTCCTTGTCCAATCTGGAGAGTGGAGCATCCACGTGTCTCACTATTAGTCTCCAATGATAAAAAAAAATTGTTTTTTTTTGAGTATTGCACCTTACAGGCTTGGTGGGTGAAACACTGGTGTTGCTATGTGTCTTGGATGCTGTGGAGACTGTGTTAGCTGTCTCTGGTGTTTCGGTAAGTTTTTTGAGAGAACCTCCACGTTATGTTGCTTTATGTGTTTGATGCATACAATGTGTATGAGTAGTGTTATTGTATGAATAGTGGTTCTATATGAATATGTAGTGGTGGGTGAGTTGACAACCTTCTCAGTGTTACTGTTTTGAGTGAGAGAGAGCATGGATTCTAGACTCTTGGTGTAAATACATCTCTTGCACTCTGTGTTAGACTGTGTTATTAGTAGAGGTTGTCTGTGTACATGAGGCAATTGTTACACTGCCTCAAGAGACCCAAGTCAAAAAAGTTGGCAGGAGAAACGAGGGTAGTCCAACTGTCCATACTGCTAGGTTGAAGACTGTTGTCATTAAGGTGGCTTTTCAGAAATGATCCTGTAAGAGTTTGGTAAATGGATATTTTTGCCTGGGTTTTAAGGGTTACTCTCCGTCTTTGGCACACAATTGCGAGGTAGTGAGCGTAGAAACCTGCTCAGATGCAAGGCCTAAATACCAAAAGCTAAAACTTGAAAAACTCTTAAAAAAAAAAAAAAAAAAAAAAACATGTAAAAGGATTAATGATGATGCTTATTCCAAGCCATAGACTGACTTCCCTTTACCAGTCAGGTACCAATCAAACAAAGTTCTCTCACTAAAGTGCAGATAGGCCCCTTCCAGTCCAAGATGGCTTGGAAAATGTGCTCAGAACAAACAAATCAGTACAAACAGTTCCAGAAGCAGCAGGTCTGGATCTGCTCTATGCTGCACCTACTAGCTACAATTTCAGTGGGAAACACTAGAGAATATTTAAGAAGCAGAAAAATAGCAGTGAGACACTGAAAAAAAGCATTTACAACAGCAGAAAATCAGCCAGAAGGCTCTAAAGAATGATTTAAACAGTTAACAGATCAGTTAATTAAGTACTGTTTGGTGGGAAAACCAGAGCAGGCAGAACAGATAGCATTGAAACAGTGAAAAAATACCAGTAAATACTTAAACAGTGGAAACAACAAAAAAGCTCCGTAAACAGTGAAAACAGCAATAAAATGTGATTTTACAGGCACAGTGTAGCAGGCAATTGCAGTATAATAGTGTAGTTTAGTACACAATAAATAAATACAGTATAAAAGTAGGTGACAGGTAATAAAAAAGTGCAGTAAATAGTATAAATAAGCCAAAAAAAAAAAACAGGCAACTTGTGTTTTTTGGAACCTCAGAAGCCTATAGTCATCAGGTATCTCATCTCAGAGATGTGGCTGGTAGCCCACCTCAGTTCAGCTCGCTACAATATCAGTATCTCTGAACTTACCTTCCAAAGGCTGAATTTTGCAACAGCCATACCTTCCAAAGGCTGAATTTTGCAACAGCCATACCAAGAAAATGTAGCAGTCTTAGTGATCTTGGATAAGAATGTTATGTGCGAGTGTAAATTCTCTAACATGTTGGCATCTCAGAAGGGTTTCCTTTTCTATACTTAAAAGATCACTCAATATCATGCTTTGTGCAACTTTAAATTAGACAGGTGATATGCATAGTAACACACACACACATGCAGACATATATATATATATATATATATATATATATATATATATATATATATATATATATATATACACATATATATATGTATATGTATGTATGTATGTATACACACACACACACTTTTTTTTTTGTACTACAACTCCCCATCTATATTCCTGCGCATCTGAATTTTTTCATAAAGGTGCAGATCAGAACACAAAACTAATTTGTCTGTGTATCCAGTAGGTCCAACTTTCAAACTAAAGTGGTGTCCTTTTCCCAAAACTCTGCATGAGTTAGGAAAGTACTTGATTGCATGTATCCTTATTTAACGAAATTGAACATCACTATCCTGGAGGAACTCAACATTTATATGGATCAAAGTATTAAGAGCTCCCTGACTGACTGTGAAGAAAATGTCCTTTATCTAATCAGTTCTTTCTCTCTGTTCTTACCAAATGAGCTTACTGTCAAGTACCTTCTGTTATACTAGGTACTCAATACACTGGTAATTATCTGTGTCAGAAGTACAGGCATTTTATTTAGTGGCATTGCATTATCTTTACTAGCTTTTGCATGAAAACATTAAAATCTTTAAACCTCTAGTGCCTATGGGTCATTTAAGCAAACTGAGGATCTTTCCCCAATTATGGATCACTATACACTGGTCTGGAAACGCCACACAAAATATCTTCAGCATAAATACACAGCATGTGCTTTAACATACCACTGTATCTGTAACGGAGATATTTCACAACAGTAAGAGTGGTAGCTAGTAAGGCTAAGAGAGTGATTAGTATTGTTTAATTAGTAATGCAGCAAAGACAGATATGTTCTCAGTTCATGGGCATGTACTAGGCTAACAACCAATGGGGCATTTTTAAGAATAGCCATTTATATCACATCATTGAGAAGTTCTGCTACCCTTGGTATAGATTCATAGATGTGTACTAGGCTATTATACCATGACCCCCCCCCCCCACATTAATATTCCAAAACGTGCACGCTGATTGGTCAGCGTGCACATTGTAAATTGACTTATACTAATGGAAAAAGGTCCGGTTGCCCGGACTTTTTCCATTAGTACAAGTCTATTTTAAAACACTGTCTCGCTATGTTAAACTCCTTTAACATAGCGAGACAGGTTTTAAAAAAGCAACGGAGATCTCCGTTGCTTTTTTTAAAGCTGTCTCGCTATGTTAAACTCCTTTAACATAGCGAGACAGTGTGTAAAAAGCAACAGAGATCTTGCTTTCTCTGTTGCTTTTTTCAAAACTGTCTCGCTATGTTAAATGGGTTTAACATAGCTAGACAGCTTTAAAATAAGCAACTGAGATTCTCCATTGCTTTTTTAAAAGCTGTCTCGCTATGTTAAACCCATTTAACATAGCAAAACAGTAAAAAGCAATGGAGATCTTGCTTTCTCCGTTGCTTTTGCCCACAGCTCTGATGTACTGCATAGGCATACGCATGCACAGTACATCAGAACTGCCGCAGAATACCAGACAGCTGCAGAAGGGCAGCAAGGAGGCATTATACAATGCCATTATTTAAGAAAAGTAATTATTTTTTATCTTAAATAATGTCATTGTATAATAGCAATAACCCACTTCTGGGTGTGGGTAATGCTGGAATTACCCACGGTTGGCTTTGTTTGGCCACTCGGGCTTTGCCCTCATGACCAAACCATGCCAACCATGGGTAAATCCAGCATTACCCACACCCAGGCATGGGTTATTGCTATAACAGCCACTGAGGACAGAGAACATCTTGCCAATAGGTAGCAGAACCTAGTGATTCATAATTATGTACATTAAACTCTTAGTTAACCAGAACTCAAGCAACCGGCAAAAAAATGTTGAAGAGATACAGTAAAATTTTCATGTGTTGCACTTTCTGTCCCCGCAGAAACATACCTTACAATTTTAGAGATTTAGAGATTTAGAGTTTTAAAAAGGAAGATATGAATAAATTCCTTCTCTTCTCAACCTGAGAACAACTCAAACCAAGCAAATAGCATAGAGTACAGTATTAGTTAGTTTTAATAGTAACTCTCAAGCAACCAGAAACTACAGTTATCCAGCATCTACCAATCCCCATGGGTGCCGGTTAACTGAGAGTTTACTGTATTATTTCCCAGCAAGACTGAAATTATAGTCTTGTCATAAGTAACATGAACGTGTGAAATAAACAATGATATCCATCTGTTTTGACCTTGGTTTCTTCCAGGGATAGAAGAAGAAATGGCAGTTTCCAGACAATATGAAAGCACCCATTATATAGGGACTAGTTTATAACATGCATAAAAGACACAATTAAATATTTCTATGACTGAGAAGTTATTTCTTGTTGGAGAACCATCTTTTATTGTTAAGAAGCAGAAATTACTGCTAACAAATAAAAAAAGCAGGAGTCACAATCCTAAATGCATACTTTAAATGTCATTAATTAGTCCTTTATTTTTATTTATTTATTTATTTGTTCATTCATTTGTTTGTTTAGATTTGTTAACTAGGGCCAAGCACTGATCCCCATGGACGTTTTTCAGACTCAGCCCAAGAGCGCTGTCTGGTTAAGTGACTTGTTCTAGGATAGACATAGTGGAAGAATCTGGACTATCTGATGAAATTTAACAGATTGTATGTCGCCTTAATCTGTGAATGTCATATGGCCTATACTTCACTTTAATGCTGATTTTGCTTCATTATTATTGTTTAGATGCATTACTTTGACATTTGTTACTCTTTAAACTGTAAACACCTCTAATTGCTTAATTGATGCATTTTAAAACAAAAAAAAATGTCGTGAGCATGGGTTTGGAACACATACTGGCAACCTTGCAATTGGAGGGTATTCTGGCTGATTCGAATTACAGACTAATTGAACAGCAACAAGCCATGTCAGACCTATTTCAGCAACACAAAAGAAAAAAATATTTATTATCAATTATGTTGATTCAAGTGTGCAGCAATGTCATACCTGCTCTCTCTCTCTCTCTCTCTCTCTCTCTCTCTCTCTCTCTCTCTCTCTCACACACACACACACACACACACACACACACACACACACACACACACACACACACACACACAGGTCTACTTTGTTTAATTGATTCTCAATTCAGTGAATTTCATTTCACTCCGACCACATCACTGAAAACACAAATTACTGAAAACTCATTTCACTGAACTGAACTTAGTATATATGGCACTGTGTAGAGTACTGTAAGGCAAGTAAAAGTTATATGCCCTTTTCCCCGCTGTAGTGCGATCCTAGAGTTAGCATATATTGTTAGGGGGGTGTGGGGCTGCGTAGGCCCCACCTTGTTTGTTTTATATTGTATTTTACCAAAAACTTCAAAACAATACATTTTAACAATAGACATGCATAGTTGCAACACCAAAGACTAACTCTGTCCAGAAGACAATATGTACTCAAACTAAGTGGAGGGCTATGCCCCCACACCACCCAATGTGGGGGCTGTGCCCCCCCCACCCCCAACTATATATACTAACTCCAGGATTGCACTACAGCGGGGAAAAGGGCATATACCTTTTACTTGCCTTACAGTACTCTACATAGTGCCATATATACTAACTGCAGTTCAGTGAAATGAGATTCAGTAATTTGAGTTTTCAGCGAAGTGGTCAGGGTTAAATGAAATTCAGTGAAATGGGATTCAACGAAACAAAGTAGACCCACACACACACACACACACACACACACACACATTTTCAAGAGCCTTAGAAATGAAACTAGTGTATTTCAACTACTGTGATATTAAGAATTACAACTTCTAGATTTCTTAGAAGCCCATGCCTTTGTATTGTTCAAATTATCTGGCAGACTTTTCAGAGCTAATTTTTTGATATCCAGTGCTATACTAATGCATCAGAGTTACTCTGAATATTTCTTACTATATAGTTTAATTTATGTTACCCCAAAATGATAACCATGGGGACTGCCATACTGATGTCATTTTTTTTCAGCCCCTTCTGGTTCCCAAAATGTACTTGTGTCCCCATAACATGAATCTGCCTAGGCAAAGACATAATGACTTTTTTCCTGTTTGTCTCACTTTAGGAAAACCACTCTTGTCAGACTCTGAGGAAGAAACAAGGACTACGTGCCTGCTTAGCCAGGCTGGGATGCATGCCCCTAGGGAGGTTTGGCCAGTCAAAAGTACTTCTGCATCTTTAAAAAATCCTGTCAGAAAGAAGAAAAAAATTGTGTGGGAGAAATCTGCATTCAACAGGGAATTTAAGAAGGCTAAATAAGTTCATAATTTGGGCATCTTGGCCTTTATCAGGTAATAATGTGGAAGCCAAACAAGTCACTGATATGGAAAGACCTCAGAAATTTCTAAACCAAAAAAAAGGCCTTAAATCCTTCAAAACAAATCCCCTTATTCTTAGTAGCTTGTTGAGTTCTAGGTAATAGTACAACATGATGAATATGTACAAAACATATTACAAATGTTATATAGTGGGGCATATTAAGAAGTCTCAATTAATGAAATACACCTGGGATATAAAATAATTGATTGGGAGTTACTTGACATGCTTATACAAGATCAAATAAGTGTCCAGGAATATAATTATATGACTATTGAATGGCCTAGGATCCTGGCGATTTCCGAGGTGCCTAAAATTCATAAAAATTTAATGAATCTACCATATAGGCCTATAGTGGAAATCTAAAACCAACTATATAGCTAAATTTCTGGACAAACAATTAAAAACAGAACTAAGTAACATCCCAAATCTGTGCCGTGATTCATGGCAGTTTCTGACTTTATGTAATAGTTTAAATCCATTGAATGAGGGAGCCTTTATAACCATTGATGTGAAGGATTTGTATAGTAGTATCCCCCATGACCCAGGTAAGGATTGGTTTGCCTCATATTTATGTGAAATCATGGGATTAAATCCAGATAAAATTAATACATATAGCCCAACTGGCTGATTTAGTCCTGAATTATAATTACATCTATTTTGAGGGACATTATGTTAGACAAATGGAAGTGGTGACCATGGGGTCAGCCTGTGGCCCCCTTTTTGCAAATGTCATCATGGTATGGTGGGAACAAAAGTTTCTGTATCCAAGTCCTTATTTTGCATATGTAAATATGTATGTTAAGTTTTTGGATGACCTGTTTGTGCTGTGGAAGGGCACTGTAACAGAAATTCCGAAATGTATAGATTATATAAATAAATCAGTGGATTTTCTTAAGTTTACTTACACTGTGAGTTATGATAAAGTGGCATATTTGGATGTAATGATAGAAAAGAAAATGGACAAGGTTTAAAATCTAAAATATACAGAAAAGAAACGCACTCAAATACTTATTTACACTACTCCAGTAACCATCCTATATATGTGAAGAGGAGAGTAGTGAATGGGGCAGATGGTTCGAGCTGCACGGATGGTCTCAGACCATACAGATTTTATTGATGAGTGTGGGTTTTTATCTATTATGTTTTATAACAGGGGATACCCCAGAAAAATTGTAAACCAAATTCGCAATGAAGTTGTCAGTAAGTGTGAACAAGGGTATTGTATGCCATTATTAAAAGAATATAATGAAAATTTGGTAACTATTAACCTGGATCAGGAGACAGTTCCTATGTTTACAAATATCCAGGTTATGGAAATTAATAGTAATAATGACAACAGAAATAATAATAGTAAAAAAATGTTTTGCCCTCTTGTGTTGACTTATCACAGTAATAGTATGATTATAAGAGATATACTGCAAAAGAATTGGAGTATAATTAAAATGGATGAAAATTTAGTGGAAAAATTGAGAACTAATCCAAATGTAGTATATAGGAGGGGCTTAAACTTTAAAAACATTTTGGAGAGACAAGTACAGGGTATGAAGGAAGGAAACATTTTGGAGAGACAAGTACAGGGTATGAAGGAAGGAAAGATGAGTCCTTGTGGGATGTGTAATCAATACCAATATGTCTTTAATGGATCAAGTGTTCAAATTACAAATAAAACTATGTAAAAGGCAAATACAGCTGCTATACACAAGGGGTTGTATATATTGCTTTTTGTCTGAAATGCCCAAGGTTTTATGTGGGTAAAACAGAACAGAAATTGTCCCAGAGAATATATGAACACATGTATGATATTACTCATCAAAAGGACACAAATGCACTGTATAAACATCTTAAAAAATACCCTGCACACAAGGGCACCCGCAGGCAGGTGCAAGGGGGTGCACTTGCACCCCCCTGGAACTGGCTGGCTGAGAAATTAATTTTATTTTAATTTAAAAAAAAATTTTTTTTTTAAAGGGCATTCCTCTTTAAGAATGCCCTTTGCATCCCGTCCAGTCGCACAGATGCAACAGGTGTTTGCGACCTGTTTTCATCTTCATTGTCTGTGCGACCAATGGTTTACATCTTTGTCTTTCGCGCCTACTGTAAATTTGAATTCCAGAGGATGTTCGGAGTGCCGACGAATGTAGAAGTGAGAGGGGTAGGTGTCAGATGGGCAATATTGTGTGCCAAGAGACGCTAGAAGCTCACTAGTCCTGATAGCCATTGACTAATTTTATAAGTTTGACAAAGTGTTAATTAGTGTCCGAGCTTTGTCCTGTGAGGTACGCTACAGCACAGCATTTTACATTCGCTGTATCCTTTAGTGATTCAGTAATGATCACAGCATGGATCCTGGAGGAGAGAGCCACAACTTCTATATATTTTTCTTGTCGTAAGTGTTTGCTCATTGTTGATTTAGGAAAGTCACTATGAGCCTGAGCATCCCGGAAGCTCTTGAGTTACGCCTTGTGCATTTTAGACAGCTGTGAGATGCTAGCAGATGTGAGGTATAAAGATTGCAAATTTACTCCCCTGCAAACTTATCCAAAAGTGATTCAGTAATTTTGTTTGCTAACTTTAATTATCCACATCTAGGCTGGAGCATTTTCATGCTTTCCTTTAAACTAAGAAACAAAGTAAAAAGGTCAAGTCGACAAAAATGTGAAGAACAGACCTCTGGCATCCTTTTTTAAATTTAGGATACACTTAGTTACTGACAAGAGGGCAAAACAGCAAAGGAAATTGGATGTGGCACCTTTGAAATATTGTGTAGGCAAACACGGGAAACGTTTATTTCCATAATTAGGATGTAACTGAGAAATGACTTTTCCTAAAGGTAAGAACATTCCTAGTGGGTGGTCTACAGGTATAAACAGCGGTAAAGGTAATCCACAGAGGCAACCTTGTGCTGTGGAGCAAAGGCGCTTATTTAAACAGCAGTACATTAAACAGAAATAGTAGTTTAAATGTTTCAGTAGGAGTCTAGGAAGTGTGTGTGTGTGTGTGTGTGTGTGTGTGTGTGTGTGTGTGTGTGTGTAAGAAATAGGTAGGTAGGTGTCTGTGGATGTAAAAAGTAGGTAGGAGTGTGTATGCGTGTATGTAAGAAGTACGTAGGTAATGGTAGGTGTGTGTATGTGTGTTTTAAGTGTGTAAGAAGTACTTCCTACTCACAGGGCTGCTTATCCTAGGCAGGGTTATGCGGTCAGCTCCCCACAAAACAGTAATAGCCAGCAGGACTGCATTGGTATGAGACTCCAATGAATATGATATTAGTAAGAAATGTTGACAGGTCATGTCACTGTAGCTCTTTTTGCAGAAAACCTCTGGTGGCGCTTCTGAATTTGTAACCTTATTCAATAGCAGAAGACAAAATAGCCAAGCCTTCTCCTCCTCTTTAAAAAGAGGCTAACCGGTTATGTGGATTATGTTTGGTTAGGCAAAGAGTTGTCAGTTCTTCAAACAGGTTTATACACATGCTGTAATGCCCACACTTTTGTGCAGCTGTCCAAAAACACTAGAGAATTAATGCAACTTTAGACTGGACATCTTCATGCCTTTTTATTTTTCTTGTTCACTTGTCCACATACTAAGGAACCCCAGCTTCAAACATGTACAGCACTTGTTAGTCTGGCCACTTGTATTGCATTTTTCCAGCAGTCTTTCTAGTTTCTGAAGCATTACAGACTAACCATATCATTTAGTCTTTTTGTGGAGATTTGTTGTACAGAAATGTTATAGCTGAGGGAAGACAGCTTTATTTAAATTTAAAAAGTAACATTTAAAAGACCAGGAAAGCATCAATAATGACCTCTTGAACTAAGATTTTTATTGCCAGAACTGCTGAGCTGTGCAGAACATGCATCTGAATCTTGACTGTTAGAATCCTTGCATCGAAGTAGGTATCGCATGCAATGAAAATCACGTGTCAAAGAAGAGCAAAAGAACATTTCACACTTTTCTAATAACTATTTGTTCATCTGTATATCGTTCAAAACTATTTTCCTGTGCAAAACATTTTAGACAAAAACCTTATTAAAACAGTCGCACGTGGGTTTGGCATTGTTAGCAACAGAATAACACAAAGTCAGCACTAAACATTGATTAAATTTTGCATAACTAGATTTATAGTTAGACATTTATCCTTTGATGGTGACTGTTGGATGATTTATTTCCCTTGACAACATAGTCATTTTGGTGCAGTGGTAAATCCCAGTACCTTGTCATGCCTTATTTTTCTGTATACTGTGTCCCTTAGTAACTTTGTCATGGAGAACATAACATTTACTACAGGTTTAAAAAGACATGGCTTACTAATTTACGGATATGCTGAGAGACATGCACAGTATGTTTAACTGTTATTTTCTGGTGTGTATGCATTTTTATTATATGTTGGAGTCATTGCTGCTTATCCAGAAAAGCTGTTTTCTGGCGTCTAAAGGTTAGAAAGAGGTTTTATACACTTCAAGGACTGTGACAAGTTATGAGCAGTTTACAAATCATAAAAGATTATCTTCTTCCCCTGTCATACTGTATATAATTTTTTTATCAGTTAACATTAAGTAATGTGCACTCATTTACAGAAGAGTATAGTAAATTAACATAGAGTGAAAGTATTTGTTAGAGTATGTTATGTGTTAATGATTTGAAATTTAGATTTTACAGGATTCAGTCTTATGAACTAGTAAGCCAAATATTGGTATAGTAGAGTTTATCCAGTGTTGTAGATTATTTATCTGTTACCTGGAACTCTTTAATGGGCAAGCAAAGAAGGGAAGAATGCAGGCAGGTTATCTGCACAGAGGAGTAGTAAGTACTCTGCAGTATGGACACATGAATATCATTAAGGGCCATGCACTGGGGAAACGGTGTTTTTTTTATATATGGCTAGGCCACAAGGTAAAGGTCTCTTCTACCATCAGACGATTACTGTGCTAGCATGTTCTTCTCTTCATGCACTGGAGATCGAGGAGGCATGCAGTCTCATGGCAGATAGAAGCACTGACAGGTAATACAAGGGGAATAGAATAGTAAGAGTGCTGCCAGAACAAGATACGAAAAAAGAAAAAAAGGAAACAAAAAAGACAAGACTCAAAGAATCAAACATGGAACTGGAGAAATGTACTGAAAAAACTGAGTATGCATGATGTGGTCAGGACTTTACATACATCTACACACACACACACACACACACACACATATATATATATATATATATATATATATATATATATATATACTATAGATAGATATAGAGATACATATTTGTTAGCTTGTTTGCTAGGAGAAGTCATTCTCAGGTATGAAGGGGAGTAACTACAAGTATAAAGATATTAGGAACTACTCGCGGAGTAAAACAAGATAAGTTTATGTACACAACACTAGTATACACTTTTGCATTCAGTGCTTCATTGGCCAATATTACCTGAGGAAGCAGTGAAAGTGTAGACTAGCATTGTTAAATAAACTTGTTTTACTCCATGTGTGGTTCCTGATATCTTTATACTTGCATTTTTGGAATTTTGGATTATATAGATTTATCTCTTGAGAATTTTTTTTTTGAGGATGATAAGAAATAAAAGCAAAAATTTCAGTCAAACTGTTCATGTCCCAATTACTCATTCTGAATGTCCAGGATTCAATTATTGGCAGAAGCACTTAATTCTTTCTACACACTCCACAGTATATATGTGTATCATATTCCTATGTATTGTAATGCAAAATTATTTGTGTAGCCACTGTTTTGTTCTAGGAAATATTTTATCTAGTCTCTTCAGTTTCATAGCTAATAGTGGGAAAACATGATATTCTGAAATGGATGAGTTCACTTTCAAGCAATAATACTGAATTATGTTTCAGAGGTGTTTTTACGAACTCTCAGTAAATGAAGACAGCACATATTCTGTATGTGTTATGTAATTACTTTTGTAGTCACTGATTTCATGCTGGGAATGATTAAGGGGATAGAAGTATATTCATATTCTCGTTCTTTTAATAATGCAGCTGGTATTTTTGTGTACAAGTATCTTGTAGACTCAGGTAAAGGATCTGAGTGCAAGTCTCAGCTGAAGTGTTTCATTCTTTATCAGGTTTATTAGTAGGTATCTAAACCATTCATTTTATTTGTTGTGAGATTATGTATCTGTACTTCAGGGACATTTCTTTGGATGGGCACACCTAATATACATCTTGGTACAGTAGGTATCTAAAAGTGTATGTTAAGAAATTGCAAACAAAGTACAAGTGACTAATGTTACTTTGCATTTCAATTTCTTCCCAAGAAATTCTGCAGCTCCAAATTTTTGCCCCATATTCCTCCTAAAAAGGATTGAAGCTGCTAAATAACAAACATTTGAGTTTTAGATGTTATATCCTTTAGAAAAATGCATACTAACATAACTCCTGTTATTCTAGCAATGTTCTAAGTTCATGAGAGCAATATTTATAATCTGTCCCTATTTATGTTGGGCTTTGACCAGATTTTATTGCACTAAAAGGTTGAGTTGTGTGAGAGAGAGTGAAATACCCTAGTTAAGAGTTAGCAGGTGGAATATGAAGTAATTTTTGAAGGAATTGTAAGCTTCAAGGGAAGAGAAGTTTAATGCTGCTCATGCTAAGTCTGCTTAAAATGTGAAAAAGTTTTGTTTAGCAAATGGTATCACTGTTGTGGTAATTTTAAAGCAGTGTTAGTAGCACAGCAGGTAGCATACTTGCATATTGATGGAGACGGCTATAGGTTCTGCTCCCACAGCATACGTAGATTTGTATTTTAAGGAGGGTGGAGTCCTGCAGTCCTGACTATGTACTTCTTTGGATGAGATGCCTAATCAACTTGTTTTTCAGCTTACCACCCATTCCTTATTGCAATATACCAGCTTACCATTTTTTTCATGCAAAGTAGGCAGTGTATTCTTCAAGGGCAGCAGGCATTGAATTTGTAGATGAAACACTGAAATATAGTTGTTTTCCAGCAACAACCTCATTAGTTTCAGATCTATATAATGTGGAATTATTCAGATGACTTTTTACTTCTGCATTGATTGTGCATACTGACTGACATTGGTGGATTGTAATGACAGACGTTTGTGGCCTTTTATAGTTGAAATGTTCTGAATTGGGCAGTTTGTCATTATTGGTTCTTATGTTTTGTTTTATTGCTTGCTGGAAAAACATTCAAAACTATAAATTTAAAAATACCCTAACAAGTGGTGCTGTATTATAGAAGGGATATACTTAAATTATTATAATTAATACAATCTGTATATATTATAATCATATGTATAAATATGTACACCTTATGCATGGCTACTCTTGTTTATCACAGTAACAGGAAGGATATGGTAATGGTTGTATCAAGAAAAAAGGTCTAAAGCTTTTAGTTAAGCATATGAAGTTGTTCACATCACTGATAATGCAGACCCAGTTTCATATAACTAAGGGTCAACCATTTCCCTCGCCCACTCAGTAAAACTAATCTTGAAAAATGAATTAATAATGTGCATATATATTAGGGCTATTGGAATTATGTATAAAAAAATGAAGTGATGATTTGCAACAGTGTCAATGTTGGGATTATGAAGAAATGCTTGATTTAAGCATTAATTAAAAGATGTACATAATTTAGTGACTGCACAAAGTTAAATGCAGCTATAATGTGTCGTGCATTCAGAGCACAGAATGCCAGCTTTTATTTAAACAGCAACTTGTGTTACTGAGAGCTAATCTTGGAAGCCAAAGAACACTAGTGTTATAAACTAATCTGTTTAAATCTGTATAATCTGAACAGGCTCATGGGACTCAGTTTAGTGTCCTACATGAGAAATACTGAGCTAATAAACACTATTCCCCAGTAGTTGTTTCTATGTCACTTATAAATAAATAAATAAAACAAGGGAAAGTATTTTGAGATAAAACAAATACCTTGTCTTTATGGTAGGTAAAAAGGAAAAGTACCCAAGTAAATAAAATGATTATTAGCAATGAATGAGAAAGTATTCCAGTATAGAGAACTGAACAGCCAAGCCTTCTTGATCAGAATTCAAAAGGGCTGCCAGCTGCAAGTTCCCTTGAGTTAGTTGCAATGTACATGGGGTATGTTAAAAAAACTTATCACGGATTACTAATTAAATCCAGATATCTGTAATCATTATATAAGTAAAGCATAAAACAGTATGCACACTGAGAATTTTGAACAGTGTTTATGGCAACTGGGGAGAAATAGTCAAGTAATGGGACCCTGTAATGGCTGCGTGTGGGGGGTGACTCCGTGGGTGGAGGGGGTGGGGCTGTGTGGGCTGGGCTCTGGGTTTGCACCCCCCTGCAAAACATCCTGCGGGCTCTCTTGCAGGCTGCACATGGTTTTAAATTCTCGATAGTACATCAGGTTGTGAAGGATGCCAGAGGGGGACCTTGGAAGTTGAATTTGGAGAATAAAGAAACATGGTGGCAAATCCCCCCCCCCCCCCGGTCTAAATTATATGACATCAGTAAACAGTCTCTTAAAATTAAAAGTGTATGAAAGATAAGAAAGAAAATGAATTAAGTAAAATAAGTGAATGTTTTAGGAGGTTTTATAACATTATGTATGAATATATGTTTAAGAAGATGTTTTAATTATGTGGTATGAACATCTATTAAGTAACAAAAACCTGTTACACGAGCAATAAAGGTCTTCCTCCCACAGAATTCCAAAAGGATAAAGTCCACCAGTAAAGTTATGTAATCGATTTATTTTCACACGAAACAAAAAACAAAAAATCTTAGCGCTTTCGTCTCCCTCCGGAGACTTCTTCAGAGATGAATTAAAACCACAAAATGCATCAGTTTTTATACTTTATCTAGTGGGCTGGTCAATAGGTTAATTAATTGATTAACACATTTCATTCATTTCCTTCTAAAAGTGAAAAGCACACTGTTTTCATTGTGTGTAGAAAATACAGTTTTCTCACAGAAAACATTGGTCTTTAAATTCAGTTATCAAATGTCTGTCTACAAATTCAATATAAATATAAAATATATAACGTTATATTGAATATATCAAAATATGTTGCAATATATTAAATCATAAGTACATTTAATATACTTATTATGTTGTAGAAAAAATGAATGCAAAAAGATCAACATAACTTTCAATGCTCCTTCTAATAAATGAATACAAGTAGATCCACACAACAGTATGTCGTACCAAAACCTTAAGACATAAACAGTGGGAGACCACTGTTAACATACTAAAAAAGAAACACTCATATCCTGTTAAATATATATATTACATACAATCATAATGATAATATTAGTATAAATGGTATGAATAGTATAAAAATTGTATAAAAATACAAAATGTAGAAATATAAATGATAAAAATACAAATAATGTATACATATGGAAAAATGTATGTATACACATAATGTGCACACAAAAAACATATCTACATATACATACCCATACACACACACATATATATATATATATATATATATATATCTATCATGTACCCACACATCTACAAACCCACACACATAAACACACATGTATAGCCAAATACATACACCCCTCCCCATGCATACACATACCCCCACATGCATATAACTGTTCTTAATGTTAATTCAATAATTTAATTTAATATAAATATACAATATGATATTGTTAAAATGTCCACCTATCTATACAAAATATGATTGTTTGATTATTGTTTCAATTCCTAACTATTATTCAACTTTTTTACAGCCCTTTTAGGATCAGCAGCAAAAATGTTTAAAACAGGTGAAATAGATATGTGGTCATTTAATCCTTTCCCCCCACATGCATCCAAACGCAATTGCCACATCATTTCCTTATATTCTAACTTTGTTTCCCAGTCCCCACCTCTTTCAGGGTGTCCAACCACTTCTAATACCCAGAATTTGAAATTAGCCTCCTTGCAACACATCAGGTGCCTATATAATGCATTATTCACATTTTGCTTGTTGATATCCCTTATATGTTCGTATATTCTGGCTCTAAAATGTCTCTCAGTTTTACCCACATAATATTTTAAACACACCTTACAAAAAGCCAAATAAACCACACCCTGAGTATAACAACTACTATAATTCTTAGCTTTCAAAGTAATTCCTACGCTAGCTATTGTCAAATTCTTTTGTTCTGCAATGAAAGAGCACTGGGCACACCGTCCACATTTAAAAGTTCCCCGTTTTCTATTTGCACCTATAACTGTATTGGTTTTGTTAGTCTTGTAATGTTCCAGCATATTCTTTATATTCCTATTCCTCCTGTAACTATATTTTATATTCTTCTGAAATATATTAGTTTTACCATACATTCCGTTGAACATCCTCCATGTCTTGTCTATACATTTTCTTAGCCACCCCATACCTTTGTGGTAAGTTAATGTAAGGAAGGGTAACCCATCATTTATATTACTATTCTTACTAATTACTTGTCTGTTTTTTTGCATTTCATTAGCTGTAGAAGTATCGTTTTCCTCTAATAGATCCGATAAGTCCCTCTTTTTAATAGTAAGTAATGGTCCATATCTATTTTCATTTCTTCCTTTTAGAACGTACTCTGCTACCTTATCAATAACTCTTGATGGATAGCCTCTCTCCTGAAACATCTGTTCTACATTTTTAATTTCCATGATAAAATCACTGTCACTTGAAATCATTCTTGCCATTCTAATCATTTGCCCTTTTACAATGTTCTTTTTTAAGAACTGGGGGTGATCACTACTGTAATGTAGGTAGGCATTAGAAAAATGCTTTTTCCGATAAATATTGGATTTATAACAACCATTATAATAATCTTTCTCTAATTGAACATCTAAAAAGTGGATGGCATCCTTTCCAGTCTCAAAAGTAAATTCTAAAAAATTAGTAGTATGACTTATATACCTTATAAATTCGTCAATTGTATTCTCTGCTCCTTCCCATACAATAAAAATGTCATCCAAGAACCTAAAATATTTTATTATATGGTTTTTGTATATGCAAGGGAAGATAAAATTTAACTCCCAATACAACATCACAATATTGGCATATACTGGTGCACAGGCTGATCCCATGGCAACACCTTCCTTTTGATGGTAATACTCCCCCTGGAAGTAAAGATAATTATATTTTAAAATAAGTTCCATATTTTCCAGAATCACTCTATATTCGTCATGTGTAAGACCATCTGTTCCTATTATAATCTCATCAAACCATTTTAACCCTTCATCATATGGAATGACTGAGAACAGATCTTTAACATCAACTGTTAAGAATATATAATCGTTATTGTATGGGCAATTCACAATTTTCTTTAACAAATCCCATGAGTGAATAAGAATATGTTCAAAACTATTAAAAATATGCTTGAGTTTGTAGTCCACATATATAGCCAAAGGTTGAGTTTTTGAGCCCTGGGAAGACACAATTGGCCGCATAGGGGGATCTTTAATAGATTTGTGTACCTTCGGAATTCCAAAAATAATAGGTATTGCAGGTTTAGGAACACTGAAAAAATTATACACATCTTTGTCAATCAAACCTTGTAGGAGATTGTCCTCATTTATCAGATCAATTTTCTTATACGAAATATTAATTTCATTCTTTGATACAATCTCATATTGATTCTCCTTATCCAAAATTTCCAGCATTTTCCTATTATATTCCCATTTGTCCATTAGTACCACCCCTCCACCTTTATCTGGCTTCTTCACTCTAACTTTGTCGTTTCTTCCAAACTCATTTAATATATTGAACTCAGTGGGTGTTAGATTGTCTGTCCTTCCCATATTAATATCTTTTCGATTTTTATTGTATAAATACCTATTGTTCTTCATGACACATTTTTCAAAATTAAATAGTTCTTTCTGTAATGGTGGGTTGTAGGTACTAGATCTTTTTAATTTTGACATACTGCCTTTATTATCTTCGTATGTTTTGTCCTTAAAATTATGAATAAAATTTAATTTCCTTGTATATAACTTAATATCTAACAAAATATTGTCCAAAGGTGGCATACTACTAGGAACAAAACTAAAACCTTTTATAAATAAATTAAAATAGTCATCACTAATCTGAATGTCTGTATAATTAAATATATTAAAATTGTTAAAAGAATTTATAATACTATTGTCATCAGTCTCTTGATTAGTGCTCTCCTGTCTCCCAATTGATGTCTCTTCCGCATTACTTAAAACACTACTAGTAGTTAATGTTGCGGTCTCCCTGTATACTGATTGTTGTTTTCCGCTATCTGTGCATATGTTGGTTGTACATTCCGGTTTCTTATTCTTTCTAATCTCCTCGGTTCGTCTATTTCTAAAGGGATTACATCCCTCCGGTTAAACCTACTTTCATTGCCTTCATATCTTTGATAATCAGTACTGCCAGTAGCTTGCCATTCATTATAAAACTGTTCTCCATCCCTAAATTCATAGTTTCTCTGATATTGGTTATTATTGTAATGCTTACTAGCAGAGTGGTAATTTTTCTTTTTATAGTTCAAATCTGGTCTCCTGTCACAATAATATGCTAGATTTAATTCATATTCCTTTAAATCTCTTTCTATTTTAGACAGTTTTCTATTCAGTACTGATTATCAAAGATATGAAGGCAATGAAAGTAGGTTTAACCGGAGGGATGTCATCCCTTTAGAAATAGACGAACCGAGGAGATCAGAAAGAATAAGAAACCGGAATGTACAACCAACATATGCACAGATAGCGGAGAACAACAATCAGTATACAGGGAGACCGCAACATTAACTACTAGTAGTGTTTTAAGTAATGTGGAAGAGACATCAATTGGGAGACAGGAGAGCACTAATCAAGAGACTGATGACAATAATATTATAAATTCTTTTAACAATTTTAATATATTTAATTATGCAGACATTCAGATTAGTGAAGACTATTTTAATTTATTTATAAAAGGTTTTAATTTTGTTCCTAGTAGTATGCCACCTTTGGACAATATCTTGTTAGATATAAAGTTATATACAAGGAAATTAAATTTTATTCATAATTTTAAGGACAAAACATATGAAGATAATAAAGGCAGTATGTCAAAATTAAAAAGATCTAGTACCTACAACCCACCATTACAGAAAGAACTATTTAATTTTGAAAAATGTGTCATGAAGAATATTAGGTATTTATACAATAAAAATTGAAAAGATATTAATATGGGAAGGACAGACAATTTAACACCCACTGAGTTCAATATATTAAATGAGTTTGGTAGAAACGACAAAGTTAGAGTGATGAAGCCAGATAAAGGTGGAGGGGTGGTACTAATGGACAAATGGGAATATAATAGGAAAATGCTGGAAATTTTGGATAAGGAGAATCAATATGAGATTGTATCAAAGAATGAAATTAATATTTCGTATAAGAAAATTGATCTGATAAATGAGGACAATCTCCTACAAGGTTTGATTGACAAAGATGTGTATAATTTTTTCAGTGTTCCTAAACCTGTAATACCTATTATTTTTGGAATTCCGAAGGTACATAAATCTATTAAAGATCCCCCTATGCGGCCAATTGTGTCTTCCCAGGGCTCAAAAACTCAACCTTTGGCTATATATGTGGACTACAAACTCAAGCGTATTTTTAATAGTTTTGAACATATTCTTATTGACTCATGGAATTTTTTAAAGAAAATTGTGAATTGCCCATACAATAACGATTATATATTCTTAACAGTTGATGTTAAAGATCTGTTCTCAGTCATTCCACATGATGAAGGGTTAAAATGGTTTGATGAGATTATAATAGGAACAGATGGTCTTACACATGACGAATATAGAGTGATTCTGGAAAATATGGAACTTATTTTAAAATATAATTATCTTTACTTCCAGGGGGAGTATTACCATCAAAAGGAAGGTGTTGCCATGGGATCAGCCTGTGCACCAGTATATGCCAATATTGTGATGTTGTATTGGGAGTTAAATTTTATCTTCCCTTGCATATACAAAAACCATATAATAAAATATTTTAGGTTCTTGGATGACATTTTTATTGTATGGGAAGGAGCAGAGAATACAATTGAATTTATAAGGTATATAAGTCATACTACTAATTTTTTAGAATTTACTTTTGAGACTGGAAAGGATGCCATCTACTTTTTAGATGTTCAATTAGGGAAAGATTATTATAATGGTTGTTATAAATCCAATATTTATCGGAAAAAGCATTTTTCTAATGCCTACCTACATTACAGTAGTGATCACCCCCAGTTCTTAAAAAAGAACATTGTAAAAGGGCAAATGATTAGAATGGCAAGAATGATTTCAAGTGACAGTGATTTTATCATGGAAATTAAAAATGTAGAACAGATGTTTCAGGAGAGAGGCTATCCATCAAGAGTTATTGATAAGGTAGCAGAGTACGTTCTAAAAGGAAGAAATGAAAATAGATATGTACCATTACTTACTATTAAAAAGAGGGACTTATCAGATCTATTAGAGGAAAACGATACTTCTACATAATGAAATGCAAGAAAACAGACAAGTAATTAGTAAGAATAGTAATATAAATGATGGGTTACCCTTCCTTACATTAACTTACCACAAAGGTATGGGGTGGCTAAGAAAATGTATAGACGAGACATGGAGGATGTCCAACGGAATGTATGGTAAAACTAATATATTTCAGAAGAATATAAAATATAGTTACAGGAGGAATAGGAATATAAAGAATATGCTGGAACATTACAAGACTAACAAAACCAATACAGTTATAGGTGCAAATAGAAAACGGGGAACTTTTAAATGTGGACGGTGTGCCCAGTGCTCTTTCATTGCAGAACAAAAGAATTTGACAATAGCTAGCGTAGGAATTACTTTGAAAGCTAAGAATTATAGTAGTTGTTATACTCAGGGTGTGGTTTATTTGGCTTTTTGTAAGGTGTGTTCAAAATATTATGTGGGTAAAACTGAGAGACATTTTAGAGCCAGAATATACGAACATATAAGGGATATCAACAAGCAAAATGTGAATAATGCATTATATAGGCACCTGATGTGTTGCAAGGAGGCTAATTTCAAATTCTGGGTATTAGAAGTGGTTGGACACCCTGAAAGAGGTGGGGACTGGGAAACAAAGTTAGAATATAAGGAAATGATGTGGCAATTGCGTTGGATGCATGTGGAAAGGATTAAATGACCACATATCTATTTCACCTGTTTTAAACATTTTTGCTGCTGATCCTAAAAGGGCTGTAAAAAAGTTGAATAATAGTTAGGAATTGAAACAATAATCAAACAATCATATTTTGTATAGATAGGTGGACATTTTAACAATATCATATTGTATATTTATATTAAATTAAATTATTGAATTAACATTAAGAACAGTTATATGCATGTGGGGTATGTGTATGCATGGGGAGGGTGTGTATGTATTTGGCTATACATGTGTGTTTATGTGTGTGGGTATGTAGATGTGTGGGTACATGATATATATATATATATATATATATATATATATATATATGTGTGTGTGTATGGGTATGTATATGTACGTATGTTTTTTGTGTGCACATTATGTGTATACATACATTTTTCCATATGTATACATTATTTGTATTTTTATCATTTATATTTCTACATTTTGTATTTTTATACAATTTTTATACTATTTATACCATTTATACTAATATTATCATTATTATTGTATGTAATATATATATTTAACAGGATATGAGTGTTTCTTTTTTAGTATGTTAACAGTGGTCTCCCACTGTTTGTCTTAAGGTTTTGGTACGACATACTGTTGTGTGGATCTACTTGTATTCATTTATTAGAAGGAGCATTGAAAGTTATGTTGATCTTTTTGCATTCATTTTTTCTACAACATAATAAGTATATTAAATGTACTTATGATTTAATATATTGCAACGTATTTTGATATATTCAGTATAACGTTATATATTTTATATTTATATTTATACTGAATTTGTAGACAGACATTTGATAACTGAATTTAAAGACCAATGTTTTCTGTGAGAAAATTGTATTTTCTACACACAATGAAAACAGTGTGCATTTCACTTTTAGAAGGGAATGAATGAAATGTGTTAATCAATTAATTAACCTATTGACCAGCCCACTAGATAAAGTATAAAAACTGATGCATTTTGTGGTTTTAATTCATCTCTGAAGAAGTCTCCGGAGGGAGACGAAAGCGCTAAGATTTTTTTGTTTGGTGTGAAAATAAATCGATTACATAACTTTACTGGTGATCTTTATCTTTTTGGAATTCTGTGGGAGGAAGACCTTTATTGTTCGTGGAACAGGTTTTTGTTACTTGGTGTGACAACAATTTTTTGGTGCTTTGTGCTTTGAACATCTATTGGCTGGTAGTAACGTGACATTTTTAAAGTAATATAAATAATGAACTGGTGTATTAGGAGGTTATCTGAAAAAGTTTGGTGATTCAACTAAACGAATGCACTAATAAAATTGTTCTGAAGAATATTTTGTGCCTTGTTTCCACTGTCAGTCAACTATTGGTTTTGGTCGTTGGTCAGTATTGACATTGGGTGTTTGTAGTTTATGATGGTACCAAATTACAATCATCTATAAACTTGTTCCACCATGAACCCAATTGACTCTAGTAGGACCAGCAAGTTAACTCATTCAACCCAACTTCACTTCTTCCATTGTTTTCAAAAATATTAGGAGAGTAGCTATGGGCTCCTTAGTAAAAAAAACTAACATGGATTATGCAAAGGGGAATAAAATCTTACCTTTTACTCCTGCCCTTACCAATAACACGTTCTTTAATATAGATAAAGGACAATTAACTAGCATTATAAACACACTTGTTAATAGCATTTGACCCTAGTTAGCATATAGGATTATCCTCTGAACTTAGACTGGCAGGTCTAAGTAATACTTCAAGCAGTTGGCTTCGAAGCTACCTTAACAAATCTTTCCTGCCAAAGACTATTCATACAATTTCACAATCAATTATAGCCACAGTGAATGTCTCTCATGGATCAGTTTTGGGGTTATTATTATATACTTCTTTTGATAATGTATCTGAAAGAACCTCCTCAGAATCTCTGCTCCTATTTTATTCAGATATTATTTATTCATATTTATTTGTTTTTTTAACCGTGGGCTTGACCCTCTTCAGCCACAGCCCAAGCCAAAAGGCAGTCACAACAAAAATGAAAAAGTGTACTGTAAAAGAATCAACAAAATGAGTGAACAAATCAGCCAAAAGAATGAACATCAGATAGATAATTAAGTAAAAGTGCAAGAATAAGCAACAGACCTGTGATCACCTCGCTCATGGCTAAATCAGGCAGTTCAGCTTACCAAGCCCTATCTAAAAAATCTTGGAAAACTGTACCATAAGACACAAGGCCTTAGCCAGAAATTCAAGAAATTGGCACCCTTGTTATATGTCAGACAAAGAAGTCTTTAACAATTTATGAAACAGCTAAGATCTTGAGTTCACATGAGAGCTTTTATAGTTTATTTTAAGTTAACTACCTCAGTGTCTGGCTACTTTGCCTTTACCATCTTTTCAACTCTGAAATATTTAAGGATTTATTATTCTTCCGTTCAACTGTAGACAGACTGAGTCTAGGTTACGTCTTAAATAATGTTTTATTTGGTTCAGCTGTAAGTGCTGAAATTCCAGGTGCTGTTTCAAAGTCATTTACTTAAGTGTCTTGTAGCACACAGAGGCTGATGCCACTACTTGAACTCGAATAGCTGCCGCACCTTACCTGAACGTTTTACTCGAGTTCAAGTGAGGTAATTGCAGCGGTCAAAGAGAGAGGGTTGGAGGGGATGGGGAGGGTACATTAAGGCAGTGATCAGGATGGGGATTTAGGTTTAGGAAGGAGGAGAGGAGTTTTTGGGTTAGGGGGTTAGAAAGCAACAGGGGGTTATGTTTAGGGACGAGGAGGAGAATAGAGGTGATCTGAAAATTTAGGCTTAGGAAAGGGTGTTGGAGATTTATATTTAGAGTTACATTGAGGATGTTAAGTTTTAGGGTTAGGGAGCAAGGTCTTGGGTTAAAGTTAGGGTTCTGGTACGGCTATACAGCTTAATAGAGTTGAGTGTTGGGAGGGCTAGCTAGTTAAGGAAGATCAGGCTAAATGAAGTCAGAGCTCTTGCTGTTTTGTCCAAGTAGCAGTGAGCAATAAAAACGTGGTGAGCACATAAACACCTGGTGTAGGACCATTTTACTCTGGGTGTGCAGTGGGTCTTAGCCTTTTTTCTGATCGACATCTACTCTATCTTCACTGAAACACAGCCTTTTGAAGTTGAAATGGTAGACAAGGTATAGCCTTGTTTGTTCTCTCCAAATGGTCATTGAACGTGTCTGCATTTCTGCTGGTCACTGTATGTCTGAAATGTACAGATTTTTGACACAATATCCAGGTTTTTGCCTCATATTTTTGGTCCATTTTTAATAAAAGTGTGGTTTTCTGGCAAATCAATGGCAAATCATTAAAGACTGAAGTCAGAAAATAACAGACATTTGAGTTTCAGACTTCATACCCTTCAGAAAAGTCATGCTAATGTAAAACCTGTTATTTTATCAACTTTCTAAGTTTGTAAGAGCAGTGTTAAAAAAGTCCATATTCTGCGCCCTTTGTCCCCCATTATTCATGGCTTTGGACAGATTTTTAAGTCTAAGTGGTTGAGAGGTATGCTGGTCAAATACACTCTAGTACACTATGGCATCCTTTTGTCTCACTGCATAACCTGGTCACATTGTCTGATTACCTTCAAGGCATATCATGTGACTGTCACTTGGCTGAAGTCTGACTATTTCCCCACTATTCTAATACTTAAATGTTTGTTTGTTTTTTATTTTTTATCTCAAAATTCATTATTGATTGCTTTACTGCATATCTTGACCAGGAAGTCCATGAAAACACAGACATTTTGCAAAGAAGACCTCGGATGTGATATCAGGTGTACAATAATTGAAGTAGTAACAATGGTGAATAATTGCCTTCTGTGAATGAAAAGCAACAGACCTTTTAACTCTTCCTGTTATGGATGAACATTCATATTTTGAGGCTTGATTTACCCCTCTACATGATGTACCTATTTTTAGAGGCATACCCCTATTCTCCTGCTTAATTTTCCCTGACACAACTTTTTGAATCACCCTCATCAGACATGAATTTTGAATCTGTCTAGTTCGCAGAAAATCACAGTATATGATGACCAATATGAGTGACACCAATAATTTAAACAGGACACACATCATTTATTTACTTTTTTTCAGAAGCAAAAATAAATGAGCTTATGTGGTAGAATTTTGTAATACAGTTAATAAAAATCTACAGGTTTTACTGTCTCTTTGATAATATGCTTATATTTTGCATAATTTTGTCACTATCTTGTTTTTTAAGCATGTTTCTAAATAGAATCTTATAGTCCTAGTGGAAACAGGAAGAGCTGTTTGTCATTTGGTGTTCAAATTTTATGCTAATTAGATGTCCAGATTTTTGGCAACATTGCTACTTTGCAAAAGCTTTTGTTCTTATTGTCATTATCTACAGGTGAAGAATGACTACCAATGAAAACAGTGTTTGTCATCTTTCCTAGGCAAATAACATGGCTTGTAATAGACAGCGCAAACTATATTCTAAAATTTGCAAGAAAGCAGGAAAAAGATGATAATAAAATACATCAGATAACTCCCTAGCAACATTGCTTATTTGCAGTAATCAGATAGGTGTGCAGTCTGTAATTCTCTCTATTCCAGTGGCAACAAAGGTATTTGCAGCCCTTAGAATCTTAGCTACAGGTACCTTTCAGAGACCATCAGGGGACATGCCGAGGTTTCACAGGCATCAGTATCCTGGATCCTCCTGTAATTCCTGATTGCTATGCTCCAACATGCCAATGACCACATATATTTCCCCATAGTTCTATGGGGTGGGCCAGAATTTACAGGAGTGCTACTGTGTAGCACACCACCCTGAAGAATTGGATGCCATAGATTGCACACATGTAGAAATTAATGCACCACCTGGAGAACAGGGTAGGTTCTACATTAACAGAAGGGGCTGCCACACTAAGTCATGTGTAATGCCAAGGGAATAATCTTGATCATGCATGCTTGCAACCCTGGCAGTTACCACGACTCGTATATCTGGCACACCCCCCCAACTGTGCAAGATGTTTGCTAGGGAGTATATCCCACAGGGACATTTACTGGGGGATGCAGGCTATGCACTGGAACCATGGCTGGTGAGACTCATTCGAAATGTACACAACATCCATGGAAGAATGCCATAATGAGGCACATGCTCAAACAAGAAATATCATAGAGCATGTGTTTGGGCTGCTAAAGTCACAGTTCCAGTGCCTTGATAATCTGGGAGAGTTCTGCAGTACAATCCATGGATAGTATGTGCCATGCTACACAACATAATCCTGAGAAAACAGCTTCAGTGGGATCAGCAAGAGGAAGGGGCACACATCCCGCCACTAATGCCAAGGTCACCACAACCACAGGCAGGTGAGGAGTCACAGGGGGAACCACCAGGTGCTGTGGGTGTAGGCAGACGTAGGCATGATCAGTATGCCCTTGCATTGGCTAATAGCATAGCATGCTCATTCAGGCCTAAAACCTTCCTCCTATTCACATGCATATAGTAACACTGATGCCAAGCAACTCGCACAACCTTTACCTCCCTTTGTATATATAGAAACACTGATGTGAGGCAACTCACACAACCTTTACCTACCCATGTATTGGCCTCATACTGCCTGCATCAGACAAAGTCAGCCCCGAACTAAAACTGTCAACTGCTGCATTTACAAGGTGAGACCTGAACCTAGACTGTGTTGTTTAATAATATGACTGTGTGGCATATCCTTGTTTTCATTATGTGGTCTGGTAAGCTAGTTAAAGGTGTGAGATCTGTACAGAACGTACCTTAACATGTGTCAGCAGAGACTTATTTTACTTGTGTGTAAGTAGTAGACCTTAGGCATCAAAGATTCTTACAGTCATACCTCTCAAAAGTACTGATGATCACTGCATGTCCTCAGTTTAGCACCATATGTTTATATTGGAAAATGATTAAAGAAAGAAGTTAGAAAGTAATGATACACATTGCAGTTTCTGACTTTACAACCCTTAAAAGATCATTCACTATAAAGTTGGGAAATTTTGATGCCATCAACTGACTAACTTTCTAAGGCCAATATAAGTCAAAGTTACAACTACCGGTTCAACACCACAAATGCAGACATACTAAACACTAAGTTAGCTATGCCTCCTGAGCATCAGACACAAAGCTTTGTATCCCTGAATCCAAAAGATAGATAAAAGGGACATGGCACAGTTATTGTCACTTGTGTATGGTGTTGTGTGAGGGGACAGGAAGCCTAGGCTGACACACAAGGTCTGTGAGTGTGCGTGAGTAAGAAAGAGAAGCAGGCAGACAGTTGGATACACCAACAATGGCCAGAGAGACAAAATGACTAACTGTTGTGTATGTCTGTAGGGGTCCTCCAGGTGAAATTGATGTGCAAGTGTCTGAATGAACACAGCCAAGCACTGTACTGGCTCTATGTCTTGGTATGTCAGACAGGTGTGAGCTATGCATGATAGAGGTAGCAGTTCATTATTTTTGTCCCCAACCACAAAAATTGGCTCTGCCAAAAGTTACACTGGCATGTCCACACCCACGGTCAGATGCAGTGTTGCTACCTGAATGTGACTGATGTCTGCTGGATGAGTTCCCTTCACAGGGATGCCCAGGACGATGACCCCATGGCCTGCCATGTTTGCTTGTGGACAGCACACTCACTAACAGAGCAGTGGAAGTACTGCCACTATGGAAGCATGATCGGGCATGGCCCTGTTGGCTGACAGCAGATGATGTGGCTGACCTGCACCCATGAGGATGCTGTTCCTCGCCCAGCAGATGTTCCATCACAGACACCCCTCATTCCAGTGTGTCATTCATCTGATCCAGTGAATTGGCAACATGGCGGAGGCAGTCATACATGTTAGACTGTGGCACATCCATATCACTGAGCATTTGTCTGGAGCACCTATAGGAACATGCCTGTACCTCCACAATGGCCCTAAACATATATTGAGTGGCACATGAAGATACACCTGCAACAGGTGGAGAAGGGACAACAGGCCCCCTCCGAGCACCCCTGTCAATTCTCCCACACGTTGGCTATGGCCAGACTCAACAGACACTAAAGCCACAGTAGCCACACTTCCCTGATCAATGTTCTTGCCCTCCACCTGTCCAGTATCTGTGGATTCACTGGACTGGGTAGGTGTAGTTCTACTGGCTGTGTCCAGTGGAAATACAGGGGATTGCTGGCTCTGTCAGCTTCCATGTCATATTCAATCTCTGCACCCCCTGACTGTGCCACAGTATGGCCACCATCATCATCAGAGTTTGCTGATAAACTGACATCAGGTAGCACAGGGCCCACACTCCCACTGTCATGATCACCTGTGATAAAAAGCAAGAAACACAGGAATAAATTAAGGTTCCCTGTTATGTTATCACAGATGCAGGTTGTCGAATGCGTCTTTGTCGAACAGTAAAGCATGAAAAGGCAAAATAGCGAAGCAGCTGTTTAGCAAATTCTTTCCCTGGAAAATAATTAGTTTGGCCACTTTCGCTACTTTGCCTTTTCAGCACTATAGTGCAACCTTGGAGTTGGCATATTTAAGTAAGTGGGGTGAAGCCCCCCACATTAAGTAATGTTTTACTGTTGTTTTTTTTTTTTTTTTTTTTTTGTGTTTCGGAACAGCGATAGTTTTCCATTGGAAAATAATCACTGTTCTGAAGTTTCGACGTTGTAAGCTTTCGCTTACATGGGGTTGATTTTCTGTTCGCTCTTCTGAGCATGCGATATGATAATATAGACCTTAAATTAATACCTGCATTACTATAGTGCAATATAGGCTAACAAACTAACAATACTACCACTATTACAGACAGTACAGCAGTACACACAACAGGCCTGAGACCAACATCACATACTACAATATTTCTTTAAATTGCTCAGTAGTACTGACATAAAAATGTTTTCCTTGCCATCTGCAGATGAGATACTCCTCTGGAGCCCAGGCAGTCCTGGAAAAAGTTAAGCAAGATGTAAGAGCCACATCAAAATAATTAAAAGTGCACAGGGGATAATACATTTACCCCTTTATATGTCCATTAACTATACTTTTAACAAGAATGTGGCTGACAACTCCATCCTAAGCTTATAACTGTAGGAATCTTCAACCCCCCCCCCCAAAAAAAAAGACATGATACAGAATTAACTTATTGATTTCAGTTATTTTACTTTATAACAGTATTCAACTGTTTAGATACCAAAGCCTTCCTGGACGCTCCTCCCGGAATATGCTTACGGTCTTGGAAACTATTGCTCCAATATCTAGGACATGCTATACTGCACTCTCCTGGGAGCTGTCTGGATCTTTGCTATTGGCCAGAAACTCTCCATTGCGGTTAGTGGTGATGCCTTAGTAGGCCCTCCCATGGCAACTATTTGGTCATAGCCTACTGCAGCTGCTGTCCTCCATGCAGATGTGATCATGTCAGTGGCCCTGTGGCGCAGCCGCTCGTATATCCTGATGTGGCCACCCATGGCACTGAGATCTTCTACTATCTGTAATGATATTCACATCCTATATGCGATACCTCCCCATTCCCTTTCCAGCAGAAAAGCATCGTGTTACCTAAAGCCATCTACAATCACCTGGTTCTTGGTATCGGTGAAGGGGGTCTCCATGGATTGACACTCCTGGGTGGCATACTCATAGGTGTTGTAAAAGACAACAGAAGGATAATACGCATAAGTATCACATAAGTTCAAAATAACTGTTTCCAGATAAAATAGAAAAAGTAGCCAGTCAGTATTACCCACTCATGAAACATTAAACAGTCTAGAGATGTAAAATACTAACAGGCACGATGCAAAACGAGGAGAGTAACAAGAGCAACATATCCTTGTTTGTGCCATGATAGTAACTCACCTTTGCTCCCCCCCAAAAAAAAGAGCAGTCCTTCCTTGTTTGTGCCATAACAGTAACTCACCTTTGCCCCCCTCCAAAAGATCAGTTCATCCTTGTTTCTGCCATAACAGTAACTCGGCTTTGCTCTTCCCCCACCCAAAACAACTGGCAAATGACCCATTTTGCTAACAAACCATTTTTGAAATGCTAAAAGTAAACTGTCCTTGAAATATTTGTACATATTTATCACACAACATTCCATTTTATTGTATTGCCATTCATGTATAACTATGAAATGGCTTGACAGACATGTCCATGCCATCAGTGCACTTCTAACTAATGCATACAGATAAATGTGTAAAAGCCTTTGCTTCAGATTTTTCTTAAATACATTCCAGCATATGCAGTATGTGGGTGATAAAATAGAAGCAAACCTTCTGAAGTTTAGTACTTCTCTGTACAGATATATCCTGAAGAAAATGTGTTTTATGCAGTCTTCCAAATATATATAACAGTGCTCACCATCAGTTTGCCTGGCTACATGGTTGCCTGTTTATATGATATAGATTCAGGGCTATTAGCCTAGTAAAGATGCAAATGAGATGCATACTCATTAAAATTGCTGAATCCCAAATACTTGGATCCATGTAGGAGATGTAAATATAGTGCAGGCACTCCCTCAGTGTTTGTTATTAATGGATTGCAACTGTGACTGACTACTGTTTGGGAGAAGGAAAACACAACAGCTCTTTAGGCTGCCTTACTTCCACTGAGTGTGTCAGGTTAGATCTAGAAAGTGTTAGATGTAAGGTTGGAAATATAAACAAGCAGCACACAAGTCATAGGTCATGCTACTTAACATTCAACCTGCCCTTCATTTGTTGGCAACTATATATGATATTATTTCTACTTAATATCCTCACACATTTTAAGGTCAGTGATATAGAATGGCTTACATACTGCATGGCTCAGATTGCTGCTCGGTAAATGAAGAAGGGCCAAAAAACACAGAAATGTAAGACAGAGCTATATATTTGCAAGTAATAGTCATGACAGGTTGTGTGATCAGTAAGTGCAGTACATCCAAAGCTAATAAATCTACAAATAACACTTGTATGGTTTGATATCACTGTAGATGTTGCTGCAGTTAGTTGTGTGCAGATTGAGTTCAGTTCTCTGCTGCAAATCAGTTTGTGTGGCAGAGAGGGATAAGGCACCCATCCTGTATTCTGAAGTTGCATTGGAGTGAAATTTCTAATTCATATCCAGACATACATAGAAATATCTCGTGTATTAACATTTTCTAGTGTGTATGTCATAGATTGCTTTTCCTTATTTCAACTATTTCTTCTTTTTTTTGGGGGGGGGCACTGTTTGCTCGATGCACTGCTTAGGCTAAACACTGGAACTGGAGAAAAAATTAATGTCAGATTTGGGTGTTCTTATCTCATTTGTTGGAAGTGAGGCAGTGTGCAAACTGAACAACTGGTCCAACAGGACCCAGACAGTCAAAAACGAAACTGGATGCATTCACTTAATACTAATAGGTATTGCACAAACATGCTAAGTGAAGTTGCATGGCAGTTAACACCAAGACTTAAGAATGATTAGTAAAATATGGAAAGTCATGTAACTAGTCTTATGGCAGCAGGTGTAAGTATAGGGCTAAAGTACAGATGGTCCTGGGTTCTAATACAGGGTGTATAACCTTTGATCTGAAGTAGTTGACTTCATTTGATCATCAACCTGTGGGTGTCTGATCCGGACCGGATCTGAGACGGCATCTTCACCAGCATCTGATCCAAGCTCCAAGCTCCTCCCCTTATCCATAATACTTCTCCATCGCCTTCCTTCCCTCAGATCTTGTTTGCCGCGGCTTTGCCAAGCAGCATAGTCTAGAGCTCCAGGTGTGATGGGCACTTTTTGTGGATGTTAGAGTTGCTGTAAATGTAGGTAGATTTTGTCTGTCCTTTGCCTTCCCTCCCCTTCATTTCACATCGTATTTCCCATTTTCTGTGTTGTAGGTAGAGCAGGCCTTATCTTCCTTCTCCCTCCTTGTGAGTGAGTTGTGTGCGAGTGTTGGGGTCGGTAGTTGAAAGTTTTGGTACATTGTACCTTCTTTGTTGGCATGGCAGATCAGCAGGCCAAGCTGGTATTCAAAAAGTGCACAGTGTGGCCATAAGTTGTCCCTGGTGGATGGCCACGCTCTGTGCATTGTGTGTTTGGGGGCAGCCCATATTTCTTTGGACTGCCCTATTTGTGCGGGGTTCAACCTCAGGGCCCTAAAGGACTGTAGGGCAAAATTGATCCTCATGGGACTTCTCCCTGCTATGGAGGCAGCTGCTTCTTTTTATCTTGTGGTCACGGCCGTGACCACCCCTTTTACTTCAGCCACTGTCTCTTTCTCTCCCTCTCAGCCATACTCTACCTCCTGGACAGACGCCTGTAGATAGTCAAAAAAAGAGAGGAGCAAAGACGGAGAGAGAGAGATAGAGACAAAGGGAGGAAGAGATCCCCGGAGTGGTTAGCTTTTTCCAGGTCAGGTTCTCCTCAGCTCTGATTACTGAAATTTTCTCTGGTATCAGAGGAGCTAAGACCTCTTTCTAGGGCTTTCGCACACCAACCCTCCAGGTCAGCTGAGGTGGCCTCATCACGGTCCACCAAAAGTTAGGTGAAGCAGATATGGACAAAACGATGTGAAGGTTTATTCACACTCAGATGAGGGTCTTGCCAGCCCCCCTTTCCCTCCAGAGGGGGGCTCACTTTTCTTTTTTTCCCCAGTATCTCCTTCTCTGGTCTGACCCCCCGGTATTGGAGTTTTTGGATCTGAGAGGCCCCGGAGTCAGGGGGTTGGCACTGATGATTCTGTGTACCTCGATGCTGGCCATTACCTTGAGCGCATTGGATCCGACCAATTCTGACCTGACCGGCTCTCGGAGCCAAAGCCTGGGCATCGGATCCGAGAGATTGGGTCTTTCTCCTTTGGCTCTGATGCTGTTGGCTCTGATGCTGTCAGGTCAAGACCTAACCCTTGGTATCTCTGCTCCATCAGGCTTGGCTCCGATCCCCACGCCGGGTCCAGGGAGAGCAGTTTCCTTGTCAGTTTCTCAGAAGGCTTGCTGTTCCTTGGCTTTAGACATGGTGGAAGGGGTTCTCTCTAGGGGATTGAGGCCCCTGTCCATCTCATTGGATTCTGCCCCAACTCCCTCGCCTCTGGGTGCATCTTCAGCCATTTTGCCCATGCAGGGACAGCCCATGCTCGATGTGCCCCAGACTGTTTCCCTCGAGGAACCATAGGTAGTTTGCGACCCCTCTCCAGAGACTCCCACCGAAGAGATTCCTCACAAGCAAACATGCAAAAGAGGCACCTGAACTCCTCTCCATAGTCCCTCACCGAGGATACCGATTTGGAGGAAGGGTAAGGCTCCCACAGATCACCCCCAATGCTGTCTCCTTCAGAGACATCATGGAAATCCTGCACCATCTAGGGGGTTGGTCCGACCCCAAGCCTTCATCTGACAAGTCGGTGTTCCTGGAGGCCTTTGACATGGGCCTGTCTACCTCCTGGGTGCCCCCCCCCCATGGATCCTTTGGTTGACCTTATTACCAGTAGGGCATGGAAGGAACCAGACACCATGGAAACAATCCTCAGGTGCCCTGATAAAATCCTGAGCCCTTCAATAGACAGACCAAGTTGGAACAAGGGGTCCCCAGTAGATGCCATGGTGGTAGTAGCTGCCACTAAGAAAGAGCTAGCCCAGGAAAGTCCTATGGTCCATCCTCCCGTCAGAGTACAGGATGATGGATTGTCTCGGAAAGCGGACATACGCTTCAGCCACCTTTTCTATAAGGGCGCTGAATTATTTGGCCCAAGTAACTAAACTACAGCTAGACCTGGTCAAGGAGTTCACTGAGTCGCACCCAGATTCCATGTCACTAAAGGATAAATGCACATTCTCCATGCAAATGGCCACTCTCAAAGTGGTTACTAATACATCCATGCACCTTCTCTCACATGCTACTGAAGGAGCAGCAAGGGCTGCCGGGTCCGGCGTTGCCATGAGGCAACACTCCTGGCTTAGGCTTTGTCAGTTCACTGAATCCTTTAAGGTGTCTTTTGCGAATGCCCCTTATGATGGTTCTTCCTTGTTTGGAAAGACAGTTCATGAGATATTGGTCCAGAGTGAAAAGGTCGGGAAGACACTGTCTGCCGTCAGGATCTGCTTCCCTAACCCCCAAAGATCCTTTTCCAGGAATCAGAGGGGGCAAAAGAAGATGTAGCTCTGGAAGTCTCAGTATTCCCGGCACACTCAGGACTCACCTTCCCCTAGAGGCAGAGTGGGTCAGGACAGATGCTGGCCCAGTGGTGGGGGGGGTCCGAGAAATTTTGGGTCTATAGAACCATTCTAGGACAGGCCAGAGCAGCAGCCCTGAGGGGGTTGCCTGACTGTTCTGCTCTGGGGGCAGTCGGGGGTTGCCTTTCTATGCACATGATGGCATGAGAGTCCATGTCATCAGACTGTTGGGTGCTTCAAATTATATCCATGGTTGTACCATCCCCTTTCTGACTCCTTCCACTCCCCCATAACACCTCCTGGATGTTCCACCTGTACAAAGGGAGGCAGGAGCACTTGAAATAAAAAAGCTGCTAAGGAAATGAGTTGTCCAACCCGTCCCACTAGATCTTTTTGGATCAGGCATCTATTCCAGGTTCATTTTGGTGCCAAAAAAGATGGGGGAATCTAAGGCCTATCCTGGAACTTTCTACTCTAAACTTGTTGCCAAAAAGAAGTTCGGGATGGTCACTTTGTAATCCATCCTGCCTTACCTGCAGGAGAATGACTGGATGTGCTCAATAGATCTCCAGGATGCGTACTACCACATCAACATGCACAGACACTCCAGGAGGTTCCTGTGCTTTCAGCTAGGTGCCAGTCACTATCAACTCCGAGCCCTACCCTTCAGTCTCATCACAGCCCCCAGGGTGTTCACCAAGGTCATTGCAGTAGTAGTGGCTCACCTGAGGCTTCAGGGGATACAGGTCTTACCCGTATCTGGATGATTGGCTCCTTGCCGCTCCCACCAGGCATCTACTTTGTCAGGCCAGAGACTATTTCCTGAAATTGTCAGACTTGCTAGCCTTTACAATCAACATATCCAAGTCTTCGCTAGATCCAGTTCAGGTCATAGACTACATAGGAGCGACAATCAATAGGTTACAAACCAAGGTCTTTCTAACTCCAGAGAGAGTCTGAAATTTATGACTTTGTGATAGTGATCTTTCAGTCTCATCTTCCTCCAGCCAAGGTGGTTTTAATAGCCCTAGTTTCCATTGCAGCCACCATTACTCTTCTCCCCTGTGCTCATCTTCATATGCAGGTTCTGCAGTGGACACTAGCAGTCCAATGGTCTTTATTGGATCTTCCGTTGACACATCCTATTCATATAAGCAACACATGCAGGAAGTCCCTCCTCTGGTGGATACACTCCCCGGAGCTAGTCGAGGTATGAACATTTATTGCAGCCCCTCCCCAAGCCATGATGACCATGGACTCCTCCCAACTAGGGTGGGGGGGGGTCATTGCTCAAGCAGGACAGTCCAAGGCACGTGGTCCCTGAATGAGACTAAATTGCATATCAGTGTTCTAGAGATGAGGGAGGTCTTATTAGCACTGCAGGCCCTTCATGCCTTTCTTTCTCTGGGAACTATTGCAATTCAGACAGAGAATATGTCAGTGGTCTGGTATATCAACAAGCAGAGAGGAACCAGATCTTACCCCCTTTGTCATGAGGCCATGAGAGTATGGGAATGGGCGATCTCCACCAGCCATTTTCTGGTAGCAAAGCACATTCCAGGTCGATCCAACATAATGTGGAAAAACTGAGCAGGACTATTCTAATGCCTTACGAGTGGTCTCTGAATCCTTCTGTAGTGGAGCAGATCTTCCTCGAGTGGGGTTGACCTTGCTGCGATCTCTTTGCATCTCCTTCCAAAGCGAAGTACAGCGAGTTCTTTGCTCTTATTCCCCCCACAGGGGGAATCCCCCAGGGATGCTCTGGTCCATGCTTGGCCTCCCGGTCTTCTTTATGCGTACCTCCCTTTACCTCTCATGACAACATTTCTCCAGAAGGCTGCCAGTTGGGGAGCATAGTCATCCTCATTGCCCCATTCTGGCCTCACCAAATCTAGTTTCCCTGACTTTGGTCTCATCTGGTAGTTCCTCCTTGGATCTTGGATCCGATACCGGATCCCATTTTGCAACCCTCGAGGGTCCCTCATCCAGACCTGGGCAGTCTAAAGTTCATTGCTTGGTTGTTCCAGTTCCCTTGATTGCTAGGACACCCAGTCTGTCTTCCCCGTTCAAGACTATTCTGGTGGCAGCTCATAAATCGTCTACCAGAAAAATATACCATAGCAAATGTAAGCGTTTTTCTATCTGTGCTTCTCAGAGGGATTTGGACCCTTTCACAGCTCCTGTTCCAGCAGTCCTTGAGTTCTTGACATACATTTTCCAGCAGGGTGCCAGCTCATCTACAGTGAAAGTTCAACTGCCGGCCATTTACAATTTCCATGTAGGTGAGAACATTTTTTTCTTTAGCTTCCTCTAGAGTTTGCAAAATCTTTATTAAAGCTAGCTTTCTTTTTAAGACCCCCGGTTAAAGATCCTGCCCCTCCTTGGGACCTTATCCTAGTTTTGCAAGCTTTGGTTGCTCCACCCCTTGAGCCTGCTGCTTCTGTGGACTTTTTATCTTGAAATACAGCCTTTCTAGTGGCTATTACCTCAGCTAAGAGAGTGTCAGAACTCCAGGCATTATCTGTCAAACATCCATATATGATTTTTCATAAAGATAGGGTTTCACTTCATACGAATCCTTCTTTTCTTCCTAAAGTGGCCTCAAACAAATATCAATCATTCAATTTACCTGTTTTCTTTCCAAATTTTCAGAACGGGTGAATATAAATTGCATTTGTTAGACATGCATAGACAGCTACATTTCTACTTGCACAGGACTAAAGCCTATCGCAAGTCTGAACAGTGGTTTGCATCTTTTGCTGTACCCTTTCTGGGCAAACCAGTTTCTAAGGTAACTATTGCTAGATGGATTTCCCCTTGCATCCTTCAGGTTTATAAAGACAAAAGTATGTCCCTTCTGGTTAGGATAAATGGCCATTCTACCAGGTCCATGGCTATATCAGCTGCATTTTAGTCCAGTGTGTCTTTGGATGATATTTGTTTGGCGGCTACTTGGTCCTCATCTCACACCTTCATTTGTCATTATAAATTAGACATGGTTTCCAGAGCGAGAGCATCCTTCGGCTCTGTTTTGCTCCGAAATATCCTTCCATGAGGGCTTTGGTAGCTGGGGACTCTGTCCCACAGGTTGATGATCAAATGAAGTCATCTACTTCAGATAAAGAAGTTATGTACTCACCATAACATTCCATCTGAGTAGTTAGACTTCATTTGTCATTAGCCATCCCTCCCTCCTTCCCCCGACCTTCTCTTTATGTTTTCTGCATTGGCAGGCAGGAGAGAGTGCTTTTGCGGCTCTCCTGTTTTTTCTTTGTTAGTGAAGGTTATTGGATCGGGTTCATGTGAAGGGTGTAGCAAACTCGATCTGATCCACAGGTTGATGACAAATGAAGTCTAATTACTCAGATGGAACGTTATGGTGAGTACACAACTTCTTTTTTTACTGTTGTGACATTGCAGTTTTTGGAAATGAACTGTAACAGACAAGTGTTTCCTCAACCTTCTGGCAACAGGTGTTAGTGTAGGACTGCAATGCTCATGGTCCTGGGGTGAAATGCAGGATATTCCATGCATTTTTACTGTTATTCCACTTGCCATTATAATCAGTCTCATTTATAACAGTTTAAATAATCGACCTGATATTAACTATATGTATGAAGGCTGAGACACTGCTATTGTGTCATATTTATGTATATATCTATATATTATTACACTTATTATCAGATGTATGACTGTGGGTATACTGTGTACTATATTCCTTTCTGATATCTGGACTGGCTTGGCCTTCATATTTGCCTAACACACACACACAACTGCTTATACATCCAAAAACCTTGAAATTGCAACTGCAACTATGTAATGCCTCACTGTTGTGCTCTGCTTACCATCACACAAACATGGTGCTTGGCAGTACACACTGGTAAGCAGAGTGCAACATTTCTAAACAGTGCATGCACTCCCAGTAAACACAATGACTGGAACTGGCAGAAAAGCATCATTCTCCATTCCATTGCTCTAGATCCATGGCAGACATGGCAGGCATTTGTGTGGAAGGTGTCAGGTTTAGGGCACAGAAATGATGTGTCCAGGAGTCCAAGATTTTTATTGGACTCCTAGTTAAGGACCACAGTCCAGGCTAATGCTGAGGGACTATTCTGAAGTCAGAAGCTTGGAATTGTTTATCCCGGGCTGTAACCAGTGCCACTGGTATCCCCTGCACTGGTGAACAATGTAGGCATCACTACAGTGACCACTGGAAGAGGGATACCCTCAACCATTGGCTTGGGGAATTTAAGACTGTGGACATCCCACACCTATGTAAGTATCAACTACAGAGAGTACTTGTAAGAGTTAAAAGCTGAATATAGGCAAGACTGATATTCATAATGGTATTCTGTTCTGTGTTTTACACAGCTTTATGTGATTATGAGACAAATGTCCAAACCCATGGGGCTAGATTGGTGAGGATGAGGGAAGCATGTGGTATGTATGCAGCAGAATAGTAGTGTTATTCTAGCACTAAAAGCTAAAGATAGCTTTTTATGGTATTTTATAGAGTTGTATCAAAACAAGCACATGTGCCTCAACTGTAAAAGCAAGAAAGCATGCATTAATCTGTAGCACAAACCAGGAGTACAATATTACACTTTAATCGGAGGTTTTGGGTTTAAATACCACACCACCCAACTATACAATACTGTTACTTCTGCAATTTATATTTAAATTAAATTAAAACCTCTATACCACTGGCACAAATGCCCTGCTGTAAAGTGTAATCTATGTAATTGGAACACACACATGTACAATAGTACTTGCTGCAATATGTAGCACAGTGTTCATCTGTTAGGAGCTGCTAGTCTTAAAACTAAAAGTTATGTGTTAGGAATTGGTAGACTTAAAAGTAAACGTTAAGATAATAGATTCATTTAATTGAATCAATGCATTGTATGTCACATATGAAGGTACAAATCTTATCTCCTTTTTTCTCTCACTCCAACCCTAATGTTCTCTTTTTTATTTTATTTTTTTTTTTATTTGCATGTCCTCAAAATGTGTCTATGTCATCCATGTGTACCACATCACTAAATGTTCCACAGCACAGCAGGGTAGGGCTGCCCCACAGGATCCTCTGCCAGCTTTAGTACCATTGCCCAGCATGTCTGGGAGCCAATATGGCAGCACCACCTCTGCCGCCTCTGTACTACCTGCCCCCTTAGGTAGTTCTTCCCTGGAGACTGGTCCAGTGGTACCCTCTGGGAGCAGTGACAGAGGTGTTAATTTTATCACCGGCACTGAATTGCCAAGGATGGTGCATAGAGCTGTGCACCGCACTGTTGGTGCATGCCTACACCTGCTGGAGAGATTGCTCACCTTCATTTTATTTAATACCAGGAGGAGGAGATGAAGAGATCAGGCACTCCAGCCAGCAGTTGAGTGAGGTGACAGTAATGACAGTCCAGTGGGTGAGAACTTGATTTTCACTGTCAACGACCATGGGTTCAGGATGTGTCCATCCTCACGCCAATCATGGTGTCACCCAACTTTTTGTGTCCATCACTGTCCCTGTCTCTTGTCTTGTCTTGTTTGTCTTCAGTTGCGTCATCACGTAGCCAATGTACCTCACCGAGACATTCCAACATTCCTTCCCCATCATTCCTCTCTCGAAAAAAAAAAAAAAAAAATGGGCACCTGTCCCAAACAAAAAAATGTGTCCCTTGCATAGCTCTTCATTTCACACATGTGGCTTCATGACACATTGGATTTGGACCAATTGGCTATACAACATTACAACATGATTGTGTTGTGGTCACCCCTCTCTCTGGAGGTGACAGTCCAAATTCAGTTAATCTTTTGCACATATGTTCACTTTACACTGTTAAAGAAATGGATGGTTATCATTCTTTCCTACCTCCCTCCTGCACATTCCTGCCTTGCTTTCCCTTTTTTCTTCCCCTTGCTTGCTCTCCATTTCACACCGTCCTGTCTTCGCCATTTCTTTTCTTTAATTCATTATTGTGAGATGGTGTGCATCACACACAGATGTTCAGCAACAGTAATCCGAAAGTAGTTAAAAGTATTAGATATAGCTATATTCGAACCCAGTACCATCTTGTCACTAAAAGGAATGTATCTCTGCCTTAACTGCATTAACACATGCTACTACAGTCAGTTAAGTATCAGCTGTATTCCAGAGACTCAGTACTATTTGTCAGACTTTAGCAATGTGGTTTGGGTTTGCACACTGCTTAGCTATGTGTGAACATTTGTATCTCACATGAGTATGCACTTTGATAACTGTTGCGCAAACCTGCTGCTTGTTGTACTATGGAAATGTATATAGTATGCATTATTACTGCTGCTTACTGTACATTTCCTGTGTATGACATGAAATTACATGTGGAAACATTACAAACTGAGGGACCTATCCAACAGTATGCCACATATTTACAGTACACTCATGTGTTTGCACCCCTACAAGCACTACAACCCTGGGCTGTCAGTACTTTTTCCACACATACATCAAACACACTGCAACATGCAATATCAAATGTGTGTTATACAATGCACATCAGTCTGGTAACATGCAGAACTGCAACAATTGATCCATATGCCTAAAAAGCCTTATCTGGAAGGCTAGTGTAGAAATCAGCATGGACCATATCCACAAGGATATAGGTGACCTTAAACACACTTAACCCTACCTATTTTGTTTTTTGTCAAGAGTAGATATTGCTTACTTACCCTTGTGGACTTCTTGGATACTGAACCCAAACACCTGGATGAGGGATAACAAGACATACTGCCCATGTCATCTACTATATGTTCAACTGCTCTCCTGTATACTTAAATCAGAATTTTGCCGTGGTGCTTGCATAATATACTGTGTTCTGTAGTCTGTGTAATTAAATAGGTAAGGGTTCTGTTCTTATTGCAATCTGCGTGCGTGTTTGTGTGTGTGTTTGTCTGTGTGTGTGTGTGTGTGTGTGTGTGTGTGTGTGTGTGTCTAGACAGTAGAACAGAAGTGTGTATTCTACAGTTACTTCTCCAATGCCAGGGAATGACAGTATTTTGATACTTGCACAGGCCTACATATCCATTTCATGTAGGCCTCACAACCTCTTGTCACCCACATGGCCTGCTGATGTTATCTACTATAAGTTGACCTGCCCTCTTTTCTAAATCAGACTTTTGCTGTGGAACTTGCATTAAGTACTATGTTCTCTAGTCTGTGCACTTATAGGTAGGGGTTCTATTCTCACTGCAGCTAAGTGTGTGTGTGTGTGTGTGTGAGCTCATGCTTGACATTACATAGAATATTTTACACCAGTATGTGGGACACTGTTGTTTTCTCCTCAACAAACACTGCTGATGTCATCTACTATTAGTTGACCTGCACTGTAGTATAAATCAGCCTTGTGCCATGGCGTTTGCATAAAGTAGTGTGCTCTGTAATCCGAGTACTTAGATAAGTAGGGTTTATATTCTCACTGCAGTAAACTGTGCATGTGGGTATAATCTAATGTTTGACATTATAGAGCATTTTTGACCAGCATGTGGGACACTTATCTTTGCCTCAACAGATACCGTCGATGTTATCAGCTATAAAGTGTTGTCTGACACACTCCAAGTTGGACTTCAGCTGTGGCGCTTGCATTAAATACTGGGTTCTATAGACTGTGTAATTAGAGAGGTAGGGATTCTATTCTCACTGCAGTCAATTGTGTATGTGAGCTGTTGCCTGGCATTAGAGAGAGCATTTTACACCAGCATGGGGACGCTGTTGTCTTCTCCTCAACAGAAATGCTGATATCATCAGCTGCAAAGTGTTTTTTTTTTTAAAAACACCTTTATTGAATTATCACTTGTGACATAGGCAAATTCACATTAATCCAAAAGTAATCCAACTGCATTAACAAATTAACATTAACAAATAGCATACTTCACATATATTGCTATATATCCTATAATGTAAAGCAACATTTCATAAATTATTCAATTCCTACCCCCCTTTTTTAAACAAGAACCATCCTTATTAAACCATCACTTACGACATAAGCAATCGTACATTTATATAAATGAAAACAAACCCCACCAACGCAATCCTAGTTGGAAGCATTTTACATCACAAACCATACTGACACACTCCCAGTTGTAAACATTTTATATCACTTATAATCTACCCAATCATTTGTGATCAAACATTATATAACTTATGTAAGTCCTGCCTTCTTTTGAACCTCATGCCTCCCCTGTATGCATTGTTCCCAAAATTCCCATTTTTTCCTAAGTAGTTTGCTCCTACCCTTTTCTAAATATCTCAATTCCAGTTGTTTTATCTGTGTTACTATATTTACTCCTTCTAATATAGCTGTCTTAGATTTTAATTTCCATTTTCAAGTAATTGCTTTTTTCGCAACCACAGTAATTAGATGCAACAAGGTGTGAAAAACAGAGGGGCTGCCAGTCCAGCCAGATAGAATCTTGAAAATAATTATTTGTCATTTGTAAATATTAATATAATCCACAGGCTTGGTTTACAAATGTAGAGACAACTATATATTATGATTAAACTATATGTTGTACTGAGATTCAAAAATGTAACCACAGTGCACTCTGCTGGAAGAAAGCTGATAAAGTAAAGCATTTTATGACTCTTTGATCTCATAGCTCGGAGACAGGATGTCTGGACCAGGAAATTCTTTCTATTATCTTGATTTAAGTGATAATTGCTAGGGTTTTACATGTATAATGTCTTTTATTGCCGTGGGTTCCTGGCTAGGTGTAAGCTTGCTAATAAATGTAAATTTTGAGTTTGTAAGCCTGGGAACTAGAAAAGTGTCAAGAATGATGTAATGTGAAATGACTCATTAGTACTGTGTTATCAATTTAAGACTTTCTCAAAGAGAGAGAATTAAGCGTTTTCAATTTTGTCTGAACCCGAACGCATCTATTCACCAGCACTTTGCCTTTGTTCTGTATGTATATAAGTTAATTTAGAACTTAGCACTTCTCTTAGTCTTAGAAATAGATATAAAATTGTAAGATTAGACTAGCTGTTTTCTATATTTGTCAGACTATCCTACAATATTGTTTTAAAGTTCCTGTGTCTGAACTCTTGACTAGCACTGTGTTGAATTGAGGAGATGTGTCTTGCATTTTTATTATTTATTATTAAATATTTTTAAACCTAAATAGTTGATTTGGAGATGCAACTGCGGCTGTTTTGTGTAGAGGTAATTTAAGCTCTTAGAGTGCATTGTATGTGTTTGGTGATACTGTACCATCCACTCCTAAATAGCCTTCAAGTCTCAATCACACTTACTATTTGGATAATAATATTGCATAGTAAAATTGAACACCCTTTGATAAGGGCCTTATTAGTAGCTGATAAATAGTGGTTAGTGGCAGTGGATTACTGCCTTATAGTCTGGGCAGAAAGGAGGCACAGCTGGAGAACCTGTGCCTGCCTTCCCCAGAAGTGTCTGTGTGTTTGTATCTAAATCAAATCTTAAAGTGTGTGGGTTTCAGCTACTTGGGCAGGGACACTAAGCACTGGTTGGACAGAGAGGGTGCTGAAGGTTTTGGCTTGATCACTAGGCTGAAATCTGTACTCTATAGCTGTGCCAGTGGGCAGTCTTATTGGGGATCTGGAGAGAAAGGGAGAAACCAGCCCCAGACTGACTGTGATCTCTGTGTGCTGTTAAGGGAAATTGTACTTTACTGTGTGTGTACTTGTTATCCTCCCAGTGTGCACGCCCATCACTGGTGTTAGTGGTGAAGATTGAGGCTCCTTGATTACTGGGCCAGTGCACAGGCATCACACAAGGTATTACTATGTCTAGGCAATTCCGATTCTGTATCATAGCTTAGAAAAATCATCTCCCTTGTCACAACAGTCCGCCCAATCATCATCTCCGAATCAACTATAAAGTTTTGTCTGACACACACTAAGTTGGTCTTGAGGTGTGGCACTTGCATTAAGTACTGTGTTTTCTAGTCTTTGGAATTAGATAGGTAGGGGTGGTATTCTTATTGTATTCAACTTTGTGTGTGTATATGAGCTGTTGCTTGACATTATCAAGAACATTTTACACCAGCATATAGGACACTATTGTCTTTTCATCAACGGACACTGTTGATGTCATCTACTATAAGTTAACCTGCACTCGAGGGTAAACCAGACTTGTTTTGTGGTGGTTGTGTAAAGTATTGTGTTCTGTTTTCCATGTACTTGGATAAATAAGGGTTCTATTCTCCCTGTAGTCAACTGTGTGTGAGTGAGCTGCTGTTTTACAAAACAGAGAACGTTTTACAGCAGCATATGGGACACTGTTTTCTTCTCCTCAACAGACACTGGTGATATTATCAGCTATATCAGAATTTTGGATATGCAGTACTTCTACCAGGGCAGGGTGAGAGACTAGCCTTGAGGCCAGGCAGAAGTCACCTCATCCTACAGAATAATGATTACAGTGACATGGCTTTTAATTTATCCACATTCGTCATAGCATAGTTTGTAGACCCTGTGTTATCTTGCAGAGAAAGCCCTGTGGTCTGTCCAGCTGCTATATGTCTGGTAATGTACATGTAAAAGACAGCATTATACTCTATTGTAATGAGGATTTTTTACACTGCTGTCCTACAATCCTAAGATCTCAATATGATGGCATGACTTATGATGTGTGCAACATAGGTTTTCAATAGCAGTATGGACACTTGGTGATCACAGTTTAGATTGCTGTCTATGTGTGTTCCCAGTTCTTGCATCACTGGATTTCTGCATAGAAGGCCTGCTATCAATGCTGTGATTAACATGGAATTTTACTATTCAGACAGACAACATTACAAACACACATTTCTGTATTTATTTGTAGATCATGTGCCTTTGTCATCATTCACTTGTGTGTGGTAG